>NC_143012.1:207479175-207779175 GCF_055824585.1 Amblyomma mixtum | reverse complement strand
GGGGCCAGTTACGCACCTTTGCTTTCGAAGCTCCCGCTCTTCGTTGGTTTCGCAGCTTAAAGCGCGATTAAGGCGTCCACTATTCCAGGGGGGGGGGGGGGGGGGGCAGTTGCGCGCCTTTCCTTTCGAAGCTCCCGGTTTCGTAGCTTAACGGGTCAGTCTACTCACCGAGATGAGTGTATAAATAATGGCATATTCTGGTAGTTGGCACCCTATAACATCAATAACGAGGGAATTACTGCTCCCGGTTTAGGCAGGAATTTATATTTTATTTCGGTGTTAAAAGTCGCGTAAAAATGCATGGTGGCGACCCCAAACGTTCATTTTGTTCAAGAAGGTGGTAGTCTTTTTTTGTAGAAGCATAAGTGAATATACTACATACCATTTGTGTGCCCCAATGTCAGAGAAACGCACGTTTTGTTCTAGTAAACTGTAGAAGGCGTACCGCTCGCCTTTTCTGTAAATCACATTTACACGTGCGCAAAGTTACACGCATAGTTACACGTACGCAAAACGCAGGCACATTCCCACTTTTAGTTCAGCGTATGCTAGCAGAGACGCAAAAATAAACTCAGCCTATAGCGACACCATCTGGTTGTCAGGACGGAAACCATTGCTGTAAACAAACCGACTCTCCACTTAAGCCTAGGAACGGCAGAATCGTCACTCTAATTATTAAAATAAAGCAAATTTATCTCTTATATGCGAGATGAGACGAAGCGAAAGACCGGCGCCCCATTTATGGCCAGTGAACGCACTGAAAAAGGCAGCAACAACGAGAATTCAGTCCGAAGCGAGAGGTCCGGCTTCGATGGGCGCCGCCATGTTTGTCGCCGTGCGGCGGAAATCCAGATGGTTGCCAGATGAGACTACCATCTCATACAGATGTGTTCCCACATAAATAAATTCTATTTTAAAATGTTCTACCGCACTTCTTGGCACCGCAGCCGGCCAAAGGGTAATTTGAGTAAAGAGCTATCGGTTGCCGCAAAGAAAATATGGTCGATAAAATTCAGTAGACTGACCCTTTAAAGCGCAACTAAGGTGTCCACTGTCCCAGGGGGGCCAGTTACGCACCTTTCCTTTGCTTTCGAAGCTCCCGCTCTTCATCAGTTTCAGTTTCGTAGCTAAAGCGCGACTAAGGTGTCTACTGTCCCGGGGGGGGGGGGGGGGGGGGGGGGGGGGGGGGGGGGGCATTTACGCACTTTTCCTGTGCTTTCGAAGCTGCTGCTTCGTTGGTTTCCCAGCTTAAGGCGCGATTAAGGTGTCCACTGCCTCAAGAGACCAGTTATGCGCCCTTCCTTTGAAGCTCCCACACTAAGGTGTCCACTGTCCCAGGGGGCCAGTTATGCACCTTTCCTCTATCTGAAGGTCAAATAAAATCTCCATACAAGGTGACCTTGGCATTACCTAGCATAGTGAAGCTATCGCTTCAAAAACGGGGTGGGGGGCTTTAAGCTGGCCACTTGGTGTCTCTCTCCCTCCCGTTTTTTTTTCCTCCATGAACAGAATGCGGCAGCGGACTATGGCCCAGTGTTGCTAACAGCTGTTTAATTTGCATCCTAGTATAGTTAATGTGAAAAATTTATGCAACAGCACTTTATTACCGTAAAACAAGGTCAACCACATCCGAGTGAGCCAGTGAACCACTCAGGCCAAGGAGTGAACGACCAGGTTCTGTGCTCGCCGATACTCCTTAAACTAGTTCACGGCATTGCTGCAGTATGGAGTCCATTTCGTGAAAATCTCCAATGCACACTGCAATATGATCATTAACGTCGTCATCAGCCTGACTACGTTCACTGCAGGACAAAGATCTCTCCCATACCTAAGGTTGTCAGCTGCAGCCCTTATTCCCACAAACTTCAACTCATCTGCCCACCCAACTTTGATGATGATGCTGCATTTTTATGGTGCAAAGTATTTTCTTCGACTCAATGTGGGGGCAAAGACCAATTTCCCAAGCATTTCACCCCTAATAAGCAAAGCACCAGACCAGGGGAAAGCTTTTACCCATTGTTTCACCAGTGGGTACCCGGTGGCACTGGAGATCGAACCTCGCACCTTGGGCAAGCAAGGCAGGTGCTCAGGCCACTGCTGTGGTCGCCCACCCAACTTTCTGCCGCTCCCTGCTACGCTTGCCTTCTCTTGGTATCCAGTCCAATTACCCTTAGCAATCATCCGTTATCTTGCCTTCGCATTTCATGCCCTGCCCAAGTCTATTTCTTCTTGATGTCCTCTAGGATGTCCAAGTTTGTTCCCTGATCCACTCTTTCCTCTTCTTGTCCTTTAACTTAGACCTAGAATTTTTCTTTCCACAGCTCGCTGTGTTCTCAAATTAAGTTGAACCCCTTTCATTAGCCTCCACATTTCAGCACCATAGGTGACCCCCGTAGGTGACTGTACTGTTGCACAATCCGCTTTGGCACCACTGTTCACCAGAAGCATGGCCTGAAGACAAAAAGTGAATTTGTGAATTGCAAAATAACTATTTGCAAGAGCCATAACCCTTTATTCAATTCTTTACATAATTCTTCTTGAACAGATTCTAACATGCTCTGCTATGGGAAGGAGATTGCCTCTTGGCTGTATGCACTGCTGCAAATACATCCTTGCACTGTGATACAAGAATGACGTTTTGTTTGCCCTGCTCTTTCTTCCTCTTAGATTTGGACAGGGTGCTTGGGTTCCTCAATGCTTGGATCATCTGAACGCACGAAATGACACTACACATATACGACATTGAATCACTAGCACTCGAAAAGAAGACTGACACGTTCGTAAAAAAAATTAAAACTTGTCCGGATAATGACTTCTGCATTTTTGCAAGTCTCCTACGGTTATGGTTATATGGGGTTTTATGGCGCACAAGCAACTGTGGCTATCATGCGCCAAACACAAGGTTAGATGATGCAGTGGTGGAGCTGGCAACTGGCTTCTTGTAGCAGCTTTTGTAGCAGGAAAAATGGCATTTTGTAGCAGTATTCGAGCTTTTGTAGCACAAAAAGAAAGCTTCGTACCAAAATTTCATGCCACAAAACAGTTATTTTAAATAAAGAAGCATTGTTGTATTTCTGGAACAGGCATTTGCTCAGACGTTTTTAGCAACCACAGCCATGCAAGAGCAAGCTTCAATCCCAAATGCAGTTTAAACTGCTTGCTTCCTTAAATAGAGCCGAATATAAGCAAAACAGGAGGTTCTCCTAAAAACACAGCCGTTTTTATTCAGAAGAGCGACATAACGAGATGCTCAACAGAACTATAAAAAATGATACCGTTCTTAAAACAAACTTTCAGGTACTATTTCTTCCCTTTTCTTGATGAAACAGTGCCGCTGCGAGCTTTTCCTGTCCATTCTTCAGAAGGGCTTGTCCACTCTCAACGTCTGCAAAATGTTTAGACTTGACACCTTTTGTGAAAAGCAGCTCAGCATTGGCGATCATATTCCTGGCCAGTCTGATCTCTCCTTGTACCTTCTCTTCATTCTGACCTCTTTTCTGGGTGTCTTTGTCCTGTACATCACAGTCTTGTTTCGCTTGTTTTGCACGGGTCTCTTCCCCTGCATCCGCCTCCTACCATTGCAGCTGACGCTTCCGCGATCCTTTCACCGCTCTGATTAATCCTTGTGTCATAGGAATGGCAGCTGGATTTCGGCCGAACCGCTGGGAATATGTCATGACAGACCGAAGCCCATTTACACTTTCTATTGAAAGGGACGATCGGTCTCTCAGCACCCGCAGATTTTCACTGAAGCCCCTCTCCAAATCAGCATTGCCGTGCGAGAGGCGCAGAAGTGCTTTTACGAGTGTCGCCAACAAGAGATATTTTGGAGCCCCATCTTGCTTGAGGTCGAAATTTTTTTGCCAGAAATCATCAAGTCGTTCAGACTGTGTCTGGCTAATATCTTCTGTGGCACAGAGACTAAACTCATCCATCAGGGCGGAGACTTCGTGTGCTGCAATGACCTGTGGCAGTTCCTTGGCCAAGCTCCTCAGGTACATAGTAGACATTTCTTCTTTGATGTGGCTTGGATGTGTGCATATGAGGTATATATGCTTCAGTAGCTCCCACTGCAGTCACGGAGACATTTTCTGCCCGGTATAAGTTAGTCATAAGTTTTGTTACCTTTCAGCTTTGACAAAGACATCGAAGACGTGAAGTGTCCATCCACACAGGCAGTGCGCTGAAGTGGTGCCTTCGTTCACCTTCAGTTGCAAAGCAGCGACGGCGATGTGGCTGCCGGCAGACATCAGTTTTGCTTTCACGGAAATGAGCTTCGGTTTCGTTCTCGGCAGAGTTATTGGAGTTATTCAGAGATATTTCGGCGCAGGCGTGGCGCAAAAGTAGGCAAAAAACCGATTTTGTAGCAGCATGTAGCAGGATTTCCCATTTGGCGCAGTTTGGCGCAGCAGTTCCACCACTGATGATGTTATGTTAAGTGTATAGATGGTACATTATATTAGATTTAAAACATTGGCTTTGTTTAGAAACTTGCAAACAAGTGAAAACTTCACGAGTGTTTGCTCGCCTAAAAGCAATGCGGGATGAAATGGAACGTCTTCATTGTAAAATAGAGTAAAAATTTTTTCAAGTCTCCTACAACTTTAATAAAAAGAAAAACTGACTATACTTATACTACAATCCCTAGTGCTTTCTTTGGCTTTTAAAAACGTTGCTGCCTGCAGCTATCTGTACTCTGGTGAGGCAAAGAAACTGCACTGAGCATGCTGGCACTTGCGCTATGAATAACCCGGAAGAATCCGCAAAAGAACCTCAAAAACTGAACGCAAACTGCTTTAGTATTTCATCGCAAGCAAACATCTTGCCATTTGTTTCGCGACACAAAGTAGCTACCTGCTTGATCATATCAGTTAAAAGGCGATCCCATCACAATGGCTAGTCATGTTTCTTCCCTTTAATCTCACAAGGCCTTCAAAGGCGCTGTTACAATTCTGGAAGTGGAGCTTGCAGTAGCATTTGGCAACCCTGAGCAAATACAGCTTCCAACGGGTTGGAGTAAAATCGAAGTTGATAAAAGAATGGCACGTTGCATAATGGCATGAATCGAAGGACAACTCATTAGAAGTCTCCAGGTGCCCCGTGGCAGTCTTCAACTCCTCCAGCCAAGCCTCTCCTTGATGGAAGACTCGCCCACCACAGACCTCAAGTTCAAGGGGGTCACGGCGAAGCCTGCAAGGAGAGGGGGAAAGGGGCCAGGAAAGACAGCCTCATGTATCACAGATTTTCGTAATAAAACATGCTCACATCAACCAAACATTTGCTCATTATAAGCGATAGCATAACAGCCCCATGTCCTCGCACCCACTGCCGGTATCACACAGGTGGTACGTGGATGTATCACCTGCCCCATGGAGAGGAGGGTGAGGCCAAAGGTGGCTGCCACGGGAAGAACACTATCACCTGCCATAGTTGGCAGGTGGCGGATTTGGAGGAGACACTTAAGCTCAGTATTAAAGGTATCACACGATGGCGTAATGGGTTAATTGCCCTATACGCAGAAAGTCATTCACTACATTCATACGCCCCTGGGAGTCCTCATATCCCTCCTGGCGCAGTGGTGCAGCGGTTAAGCAATGCACCCCTGTCCTGCGATAGCAGGTGCTCCCAGTGGTGGTCCTTGCGCGGTCCTGGCTGCTCTTCTGAAGCGACCAATCATTAATTTAACTGCCACCTGCCACGATGGGCAGGTTGTGATGACACCGCAAGGTTACGTGAACAAGGTGGCCCATCTGCCAGAGCCATGCTCATGACTTTTCGCTTGCAATGCCAACGTCGACAACGCCAACACCAGATCTTTTTGGTGAACAGTGCCTTTAACGCTATCACATTAAAATTTTCTGCGTGATGAAACCTTGGGCGAGGATATACACTGACCACCTTCCTGAGGACTACTCTGTTTATAGACAACTACATCAGTGACAGCGTTTTATACCCCTGTCACACGGGCAAGTTTAGTGACACTTTCACGAAGTGTACTTCTCCAGAACGAGTGACACTTTCGGGGCGTGCTGCTACACGGAAAAATAAAGTGTCATTCGGAATTGATGGTGGTGACGATGGCTTTTCAAGTAAGGGACAAAAAATATTACTTTTCGCGCTTCAAAGCTTTAATGTACAGTAGATTCCAAACTGCAAGCAATTTTTTATGATTATCAAGGAGCTCTGTGCAATATTGGCGATTACAAAAAAGGCTTCGCAAGACGAGACAAGGCAGGAGCAGTACTTCACTTTTTGAAGCATCATGGCGACCCACGGCGATAACGTTTCTGCGTAGCTGACACAATCTGATTGGCAAAAAGTGGTGGCGACATACATGTGCATTCGAGCGCCTCCTTGGATTGCAAACACTGCACTGTTGCACCGTCACACCGAAACGGTTGCAGATGGTTGCTACGGTCGCCATGCTAGTCGCCATAGCCATACCGCTGCGGCTGCCTAAAAAATTATTGCAGCTGAAAACAAGAATGTCGGAATATGTGCAGTATATATATTTAATGGCAATGCAAATAAGTTTACATGAACAAGAGGGCAAAAAAAAATAGCTGCGTTCAATAAAACGTCATTTTTATTGCCGACGTTGTATTCTAATTTCGAAACGTTTCTACCGAGGCTATACACTTCGCCCCTCGGGAAAAGTGAAGTGAGTTCCCCAAACTCACTTCTTGCCGAGTGCGTTCAGCAGCAAGTGTCATTAAAGTTCATCATGTGACACGATGCGAATCACACTACAGGCGAGTGTCACTCATTGAAAATGACACTAAACTTGCTCGTCTGACAGGGGTATTACATGTTAAGAGGGGACACTGGTCTTTGAGACCAAAAAAATCGATTTTCAAAAAATCACATTTATGGAATCTACAGCTATTATTTTCCAGCTGCATTAATATCTTCCTTGAAGAAATCAACATGTTGACCATAATATTAAATTCATATCATTGTGTGGGCTGAATTTATGCTGGAGCAGAAAATTTAATGGCATAAAGATTTTGGACATCTGACTGTCTTAGTACGTCGATATCTCAACATCTAGGACAGACAGATGTCATACGCTTTGCTAAGGGAAGCTGAAGGCATAGTATATGCAATAATCAGAGCAGATTTGTCCAATCGCACTTCAAAAATTTATAATTTCACAAAGTTTACCGATGCATTACATTCACACCTTGAACACTGATATTCCAAGTGCTGTAAAATTACTAATGAGGGTAAAATGGAAAAATGGTTGTGATTATTGCACTCTCTACTCATCATACTATGTAGCCATAAATTAAAAATGATTTTTTATTCAGCAGTTTTTTTTTTGCACCGAGGTACTAATGAATGACTAATTAAAATTAATTATCTTGGGAACCGACTGATTTATGAGAAAGGTAATTTCATTGTTGAAATCAGTATAAAAAAACTGAGCAAGGTGGTACAGTTTCATCAGGATTGGACTAAAAATAAGAAAAATAGGTCTAAGACCAGTGTCCCCCCTTAACCTCTGGTAGGCGAAGCGAAAGGAGCGTAAGTGACATGGAGCATGCTGTTATACTTTCGGCCACATCTGTACATTACTGCTGCATACCATGCTTCAACCTGAGGTTTCGATGGCGCCTCAGTGGTGGAGTCAGGTGCAGGCGGTCATCTTCTAGCCACTGCTCGCTCTCCACGGCAGCTGCCAGGAGTCCAAAGATGGGCATGTGGCAAAAGAAAAAGAAAGCGAAAGTTAATTCCGAGGTAAACACACAATATTTTGACCAGGGCAGGGTTTGCACAATATTTAACCCAGAATTCAAGGAAAAATGAAGCAATAATCAAGGAGGGCAAAAAATATGTTTACTTGACCACACGGACTACGGCAAAAAATCTTTACCTGACCACATAGGCTAGAGAATGTTTAGACTATGAACCTTTGAGAACTCGCCACTCATTTCCTTTTTATGGACGCAGTTGCAGTTATTTTTAACCTCAGTGTCCTTAGGGAGACCACCTGTAGTGGCTTCAGCTAAGATAAATGCGTTCCACAGTTTTATCTCACTGCACAAGTTGTTGATCTTGAGCTACACTACGTTTCATTTCCAACTTTTCTGCTTGCTAGCTGCTTATTCTAATTCATTGGCATTGGAAAGGTCTCTGCAAGTGGAAATGGGACAGACAGCTGAAAGGCTAAGAACAAACTTTAATGTGTTAACCTAGGATATAATGAACCAACGTATGCCACTTCGTGCCTTTCGTGCCTGGAGCTTGGATGTAGTAAACTTAGTCCACTGACCTCGGATATATCGAACGTAAGTGTACCACCTTGGGCATAACGAACCTTAGTGCGTCAACTTCAGATGTAATGAACGTTTGGCTGTGAACACATTTAAACAGAGTACCAAGGATTGCCTAAGGTTTTTTCTTTTTGTTTTTGGTTTCTCAAGAACAGATCATATTCTTGCCTTCAACTTCCCAGTACACTGAGGAGGCTTCTACGGCTTATGACTGCACTGCAGTTGGTTTGTGTTCGGTCATGTGTTCCATATGAATTTGCTTTTGAACATTGAAGCCATTTCTGTATTACGCTGAGAACAGCTTGACTGTCCTTATGCTCATGTGCAGGAAACTTTTAATTATGCTTCTGCCGCTGCTATGTGCAAGCATTCCCGACGGTTATTTTTCAGTGCACGGGAAGCTGACAAGCTTGGAGCTTTCCAGGTTGCGTTCTGGTATGACTTACCCATGGTAGCAGCAAAAGTGTTTTTTTGGAAGAACACACACTTTACTCAAAACAGCCAACTCAAACTAGCCAGGTTGGAACCTGTGCTTTTCGCAAGGTTTGGCATTATAACAAGCACCGCACTGTGCAAAGCACGTGACAAAATGGAGGTGCAAAGCCACTTTGCATTGAACAGCATCACTGGTCCAGACTGAATCAAGGTTTCGCGGAAGTTGCTATACGAGGCTGCAGCGACCACCAGGGGAAAGCAAATACAGAAGGGGGTGGCTGGTGTCGACAATTTCAAAGGCAAAACCTGTAAAATTCAGGTCTCAAAGGACATAATTTTGTGAAGTCGGTATATCCACAGACTCATTTTTCAGCTTTTCGTCACTTTTGCTTTTCGTCATTCTCTACTTTACATTGATAGATTGCTGGGGGTCCTCACATACCACTCCTGGCGCAGTGGTGCAGCGGTTATGCGAAGCGCCACTGTTCCAGCAGGCAGCTGTTTAAAACACAGATACCGGTGGGGCTCGTGAGAGCCAGGTTGCTCTTCAGGAGCAACCTCTCACGACCAATCATGAACTCCCACCTGCCACGGTGGTCAGTTTGCTTACAATCCGGTGGACAGGTTGTGATGACGCCACAAAGGTGGCCCACCTGCCATCTAGGTTGCTCCTCTGGGGCTTTTTCGTGGATTTTTCGCTCACTACCAATGATGACACCGACTTTTCTGCGACACAGGAGCCTTAACGCTATCGTATTAGAAACTGTTGCTGAGGTTACTTTGCTGATTCAAGAAGAAACGCGACAGCATTCACGGGACACTGTGGAGCTGACAGTGAGGTGACACCAATGCGCACTGGCTAAGCGGGCTACGTCTTTGCTGAGAACATCCAGGGATGTCTCCACTCCGGGTGGCAATGGTTTCTCTGCCCACGGCTACAATCACCCACCCGTCACTCGATTAGGTCATGGCTAGGTCATGACGTTTGTGTTACTTGTGTGCCGTGCGGCCTTAAGAAATTGAGGCATTGGTCAATGTTTGTGTTGCTCTCTTCATTATTCTGTCCTCTGCGTCGTTTCGCATCAAGTATTCACACCAACTGGCCCTAACTATTATGCGTGCAATCAAACAGCTTTTTCTCGCAATTTTTGCCATCCTACACCAAAGGCAGCCACGTTGTCATTTTCAGTTTCATGCCTGAAACAGCTCTGGTCCATCTGAAAGCGCATGACTTCGACAGGACCCAAGTATCAGTTTGTATTATTTGTCTGTTGAAACGAAGCAAATTCAAATTAACCCTTTGAAGGTTTTTGCCGTATATGTACGGCGGCGGTTTTCTGTCCCGCAAGGTCTTTGCCGTACGGGTACGGTTTCGATCTTCCGTTTGAAATTTTGCGCCAAAAGAACAATGCATGCTCACTGGGGGATGCTGCCACCTCTTAGGACTTACAAGAAGTGTTTGAATTTTGTGCTGCCTTCTTACGGAGATAAGCAGAACTTATGTCTAGCTTTAGCACGGCGGCACAGACTGCGGCAACACCCCTTTTGTAGTTTTGGTTTCGCCGCGTGATCGCAACGGAGTCGCGCGAAATTTGTGTTTTCTTTTTGTCAGCACTATCTTGCAGGGGCTGCCGAAGTTGATTTCTATCTTTATTGGTGCTACTCTTAGCTTGCTTATCACCGTTGCTATTCTATTGAACATTTTCCAGTTGTGAGTGATGCTTTCACCAAAGTACTGTTCCTAATTTTTTTTTTACTATTTATTCTCGATTATATACATTTTGTAGATTTAAGATCCGCAATAAAGTAATTTGACCACCTGGGAAAGTTTTCTTCAAAATAATTTGACCCTCAAAGGGTTAAGCTCCGGCAACACTTCTACTACACACGTGGTACACAGCAAACACGTGGTGAATAACCGCCGCCGTGAAGCATCCAGAACTAGCCAGCACATGTCTGGTAGCAAAGATCACAGTAAACCACGTACCCAGACGGCTGTCCCCACGCCTCGCTGGATGGCCGTAATAGGGCTGGTTCTTGAAGGTCACGCGCTGGTCCTTGACCCACTTCTGGTTGCGACGCAGTGGGACGTGGACAAACTTGCAGGCACCACCCTGTTCATGTAACCCTGCAGCAAAAAAAACAAAAAAAAAAAACTGCTGATTTGTGTAGCTAGGCCAAATGCGAATCAGGTGCGTTAGAAGTTTGGCTTTCGCTACGGTTCCGGTGCTCAGATCCAGTGTTCACAGATTGCGGTCGTTCAGATAGCGATGATGGGTTAAAGGGACAGTGAGGAGAGCTGTATTGATATTTTTTTTTAACGCAAAATCCGATAGTTCAGCATTTCATGGCTTTGTTGCCACTTGGCCGGCAGCGAAAGATGCATTTATTTCTAATAAATTTGGATTCGGAATTGAAAAAGTTTTTCCCGCCACTCGATTCAAACTTGGGATTCTCTTATGACGACACAGGACTAAGTGATGTGAAACATGACGTGAAACATGACGTAACGCAGACTCCATGATTTCTGGTGGCCAGCAGTGCGGCCCAGCAGCAGCCGAAAAGAAAGCTCCCGCCGGCCACACGTTGAAGGCATCTATCGGCTATTGCGGCCGTCGCTACCGTCGCTTCGTTTACGTTTCCACCGGCATTTTGCCAGCATTACGATGGATCCCGCTCTCGAAGTCGTCAACGAAGTTCTCGCAAATAGACACCTTTAGCATACCGTGTACCTTGTTACCGCTAGCAGAATACCGGGAGCCCGCCTACCGCCGGTGAGCAGGCGCTGATTGGCAACAATGCTGCAGGCGCGTGTGTAGCTGCCGGGTATGTGGCGCCATCTGGCGACGTCAAGAAGATTTGCGCATGCATTGGCTGCGCCTCGGTGATTCATGGCTCTTCGTGTCCTAGTGGTGCTAGAACCATTGGTTCTAGCAACACTGTTTTTTCCTATGACGTCATCAGGCTTGTACTTGCGAGTTTGGCCTGTGGCGGCGATACCTGTATTTCGCTTCTTGCTCTTTTCTATGTTACAAGAGCTTTGTTGTCAGTTAGAGTGGCGTTTTTGTAATCAGAAGCTGGTATTCTGTCGATACAAGCCAACTTCAATTTCTCCTCAGTGTCCCTTTAACGCTCATATGCGCAGAATTGACTGTTCTCTACATTCTTAGATCTGTGGGAGTCTTCCTACTACTCCTGGCACAGTGGTGCATCGGTCAAGTGATGTGTGTGGGTATTTTAGATCACCCCTGACACATAACTGTAGTGCTTTTGTGAAAGCATGATTTCTCCAGATTCTAGCTTTTTTACATTCATTGTCATTGGTGCAGATAGTGACAACATCATCATATAAATTTAGGAGACTGCTCACAGCTCAGTTTCTTCAGACAAAGGCCACTGCCTTGCTGAAACATCAAGCAGAGTACAGTGTTTCTTCGCCATGTTTTCTTCAAGTGTGCGTGTATGCGCACACAGACATGCACACACCTGGCCAACCTGCCACAAACACACACACAACGGCTAATTACGGGGAGTGGCCACTATAAGTGCTACAGCACTAAAAAAGAAGTTGAGCAAGCATGCCATCATGACTTCCTTTTCGGACGCATTCTGCAGCTGGGCAATGGCAAGAAAAGGCGCTTTGCATGCGGCAGCCGTGTTTTGATGGAGGCGAAACACAAAGGCACCCGTGTGCTGTGCAATGTCAGGGCACGTTAAAGATGGTGGTCAAAATCATTTTGGAAACATGTCCCCTCACTCTTCTATTACAGTGACACCTTGTCAATTTGGAGAACTGGATAATTTGAACACCTCGTCCGGTCCCGCCAAACAAATGTATGAATTTAGCCTCGCTTGCGATAATTCAGACAGCCAGTGGAGCTCTCGTGTGCCAAGACCTGGGGACTGGGTGATGTGGTCGTGAACAGTTAACAGTGTGTGCGAGTGGTGCTGGTGTCCGAACAAAGTGTAAAGGCGCCATACTCATTGCCGCGTCATCAATTAAGAGGGTAGGACAGGATATTTTTTTGTTTCGCATTGCGCTCTGCCATTTTCTTCTTTTTGTTTTTGCTGTGCACGGGTCATGGTGTTTGTGTTATCACAAAGCCTGAATGCATTTTACAATATGTTGCGCTGTCTGTTTTTGCAGAGTGTGTGTGTGTGTGTGTGGGCTGCCGATGCATTCACTGTCCTAGAGAGAGACAGTGCGACAGCACGCATGCACCGTACCGCTTCCCCATTTGGTGGACCTATGAAAAATAGCTACTACTGCCAAGCAAATCTCTCACAAAGCAGTCACCGACCACAGATTTTTTTTTTCAAGAAATAAAGATATGTTGATGTGGGACACGTTGTACATTTTTTTCCGGTCCTCCTCAATCATTCAACGTTTGGTTAATTCGGACATGGCAGCTGTCGGCTCGTGCATTCACCTATCGTCCGAACGCAGCGCTGCGTCGGTTAATGACGCCGACAGGCACTTTTCTAGTCGTTCCTTTTTCCTTTTAAGAACAAGGCTCGCTGTTCCGACGCAAATGTGCGTTCCCCTCACGCCCGTGTTATTCTCGTCATGGGCTTTTTGGTGTTTGTGCCATAGAGCCTCCTCATAAGGCTTCACTGCATTTGTTTCATTTTTTTTTGCAGTATTTTTTTTCGGGTGCAGGTATGGGCCATCTTGTGTACTGACCTTTGGATAACCCCGCTTCTCTACTGGTCCCCTGAAATCTTGTTTATGCAGGTTTAAGGGGGGACATGGGTCTTAGAGCATTTTTTTTTATTTACAGACCAAATGCAATGAAACAGCACACAGTTATTCAGTGTTTTCTGCTGATTTCAAATATGCAATTTGTTTATTTCTAGGACAATTAGTTCCTGAGATATTAATATATATCATGCCATTGTCTGCTCAAACAATAGAAAAAAAATGGGCCACCAGAAATTTAATTTTAATATGTGGGTAGATACTACAATGTGTGAGGAATGCAATGCTGGAAGCAGGTTTCAGTTTTTTGTCCGTGTGGACAAATGGGCTTAAAGTTAGTTTCATGTGTGTCATGTGTTTTCTGGCACTGCATGTCTGGTTAACTCACTTGAAAACTAACTATTGCGCCCATTTGTCCACACGGACAAAAAACTGAAAACTGCTTCCAGCGTTGCATTCCTCACACATTGTAGTATCTACCCACATATTAAAATTAAATTTCTGGTGGCCCATTTTTTTTCTATTGTTTGAGCAGACAATGGCATGATATTATTAATATCTCAGGAATTAATTGGCCTAGAAATGAACAAATTGCATATTTGAAATCAGCAGAAAAACTGAATAAGTCTGTACAGTTTCATTGCATTTGGTCTGTAAATAAAAAAAATTATCTAAGACCCATGTCCCCCCTTAACATCTGAAAGCGACTCAGGCTATCAGGGATGCCGTAGTGAAGGGCTCCGGAAATTTCGACCACCTGGGGTTCTTCAACGTGCACTGCCATCGCACAGCACACGGGCCTCTAGAATTTCGCCTCCATCGAAATTCGACTGCTGTGGCCGGGATCAAACTCGCGTCTTTAGAGTCAGCAGCCAAGCGCCATAACCACTGAGCCACCGCGGCGGCCCTTGAAATCTGACTTCATGAGGTTTTACTAGACATGTTCATTTTAGTTGCTATGGGTATATCATTTAGTGGATTTCATTTTGTGTGACCACATTACAGGTTGCATACTGTTACGTTGCCTAATAAACTGGTTTACATTTTTGTGCAGGTTTTTTTTTTTTTATTTGGTGCTGAGTTAGTCGAGTTTTTATTTCAGTTTGAAGGCCATACACTATTCCGGGAAAAAATAATAATAAAATAAAAAAAAATAAGGGCAATAACATTTGCCAGTTTATCTTTCTCTGAAATATTTTTTTCTTACTGAACGGATATTCGGTATTTGATTCGTATGAGAAAAGTTTCAAAGTCGCGCACCCCTAAATACTATTTCCAATCGATCGTCAGCAGAGCACATAAAACAATGAAACTTTTTCCCCTCACAATGAACAACATTTTGGAGCAAGTCCACTTCAGTGATGTTCTTGAAAGCAAGCAGTCAATTGAATTCTTTCTTTTGTGTGTGCAACCAAATATGCCTACACAGTTCAATATCCAAATTGACTTTACCAAAAATGGCCACCAAAATCTGTCTGCACTTCCAATGGCACCGCTGACATTCTGTTTAGAATCAGAATGCACAGGCAAATCCACATAACAATGTGACTCGGCACAAGGCTGCGTGAAACAGTTTTGCTGACTGCTCCGACTCCCTGCTTGAGGCCCACGGCCTCTGGTGAGAGGCAGCTTTCGAACGGCCCGCTCTTTCGTTTGCTTCATGATAGTGTGAGTTCATTTGAGTGTGAAGTTATTGTGTGGATGGCAACAGGTAACACCATTAGACCTTTCATAAACAGTGCAGCTCCAAAGCGCTTTTGCTGCCATTTCATTGTGGAGCATGTTAAACTTAACAACCCGCTGTCGTCCCGTGTCAGTGCACTCAATTCACTTTAGCACTGCAGACGAACATTGCAGTACCGTTTTTATTTTTCTTCCTGGGGCACCTCACACAGGCATTGCTATGTACATGACGGAGTACATAACAGCAGAACAACATGTTGCCAGTATGTTTGTGCCCCACGTCGCAAAACCTCTTCGAAGAATCAGAGAAGCCAAATTTCCTCCTTTTCGTCCAGGCTCACGATTTCAAGAAGCATGTGACCCTTACTGAACGCAGCATGACACGAGTGCACGCATACCTCACTGCCATTCGCCGGTGCCAAAATGCCGACAGGCAGCACAGCCTCAGTAAGAAATCTTGCAGGATGAAGACAGGGGTGCTGACTTATATAATGAGTGCAAAAAAAAAAAAAAAAAATACGATTTTGATAGCCAGTGTAGCAGGTGATTATGTCCATTGCTTGAGTTTCTGGAGTGCCGCGGCACTGACTGTGAAATGGCAAATGAGCAAAGCTGACAAATTTTTGGAACTAAATGTTGTTCATGATCTAGGCCCAGTCCGATTGCCTGTATAAAGTTCTGGCTTGATTTCATGACAATGAAGTTTTCCGTGGGTCCTGGAAATTTCATTGTAGTGGAGTTCAACTGTACTAGTAATAGAACTATAGTAGTAGAAGTAGTACAGATGTGGCAGTAACTGTACAAGCTAGATGCAGACAAACAACAGCCGAAGGTTGGAAGGAAATCTCAATTAAAAGACAAGATGATAGTTCAATACTTACGGAAGTATGAGACAATAAAAAACCCTAAAAGGACAAGAAAGGGTCGGTACAAAAAAGACACAGCAGCTACCAGGTTATTTCATGAAAGAGCACCGGAGAATATGTGTATAGTTGCACTACAGCCAAACCCCGCAACAACTAATGCCGCTACAGCGAAACTTCCGCCACAGTGAAGTATTTCTGATTCCCTGTCAGCAAACCATACATGGCATTTTTTCGAAGCGCTAAAAGAACAAGGACGCAGAGAGAACAGACAAGGACGAGCGCTACTAGAAATGAAGTTCAGAAGGGTAGTAGTTCTAGTAGCGCTCGTCCTTGTCTGTTCCCTCTGCGTCCTTGTTCTATTAGCGCTTCAAAAAAATGTCAAATCTGCACCAACTAGCCCGATCCACTACCCTTCTGGACTTCATTTCTACAGTTGAATCCCGCCACAACGAAATCGGCGGGGCGTACGAAAAATTTCGCTGTCGCGGAATTTCGTTGTCGAGAAATTACAGACGAGTCGGCTGATCCCGGGCTGGCGTTGCATATGTCTCCTCGCCCAACGCCGCCTCTCCTCCTCCTCTTCTCTTCTTGCCCAAAGCCGCCTCTCCTCCTCCTCTTCTCGCACAACGCCGCCTGTCCTCCTCCTCCTCTCTTCTCGCCTAACGCCGCCTCTCCTCCCCTTCTCCGTTCTCTCCTCCTCCTCTTCTCCGTTCCTTCTTTCACCACCTCCTCTACTTGCCTCCTCCCCCACATCGCTTCGAGAGCCGTTGGGCCTCATCGCATCTGCACCGCTGCGTGCTACCACGGCGCTCTCGCGGGCTTGCTGCCGCCGGCCTGGCGTTGCATAAGTCAATGCTCACGCGCGCTCCAACGAAACGTCTCGATACTGCTACTCGGGGTTCAACAGACCCCTACGATGACAAAACGCCGGCTGTAAGCCGCCCTAGGCTAATATCGCAGTTGGCTGCGTCACCTTCTTGTGTTGAGCTGAAGTGCCCGACGCAAGTGCCTTACCGATGTTTTCTTTGCTCTTCAGTATCGTTGATAACGAACTCGGCGCGATGCCAAAATCTGCGGCAATAATCGACTTCTTGTTCCCGCTTTCTGCTTCGGCGATAATACGCGCTTTTTCTTCTAGTGAAAGAAATTTCCGCTTCTTCGCTGGCGGCGACATCCTAGGAATTCAGCAGAGCAGAGACGCGACGAGACCACGCTAAACGGTGCACACACAAAGGAAGAAATGGTGAAGCGGAGTGGGCTTCTTCCTGCACTCTCGCGTTTTCCTTTTTTTTTTTCTCCGACAGGACACGAAGCTCCGCCCACCGATGGCTCCGCCCACCGGTCCACACAGACTGCCTGAAACGCGCTCGGTGCCTAGCAGACGACGCGGCCGAAGACGCTAGCAGATGGCGTGCGCTGGCGCATTTTACACGCGCTTTCGAGGAGCCCCTCTTCGCTTGGAGGCCGCGAACGCTTACCAGCCAACACCGCTAGCAAGTTATCATGACGCGCTTTCGTGCTTGACAGGAAACCGCGAGCACCATGACAGCGAGCTACATCAATCGAAGAAGCCCAGCAAAGAGCCAATGAGCGGGGCGTGACGTCACTTCAAAAATCACGTGGGCATCTGGATAAAAAAAAAAAAAGCACACGAGGGTGTGCGCGAGGAGGATGTGCGATTGAGTGCGCATACCCCCCCCCCCCCCCCCCCCCAACAGTCTGCGATGCAAAAAAATTAAGGGCGGAAACGGGAAAGTCGCTCTTCAGCACTCAACTTCTGAAGAAAGACAAGACGGAGGGTCCACTCACCCGCGAAAATTCGCAAAAAAAATTCGTAGAAGCGAACACATGCTCGCAAAGTACTTCGTTTTTGAGGAAATTTAAATTTTAATAGTCCTATGGGGGTTTCACGGGGAATGCAAATTACTTCGTTGTGGCGAAAATTTCGTTGAAGCGGCGTTCGTTGTACCGGGATTCAACTGTAGTAGCGCTCCTCCTTGTCTGTTCCCTCTGCGTCCTTGTTCTATTAGCGCTTCGAAAAAATGTCAAATCTGCACCAACTAGCCCGATCCACTACCCTTCTGAACTTCATTTCTAGTAGCGCTCGTCCTTGTCTGTTCCCTCTGCGTCCTTGTTCTATTAGCGCTTCGAAAAAATGTCAAATCTGCACCAACTAGCCCGATCCACTACCCTTCTGAACTTCATTTCTAGTAGCGCTCGTCCTTGTCTGTTCCCTCTGCGTCCTTGTTCTATTAGCGCTTCGAAAAAATGTCAAATCTGCACCAACTAGCCCGATCCACTACCCTTCTGAACTGCATTTCTAGTAGCGCTCGTCCTTGTCTGTTCCCTCTGCGTCCTTGTTCTATTAGCGCTTCGAAAAAATGTCAAATCTGCACCAACTAGCCCGATCCACTACCCTTCTGAACTTCATTTCTAGTAGCGCTTGTCCTTGTCTGTTCCCTCTACGTCCTTGTTCTATTAGCGCTTCTAAAAAATGTCAAATCTGCACCAACTAGCCCGATCCACTACCCTTTTGAACTTCATTTCTAGTAGCGCTCGTCCTTGTCTGTTCCCTCTACGTCCTTGTTCTATTAGCGCTTCTAAAAAATGTCAAATCTGCACCAACTAGCCCGATCCACTACCCTTCTGAACTTCATTTCTAGTAGCGCTCGTCCTTGTCTGTTCCCTCTACGTCCTTGTTCTATTAGCGCTTCGAAAAAACGTCAAATCTGCACCAACTAGCCCGATCCACTACCCTTGTGAACTTCATTTCTAGTAGCGCTCGTCCTTGTCTGTTCCCTCTGCGTCCTTGTTCTATTAGCGCTTCGAAAAAATGTCAAATCTGCACCAACTAGCCCGATCCACTACCCTTCTGAACTGCATTTCTAGTAGCGCTCGTCCTTGTCTGTTCCCTCTGCGTCCTTGTTCTATTAGCGCTTCGAAAAAATGTCAAATCTGCACCAACTAGCCCGATCCACTACCCTTCTGAACTTCATTTCTAGTAGCGCTCGTCCTTGTCTGTTCCCTCTACGTCCTTGTTCTATTAGCGCTTCTAAAAAATGTCAAATCTGCACCAACTAGCCCGATCCACTACCCTTCTGAACTTCATTTCTAGTAGCGCTCGTCCTTGTCTGTTCCCTCTACGTCCTTGTTCTATTAGCGCTTCTAAAAAATGTCAAATCTGCACCAACTAGCCCGATCCACTACCCTTCTGAACTTCATTTCTAGTAGCGCTCGTCCTTGTCTGTTCCCTCTACGTCCTTGTTCTATTAGCGCTTCTAAAAAATGTCAAATCTGCACCAACTAGCCCGATCCACTACCCTTCTGAACTTCATTTCTAGTAGCGCTCGTCCTTGTCTGTTCCCTCTGCGTCCTTGTTCTTTTAGCGCTTCGAAAAAATGTCAAATCTGCACCAACTAGCCCGATCCACTACCCTTCTGAACTTCATTTCTAGTAGCGCTCGTCCTTGTCTGTTCCCTCTGCGTCCTTGTTCTTTTAGCGCTACGAAAAAATGTCAAATCTGCACCAACTAGCCCGATCCACTACCATACATGGCAATAGTTATTTCCCCAACAACGAACAATTTTCGGAGCGAGGTTCCGCTACAACAAATTTTTTCAGAGTAAGCAGCTGTTTTTTTGTTTTTTTTTGCACACCCAGGTACGCCCGTATGCTCGTTAGGTTTCACCAAAAAACGCTGCCGAAGTTGTTTGTGCTTTCAACAGCACAGCTGACACTGCTTGCGGTGCGGCGCACACATGCCTGTGAAGGTTTTGCCAATGGCTCAGACTCTGCACTTGCAAACCGTGGCTGTTGGTGCAAGGCATTTTTCGACTTTTCCGCTCGCTTCGCTGACAACGGCACAACGAAAATTAGTTCTGCACTGATATCAAAGTGAAGTTACTTTATCGACGGAAACCGGTGAAAATGTTGGACGTTTTACGATAAGCGGAGACCAGTTCCAAAGCGCTTTTTCTGAGGCTTCATTGCAGAGCACATTAGGCCTACAGATACTAAGCAAGCAACGCGCAAAAATTTGCTGTCGCCTGACGCCAGCCAGGGTGAACTCAAGTCTCACTTTTGCACCGCAGGCCAATGTGGTGGCAATATCTTTTTTCATTTTGGTGAACCTAGGCACTGGCCTAGTACAGAAACTGCTGCATAAATGACAGTGTGACGGTGGTTCTAGGTGGAGTCTCAATGTAACATTCTCGTTGGCATGTTCAAACAGCATGCCGCAAAATGTTGAAGAACTGAAGCAACTGCACTTCTGACATGTTGCAGGCAGTTATGGTCTATCAGCTCCCAGTGTAACATACTGTGACGAACACGAAGCTGGCAGGGGCGCGGGACGGAGCGCCCGCGCTAGGCCAGCGGCCATTAAATCATCTCATAGCCATGGTTCACCACGTCTTGTTCTTTGGCTGGCCGCCGCGTAACATTTGGTGTGAGGTGCTGGGGTCCCTTCATCGCCATCCTGGTCACGGAGCTTCGGCGTCCTGGGCCTGCCGTGGACGTCGGCCGTGAGTACCTGGTCAGCGCCGCACGGCCGTGCCCCAGCCCGCCCGACCTGAACCGACCTCGACGCTCACCCCAGCCCCGTCCCCCGCCCGGACCACACTACACGACGACCCAAGACCCGACGGACCCAAGACCCCACTGACCCAAACGTGAAGACACCGTCCCCCTGCCTCTGCCGCTCGGTGCGTCCAGAGACCTCGGCCGTCAGCTCCTGGCACCCCACGGCCCGGATGCTTCGTGGACCAGGACTCATTCTCTCATCTTTCTCATCGTGGCGGCCAGCACTGCACCATCTTCTACATATTGTTCGATCCTTCACTCAAGACCATCGCCATTTCGCCGTCTGTTCGTCACCGATCGGGACGATCGCTCGGAGGCCCCGGGTAGTGTGACGAAGACGAAGCTGGCAGGGGCGCGGGACGGAGCGCCCGCGTTAGGCCAGCGGCCATTAAATTATCTCATAGCCATGGTTCACCACGTCTCATTCTTCGGCTGGCCGCCGCGTAACAATACGTAGTTACACAGTGTAACGCAGTACGTAAGGCTACTACCATATCATACCAATACCATCCGCATCATTAGTGACAATTTCTCTGCTTACATTAAAACCTTTCATGCTGATTTCTGCTGCCTCTTCCAACAGAGCTTCAGTGTAGTATACCACTAGATTCTCTAAGCCTTCTGTTCTTGTGTACTATTTTCGCCTTTCACTCTTTCAGCCCATTTTCTTGGTGGCTGCTTACAGGGCGAGAGTTTCAGTGCTAAGAGCTCCTCTCTTTAATTTACTCCCTTTTATGAAGAAAGAACCATTTTTCAAGGCAATAAAAGCAGCAAGCAGTCTTGTACGACCTGACAGAAGTTTTCCCCATTCTGAAGTTTTGTCGTTCCGCACAAGTATTAGATTTCAAAGCTGGTTTCTGCGCACTCATATCTAATTTGTACCAGAAGAATTTCAGGACTCACAAGAACTATGAACACAGCCTTTCATTCACAGCTTTAGCACGGAGTTAAGAGTTGCACAGTTCCAAACATGTTTATCGCTTTCTCACATGCATGCACATCCAAATGAAGGTAAGAAATACGGTGCTTACTTTCATGGTACTGGTTCATATATCCTGCTCCATCCAGCAAGCTGCCCTGCCAAGGAAATAAACATAACATGCTGAACAAAAACTAATGCATAAACTGCAAAACTTACAATTACGCTGTGTTTTTTTGTGTACTCTATGTGTTAGTACAAATTGTTACACCATCCAACACTCATGCTTCGAGAATGCATGAGATGCGAGCTACTCTAAAGAATAAAAAGTAAAATAAAAGATAACGCACCACAAAGGCACCATTGGGCACATTAGTGCACTGTCAACTGCCGTTATAACCTGTGAAGATATGCACTTTAACAGCAGGTACACAGGCACCCACTGGACCAAAGCCAGTTTTTTCATCACGCACATTTACCTTCTTGCATTTACACAAGATATTTTGGGACATTTGCCTTCTTTTCTGCATTCTACAAGTAACAGAAGCTACTTCAAAGACATCTACAGTAGCCGACCAATGTTTCGGACTTTGTTTAGGAACTGTTTTTTGACTTTTCGGACTAAAATAGACATTGGCAATAATGCGGAGATCATTTTATCGACCGAAATTTGATTTTTCGACCTAATATTGATACATGCATTCGAAGAAGAGACAGAAGTAGCGCATGCGCTAGAAGAGGAAGAAGTTAGTTGGCTCTCTCGCGCGCGCTCGAACCACTAGGGGACCGCCGCAGGTTTTTCGTCTCTGCGCGGGTGTTCTTTTTGGCGTTGCACGCTACAGTTTGGTGGAGCAGTGCTGGGTACGCTTCCCGACCTGCAAACTCCGTACAGCGTCACTACGGACCTCACACCGGTTCACCAGCGACCCAGCCGCCGTCTCCGCGGAGAGTCGCCTGAATTTGGGCCCCTTCCCCCGCCAACAAGGACGACACAGCCTCGACCGCCGAGTCCAACTGACATGGCCACTGACACCAGGACCCAGCCGCCGATCCAGCCTCTACCGTCGAGTCCAACTGCCATGGCCGCTGACACCAGGCCCCTGGCGCCGATCCTTTGCCACCCACCGCGAACAGCGCCATCTTTTCACGGTGACGTGTTCGAAGACGCTGAGGACTGGCTGGAGACGTTCGAGCGGGTCGCACGCTACAATGGCTGGTGCGACGAGCGCAAGCTGAATAACGTCTACTTTGCCCTGGAAGAGTCTGCTCGGACGTGGTTTGAAAACCACGAGGCTACACTTCCCACCTGGGAGACGTTTTGCCGGAGTCTCCTGGCTACGTTCCCCAACGCTGACCGCCGGGAGAAGGCCGAAGCTGCGCTGCACTCCCGAAATCAGCGCACGAACGAAAGCGTGCGCATGTACACCGAAGACATGACCCGTCTTTTCAAGCGCGCCGACCCCAACATGACAGAGGAGAAGAAGCTGCGCCATCTCATGCGTGGGGTTAAGCAGGAGCTGTTCGCGGGCCTCGTGCGCAGCCCACCCCGCACGGTGGCGGAATTTCTAACCGAGGCGACCACGATGGAGACGACGCTGCAACAACGGGCCCGCCAGTACAACCGGGACATCAACTGCATGGTGCCCGAAGGCTTTTCGTCGTGTCTCGGTGGCAGTGCAGACACCTTGCGTGAACTAATTCGCTCCGTTGTCCGGGAGGAACTGCAACGGATCCATCTGCCTCAGGTTGCACCTGCGCCGCTGGCAGCGCTGTCCGAAGTTGTCAGGGACGAGGTGCGACAGGCTGCGCAGGCACCTCCTGTCCCCGAAGCGCCATCCCGGTTCGATGACCGACCCACGTACGCATCTGTTGTACGTCGCACGACAGGCTACGGTCCCATTACCCCAACGCCTGGCGTGAGCAACATCGGCACATGTCACGCAAGCGTGCCTGGCTACGGTGTGACCCCGTCGACCTCCGTGAGTAACATCGCCACGTATTCTGCAACCGCATCTGCTACAGCTGGGCCACGCCCTCGCAAGTCGGATTTGTGGCGTACACCGGACCGCAGGCCTCTCTGCTACCACTGTGGGGAGCCTGGTCACCTCTACCGCGCCTGTCCGTACCGCCAAGTGGGCCTTCGCGGTTTCCATCCCGACGCACCCTGCCCTCAGAACGGCGAACGACCGCATGAGATTGCACAGCATCTCTGGACACGCCAGAACCCTGCCTACTCTGGAAGGCGCGAGTCCCGTTCCCCTTCGCCTCTCCGTTATCACTCTTCCAGCCCTGGCCGCCAGAGTAGCTCTGCTGGCCGTCGCTCGCCGAGTCCGCGTCGGGAAAACTAACACCAGCGACCTCTGGAGGCAAGGCCGCTGATGTCGGGACGTGTCAAGATCCTCCATCGCGGAACCCTCGAGCCGACGATACCCGGACAGAGAGAGGCAGCGACAGTATCAGATACGCTGCATCCGATTTGCGTGTGACAATTGATGGCACTGACATTACCGCGCTGCTCGATACCGGTGCTGATTACTCTGTTATGAGCCGTGCCTTCGCTGGAGAACTTAAGAAGGTTCTGACACCGTGGACGGGGACCCCCATTCGCACCGCTGGTGGCCACCTAATTTCCCCTGTGGGCAAGTGCACGGCTAGAGTTGGGATTAGTGGTTTTACGTACGTTGGTGAATTTGTCGTACTCCCCGAGTGTTCCAGAGACTTGATTCTGGGGATCGACTTCCTGCAGTCGAACGGCGCTGTGATTGACTTTCGGGAGGCACGTGTCACGTTCTCGACCAAACAGGCCGTGGCGCGCTTTGACTCCCGCGATCCCTGCAGCAACGCTCTGCGCATTGTCGAGAACGACGTCACGGTGCCGCCGCGGTGCAGTGTTCTGGTGCTCGTGCGGAACGACCTCTTTCATGACTACGAGGGCCTAGCGGACAGCCATAGTCCACTGCTGCTTAAGCGGGGACTTGCCGTTGCAAGAGGTCTCGTCCAACTACGTGACGGCCACACCCACGTCCTCCTGACTAACTTTGCCAACGAATATCAGCACCTGGCCAAAGGCATGGCTATTGCCTTCCTCCACGACGTTGCTGAGGTTCCAGGTTTGTGCACCGTGGGAGGACCCTCTCCGGAGTATGCTGGCCCACATCACGTTCTTCAGTCAGTCAGAATAAATCCTGCCTTGCCGTCGGTTCAGAGGGATCTTCTGTCGGCCCTCTTGGCAGAATTTGCGGACTGTTTCGCTACGTGCTCGAAGGTCGGCCGAACTCCACTCGCCAAGCATCGTATCATCACTGACGAGACTACGCGACCCGTCTGCCAGCGCCCATATCGTGTTTCCCCGGTGGAGAGAGAAGCCATTCAGAATCAGGTTGCCGAGATGCTTGCAGACGATGTCATTCAGCCGTCCACCAGTCCGTGGGCATCGCCTGTGGTTCTTGTCAAAAAGAAGGACAATACTCTGCGTTTCTGCGTGGACTACAGGAAACTTAACAGCGTGACCAAAAAGGACGTTTACCCGCTGCCCAGGATAGATGACGCGCTCGACCGATTGCGGAACGCCAGATACTTCTCGTCATTGGATCTTAAAAGCGGGTACTGGCAAATCGAAGTGGACGAGAGAGACCGGGAGAAGACGGCTTTCGTGACGCCTGACGGCCTCTATGAGTTTAAAGTGCTCCCATTTGGTCTGTGCTCAGCACCGGCTACTTTCCAACGCATGATGGACACTGTCCTCTCCGGCTTGAAATGGCAGTCCTGCCTGGTGTACCTGGACGATGTCGTTATATTTTCGCCCACCTTTGACCAACACTTGGAGCGGTTGCGCATTGTGCTACAAGCGCTCAAATCCGCGCAACTCACCATCAAAGCCGAGAAATGCCATTTTGGCTTTGAGGAACTTCGCTTTCTTGGTCACGTTGTCAGCGCACAAGGTGTTCGCCCGGACCCTGACAAGACTGCTGCCGTCTCAGGTTTTCCACGCCCAACTGACAAGAAGGCCGTTCGCCGGTTTTTAGGCCTGTGCTCCTATTATAGGCGCTTTATTCAAGATTTCTCGAAAATCGCGGAACCGCTGAACGCACTGACCCGTGACGACACGACCTTCCTCTGGGGGACCGACGAAGAGGCTGCATTTGTCGAGCTTCGCAGCCGTCTGCAAAGCACTCCGATACTCGGCCATTTCGACGAGCATGCTGCCACGGACATCCACACTGACGCCAGCAATGTTGGCCTTGGTGCAATACTGATCCAGTGGCAAGACGGTGCAGAATGGGTCATCAGTTATGCTAGTCGGACACTTACGCGCTCCGAGACCAATTATTCTACGACGGAGAAAGAATGTCTTGCAGTGATATGGGCCATCTGCAAGTTCCGACCGTACCTCTACGGACGACCCTTCCGTGTGGTAAGCGACCACCACTCCTTATGCTGGCTGGCGAGCCTCAAAGACCCCTCAGGACGCTTGGCTAGATGGAGCTTACGCTTGCAAGAATACGACTTAACAGTAGTATACAAGTCTGGCCGCAAGCATCAGGATGCGGATTGTCTGTCGCGCGCGCCTATCCCAATCAATACCGAAGAAACAACCGATGATTTTCCTTTCCTGGGCTCTGTTAGTACCACCCAAATGGCGCAGCTTCAGAGGGCGGACACGGAGTTGGCGCCGCTCATCGATTACCTCGAAGGCAGTGAAGCTCCCATTCCGCGTGTTTTTCTTCGAGGGCTTCACTCCTTCACTTTACGGTCTGGTGTTCTCTACAAGCGCAACTTTGCCAACAGCGAAGAAGTGTTCCTACTCGTCGTACCATCCCAGCTGCGGTCTGAGATCTTGAGTGCCTGTCATGATGCACCATCCGCCGGCCACCTTGGAGTCAGCCGTACACTCGCGCGGATTAGACAAAAGTATTATTGGCCCAGGTTACTCCCATCGGTGCGGGCCTACGTCAAAACATGCCGTGAATGCCAACGTCGGAAGACTCCTCCATTGAAACCGGCCGGATTTCTTCACCCCGTCGATCCACCGAAGACCCCTTTCCATCAAGTGGGCATGGACCTCCTTGGCCCATTTCCGAAGTCTTCGTCTGGAAAGCGTTGGATAATCGTTGCGACTGACTACCTCACACGGTACGCTGAGACCACGTCTCTTGCCAAGGGCACTGCTGCTGAAGTGGCGCAGTTCTTCGTCCACAACATTGTCTTGCGTCATGGAGCACCCGCCGTTGTTATTACTGACCGGGGAACTGCTTTCACGGCCCGCTTAACCCAGTCCGTGATGACTCTGACGCACACGAGCCACCGACGTGCTACGGCGTATCACCCGCAGACAAACGGGTTGGTAGAGCGACTCAACCGCACACTAGCCGACATGCTATCAATGTACGTTGACGTCGAGCATCGAACTTGGGACGCCATTCTGCCGTACGTAACGTTTGCGTACAACACCGCCCTGCAGGAAACAACCCGACTGACCCCCTTTCAGCTTGTCTTCGGTCGCCAGGTGACCACTCCGTTGGATGCTATGTTGCCCGTCGACCCTTACTGCGACTCTGACGCTGACATCGACGTAGATACCTTCGTTCAGCGTGCTGAGGAAGCGCGTCAACTGGCCCGCCTGCGCATCCACCGTCAACAGGAGGCTGACGCCACTAAGTACAACTGTGGACGCCGTTTCGTCAGTTATGCTCCCGGCGACCTTGTGTGGATTTGGATACCTGTTCGTCGCCGCGGGCTCTCTGAAAAGCTGCTGCGCCGATACTTCGGCCCTTACGAAGTAGTGCGCCGCATCAGTGATGTGACTTATGCAGTTGCTCCCGCCCCGACCGCTTGTTCATCGCGCCGGTCGCACCGAACTGAAGTCGTACACGTTGTTCGCATGAAGCCTTACCACGACCGGCTACCTGACTGAACTGCGGTCCACTGCAGCTGTGTTCTACCCTTTCGCTGACTTTTCACTCCCAGCCGCATCGTGTCGATGCTGCAGAAGAGGGGGGCAGTGATACATGCATTCGAAGAAGAGACAGAAGTAGCGCATGCGCTAGAAGAGGAAGAAGTTAGTTGGCTCTCTCGCGCGCGCTCGAACCACTAGGGGACCGCCGCAGGTTTTTCGTCTCTGCGCGGGTGTTCTTTTTGGCGTTGCACGCTACAATATAGACTCAAGCGAGCATCGCTGTCACAACCAACTGGTTTTTCACTGCTGTGAAAGGTGCCACCTTCGATCTGAATGGAGTCAATCCGAGAGAACGATTTGGATAGGCTTGGCTATTTGTTCTTCATCGTTGCCACTCGAGGTAGTGGCACATTCTTCGTTGCCATTGATGTGGCCTACAAGGAAGAGCGCATGGTCACGATGAATACGGAAAAGCTGCAGCGTCTGCCAAGTCTGAGGGGAAAAGAAGGAGGGTTCCTTTCCTTGGTCTTTGCAACTTTCGTTGCTTCACGTGGTGCATACTTTGCCTTGCATTCTCAACATGACCTGAGGCCATGCTGCGCTTTCTGTTAACAGTGACGTCAGATGGCGTAGACGTAACGAAAGAAAGACTACGGCTCAAATGCAGTCTAATATTATCAACAGCAAAATCGATGAAGATTGCGACTTTCAAAGCTGGCATTTCGCAGAAAAGTGTTTTTTTTTTGAGTTCACGCATTTTTCAGACTGTTTGATTATTTGGACCATTTTTCATGTCCCACAGAGTTCGAAAAATCAGGTGGTGACTTATATACCAATGGTTCCCACCTAGAGAGTGTTCAGCACACACCACTTTTAATATCACTGTCATCACCAGGTGACATATGCTGTCCTGTTTGGTTGAAATGTTTTCCCAACCTATATGTGCTAACTATGCCATGATGCTGAACATCATTATAGCAAACAGGTAAAAAGGTAAAGCTCAATGTATCCGAAATCAACAACATACAATTCAGACATTTAAAGGATGGCAACTAAGGAGAATGTTATTAAGGAATAGGAAGGGACCTCTTCCAAAATTTTACCACCATTTTGAAGGCGCTCAGCCGCGATAAACAGTGCCAAAAGCCAGTGCGGTTGGCTTTCCCTCACAGCCCTGCCAGCACATGGCGACAGAAGGTCAGATGTCAGTTAGAGTAGCTCCGCTGCATCACAGAAGTTGCTTGGAAAATGCTACATAAGATTGAAAGCTACTGCTGTTATTACCACCTCTGTGACAGCTTATTAACAACCATTCGTGAGAAACGTCTGCCCTGGTGGTTCTGGGGCAGGGTCGACGGGTATGAATAGTGAATGCTTGCCGACCGCATGGCTAACAACCCTCCATGCTGCTAAGTCTTTGTTGGCCTTGTTGGCAAACGCGAGATAAAGGCGTGGCCCATGGCGTGAATGCTTGCCACTGGCACCACGTGACACTGTGGAGTTCGGTATATCCATTTTACATCCAAGTGCATTCAGTATACAAAGATAAGAGTAGCATGTGTTAAGTTAAAAAATTTTCAGGGGGCTTGGTAATTAGTTGCGCCCATATTCAGTATACCAAGGTTCGAATGTATGTGTGTAAGCATGTCACCTAGTGCCACACAGCTTGGCGTCAAGACCACTGTCACTGACAACCGGTGTGACACTGGAACTGATTATGTATGTCACACAATGCAAATGCCTCTTTAACTGCTTTTCACGCCATCGGACAACTCACGTCGCACTCTGCATGGAAATGGTGGGCTTGCTCCTGTATCAGGTAGATGTCGCGGAAGTCTCCGATGCCCATCTGGAAGATGTCCTGGCCCGTGAAGAGCCACATGCTGGAGGGGTTCACGCCGTGCCACATGAGCAGCTTGGCATACACGACCGCCCTGTGGCGCACCACGCCAGCCTTCTTCAGGAACCACATCCACGTGTTCACGCTGGGCTTGTGGAAACCTATACAACACGCAGCCATGCACACAAAGGAGTGGATTAGGCCAGTGAAGTGACTCAGCTTCTCGGAAATCATCAGGCCACAAAGCACGGCACTAAAACTAAGTAAAGGACAGAACTGACTCACTTTTACTTTATCATCATCACCATCATCTTCAGCCCGACTACACCCACTGCAGGACAAAGGCCGCTCGCATATCTCTCCAATTAACCCTGTCCTGTACTAACTGCGGCCATCGTATTCCCGCACATTTCTTAATCTCATCCGCCCACCTAGCTTTCTGCCGCCCCCTGCTATGCTTGCCTTCTCTTGGAATCCACTCCGTTACACTTAAGAACCAGCGGTTATCTTGCCTTCGCATTACATGCCCTGCCCAAGCCCACTTCTTCCTCTTGATTTCAACTAGGATATCATTAATGAGCGTTTGTTCCCTCACCCACTCTGCCGCTTCCGATCTCTTAACGTTACACCTATCTTTTTCTCTGTACACCCCATTTTTGTTGCATCTTAATTCACACGTGGCTACGTGGCCATTTACTCGCAAACAATGATCACAGAGTCCTTTTTTAGCCATGACACCAGGAGTTTGAATCGAGCGGTGGGGAGGTTTTTAAATCCACTTCCCCTGGCAAGAAATGAGTCTTTAGCAGCCACACCAACATCAATGTAGCGAGAAAGAGCCAAAGAATCATTTTTTTTTTTACCTAGAATAAATGTTGGATGGGGTTGTCCTTGGTGAACCTCTAAAATCTTATCTGTTCAAGTAACAATACAGAAAAAAAAAAATGCTCAGACATTTAGTTGCATTCTGGGTTGGCAATGTGACAGTATTAGAAGCTGCTGACGCCTTTCCATTGAATTTCACGTAGTTCTTTCTTTTTATGTCGTCTAGCTGATGGTTAGATGTTTCCCTAAAGGCATCTGGAGGTGATGACATCGATGAAACAAACACATACAGTAGAATCTTGGTGATACGGATCGCAAAGGGCTGCGAAAAAATTCATATCATCCAAAATTTTGCATCATCCAAACAAACAAAATTCGCATGCAGAAGCATGAAAAATGCATTCACACAGATCTGTTTACGGCTGAAAGGTTTTAGTCACGGCCGTGCAGCCACAGCTTGCTACTCGTGGTGCATAGAGCACGACCGGTGATCATGACATCAGCGATGTGCGGGCCGCACGCCACTACTCACTGCTCGAGGTGCGTGATTAGCCACTCGTGGTTAGCCACTCGCGATTAGCCGGCAGTGCCCTCAAGGGTGCGGTCGCGGCTCACGCGTTCATATCACCCAAAGTAGCGCAGAAGAGTACGGAACTTTCGAAATTAGGCGCACTGTACCCAATGCACTCCGGCCGGGGAATTTCGCGAATTCATATCAGCCATGTTCTTATCACCGAGATTCCACTGTTGATGTCATCACCCGTCTGCTGCTGTCCCTCCCAGACTCCAGCAGATGCGCAAATTTTACGACAGATGACATTTTCTTCCCAACGGAGCTTTGAACGGTACCGCATTAAAAAAGCGTCCTTTCAACAGCTAAGAAAGGGTGAAACACTGTCCAAGCCTGGAAACCCGGGCACTATCTACGCCTCACCGTTGTCATTGGCGTAATTTTGGGCAGTGGGGTACTTCTGCCGGTACCGTGGCGCTCGCCAAGTTGTTGGCGTGTTCGAGTGCCACGAGGTGCCCGACTGCTTCCCCGCATTGGCAGGAACATCCTGCAATGGTTTCTGCAAGACAGAGTGAAGGCAAGAGATAAGGTGAGATTTACAAAATGAGATCGCTGAATTCAAAAGCACGCGTTGCAAAAACAAAACTACAAGTTATATTTCCTTTTTCGCATTTTGCAAAACAACCTCACAGCAGGTGCTATTTTTACATACGCAATTTATGGGGGGGCTCGCAGCTTCCAGCAAAATGTTTTTTTTTTTAAATTTTTTGACGCATTTATTTAACAAAATTTTATGCGCATTGGAAATAGCTTTAACTACACTCACAAAATTTCACTGTTATAACACCAGAAAATTGGTTCTCATACATGTATATTTTCCTCTGAACCTTGTAAAAAAGCTACACAGTTAAGAAAATGTGAGAGAAGGCATGTTCAACATTCATTCAACAATCATTGCATTACTACTGATCTCTTACAGGTAATGACATTATAATTTTTTTTTTTTTTTGCAAAGCAGAAATGTATGTTCTAGTTATGGTCTAGTTCGAAATATATACATACATACATACATACAAGTTTTATTCTCCACAAAGAAGTGGAAGGAGGCGGAGGGAAAAGCCGTACATTTGCGGCTTGAAAAATCCTCCGCCCCCTTACAGTGTATACAGCAGCAGAGTGGGGCAATAAACAGTCGAACAATAAACAGTCGAACATAAACAATTGAACATAAGGATAGATCTGTGCGTTCATTCACACAAAGAAAGAAAAGTATGAGTAGCAAAATATTTGTACATATTTGGAAGAGACATACTGGATACATCAGCGGCTTCTTTTTCTGCAGCATTCAATAATCGCGGAAGATTATACCGGAGTGTTTGTTGTCCATAGGCAATGCGACATTTTGGAATTTTCCATCGTTCTGGAGTTCTGGTGCTGTAGGTGGGATAATTGGGCCTTAATTCTGCCATTTCAGTAAAAACTGTACTCTTTCGTTGGACGCTTAAACGGTACTGCCTGCATAATTTGTATTCGTATATATTTCTTACTTTTAACAAATTAAGCGAAGCAAAGATATGTGAAGAAGGTGTTGTGTATTCAACGTTTTCAATTATTCGTACTATTTTTTTCTGTAGCCTTTCAAGCTTCAACAGATTAGTTTTCGTTGTTGTTCCCCAAACTAAATGAGAGTAGTTTAGGTGGGAGACAAAGAGAGCGTTATAGACCATTAGTTTAACTTTTTTTGGAAGAGTATAGCGGTTGCGATTTAAAATTCCAGTTATGCAGCTCAGTTTGCTGATTATACTATTTACATGATTATTCCATTGTAAAGTTGAATTAAAATATACCCCTAACACCTTGACAGTATCTACCACATCAATGGCTGCGGATCTAAACATTACGGTTCCTTGTAACGAAATTTGTTTACTTTTTGGTCGAAAAATTACCACCTTTGTTTTGTTTGCGTTAAGTTTTAAATTATTGCTGGAAGTCCACGAGTCCAATTTGCGCAGAACATTATTTGCTTTAGTAATTCCTTCAGCTTCAGAACGTGATGGCACCAAAGCACTCGTATCGTCGGCATATATAACGAACTTGGTATCTGAGCAGATGTGTACAATATCATTAATGTACAAATTAAATAGGACAGGGCCTAAAATGCTACCCTGTGGGACTCCTGAAATTATTTTTTTGCTGTGAGAAATGAGACCATTTATGTCGACATATTGAAATCTATTTGATAGGTAACTTTTGAGCAGAGCCAAAACATGTCCCCGTATACCATAATGATGCAATTTTTCAAAAAGGATAGTGTGACTAATATAATCGAAGGCTTGGCTAAAATCAACAAAAATACCCATAACAATACATTTCTCTTCAAACTGTTTTAGAATATATTCCTTATGGTCCAACAGCGCCAGCTCTGTAGACCTGTCCCTTCTAAAACCATATTGCGAAGTAGTTATAATATTATGCTTGCTGCAGAAGCGCGATATTCTATCTAGGATGATTTTCTCTAGTCCTTTCGAGAAGGCAGGAAGAATTGACACCGGTCTGTAGTTAGATACATCATTTTTATCACCTTTCTTATATAAGGCTATCACACGGGCGACTTGCATTTTTGTTGGAAAAACAGCGGTAGAAATGCAGAGATTAAAAATGTGCGCTAGAATGGGGCTGATTATACGTATCACATACTTCACGGGTCTTATTTGTATACCATCGGCATCAACACTATGAGAATTATTTAAACTCAAAAAGAGAGAACACACTTCATTTGCATCTGTTGGTTCAAAAAATATTGTGCTAGAGTTTTTCTGCCCTGAAGTTTTGTATGATGTTGTCGGGTTTTTAGTAAAATCTCTGATTAACAAAGTAGTCATTAAAGATATTTACCATTTCTTCTCCTTTTAATATCTGTCCTTCATAAAAAATTTCTTCAACTATCTGTTTTTTCTCGCTCCGACCCATCAGTGCATTTAAGTTATTCCACATTAAGTCAGTCCGCTTTACGTTGGAACCGAACATGTTCTGATAGTATAGTTCTCTTGCTTTTCTTAGCTGCTTAGTCAAGTCATTACGAAACTTTTTGAACGTAGCGAGATCAGATGCTGTACGAGTTCGCATAAATGTTTTAAACAGGCGTTCTTTCTTTTCAATCTTCTTCAATAGGTACTTTGTCACCCACGGTTTTCGACATCTCTTATTACCCGTGTGGCGTTTGAATACGAAGTGACGTTGGTATACCGAAAGAAACAAACTCAAAAAGGCGTCATAAGCTACGTTCGCATTTGTTTCCTGAAGGATGTTGTCCCAGCAAACTGTTCCCAACTCATGATAAAAAGCTTCTAAGAGGGTAGGTGTAACAGGCTGAAAAAGATTAGACACTTTATGGTGGAAGTTTCCCCGAGTACTAAATTTTATGCTACAAAACACAGGCAGGTGATCACTAATAGGGTAAGTGAGAACACCGGAACTGACCAGGTTAGCATCATAATTTGTTATTACTAAATCTAGAATTGTTTGCGTGGACGACGTTAGCCGTGTGGGAGAAACAATATGGTTTATACAACCATTAGATAGCAATGCATTTTCAAAATCTGTTTTCTTCGCACAATTGCTACTCATATCAACATTAAAATCACCGGCAAGTATCACATTGTATCTGCTTTGGTTAACAAATGACAATAGATTATCTAAAAAAACAAAAAATTCAAGGAGAGAGCCATCCGGAGGGCGATAACAAGTTGCAATTACAACGTCTTTGATTTGCAGACAAATAATCTCAAAATTATCTGTGACACAAGAAAATTCTGAAAGCAAGGCAGGTTGTAAGAGAGAGCTTACTAGCGCAGACACACCACCACCGCGACGAGTGGTTCTATTAACAGAAAAAGTTTTCATATTAGGAAGATCAAAAGTGTCAGAACTGCTTGTTTGCCATGTTTCTGTTATCATCAGAACATCAAAACAGTTCTCAAGCTTTTTTAACAAGGACTCTAGTTCAGCAACCTTGTTGAATACAGACTGTGCATTTAAGTGAAAGCAACGAAGATAACCATGTGTCTGACCACCAAGCTCTCTTAAGAGTTCTTCTAAGGTAACATGCCCTAGGTGCGCCATTTCAAGATAAGGATCACGGGTTTCCGTCTACACGAAAAGGCATTTAGCTACCAAGTGTGGAAAGGTCACTTACGCTCTTGATAACCTTAGCGCCATCGCCACTCTTTCTACGCACCAAAATTTTCCCATTGACATGCCACACATATGCAAAGCCAGACTGTTTAGCCCACTCTTTTGTGGCTTGCAACAACACTCTCGAATAGTTGGTCATGTTTTCTGTGATGTACACTGAGTCGCCTTTTTCCTTAAGAACCACCCTTTTCTGCAGCCAAGCGTCTCGAAGATCCTGCCTTACAAAACGGGCAATCACACCTTTTGTCTTCCCTGGTTTCGCCGACATCCTATGAAGCGCGAGGGTGTCCGCCTCAGTGAGATGATTCATGCCAATCTTATCCGCCACTTCGTTGACTTTTGACAAGAGGTCCTCTCCTTCCGCCTCAGGAATGCCATGAATCTCAATGTTCAAGCGCCTGCTGCGCCACTCTAAGTCATGGACACTGAGTTGTAACTGAGTTATATCTTTTGAGCCAGCGTCTCTCTCGAGCTTGCCAATTCTGCCTTTAATTCCTTTGATTTCCTTATCCTGCGTATCAAGACGCTCTTTAATAGTGGCAAACTCTTCATGCAGCATCTGGATTGAGCTCTCTACTGCATCTAGCTTTTCGGTAAGAGGGAGAAGGGAAGTCAGTTTCCTGTTCATTTCTACAATAAGGACTTTCAGGTCGGCATCCGTATTCGAGTCACCGTTTGAGGCGTCACCCTTGCCTCCAGTCGAACGTTTACACGCTTCACACTTCCAAGCCTTCTTAGTCGACCCTCGTTTTGAAGCAAATGTTGTTTCACTCATGCCTGAACATATCGCGCCATGAAAACAAAATTCACACTCACTGCATGTAATGGCATTATCGTCATTCTTTAACTTTTCGCGACATTTGCAACACCGAGTCATGGTGACCAATATCGACTAGCAAGTTGGCAGCAGCGGCAGATAGCCAAGCAACATGCACGAACTTAATATAAAAAGGTTTGACCAACCTGTAAAACACAGCGAAGAACGGATTATTCGACGTCCGCCCCTCTCCGCCGCTGCTGCCAAAGTGCCCGGCGAAGTACGCCCCCCGTTGCAAAAGATTCCGCAGCTTCTGTGAGGTCAGCATTATCGTGCTGTCCCAACTGCCTTCCAGCAGCTGCCTCCTTTGAGGCTGGGGCCTTGGTGAGTGTGATAATGAAGCCATAATAAAGCAGAGCCAACTGACTCACCCTCGCAGGAGCAGGGGATGAGACTGGCACCTTGGGATTGCTCGCTGCCACTGGGTGTCTTGGCTGCAAAGAGCTGGTACCGCTGCTGGCCTTTTCATGCAAAGGGGACCATCACATAGTACAAGGAGCCAGTTATTACATAAGTGCACACTTACTGCCAGTGAAAAGTAAGCGAGCATATAAGTCGAACCCGGATATATCGAACCCGCATATTTCGAATTATTGGCTATATCGAACGCACAGATTACCCCCTTGAAAATACTATGTAAAAGTGTAGGACAGTTGTGTTGTATATCGAATTAAATTTTCGCCACTGAACTGGCGTCAGCGTTCAGCCTGATTCGGCGCTGTTGCTGCGAAACGGAAGGCACTGGGCTCTCGCACCTGGACAGTCTCGAGAAGATCGAGACCAGTGTTTTGAACTTCGTGTCCCAGAGGAAAAAGAAGCAGCCCAAAATTAGTGATTGTTTTTTCCGCGAAATAAAGCGCTTTCACACTGCGTGCCCATACTATGTGATTCGCGGCTGTTCCAAACGGTAAGCCATAATTTGTTATGATCGGGAGTGCAGTTTTAGCCTATATCTGTATATCGAACTATTTTCCGATCCGCTTTGAATTCGATATATCCGAGTTACACTTATAAACGTTGCATATTTTGAAACCAAAAACATCTTGAGCTCCATTCTGGTCCTAGGAATGAAAAAAAAAAAAATCGGTTAAAAAGGTTGAAGAAAACTGCTTTGCGAGGTGCGTATCTAGGCAGAAAACTGTTATGGAGAAAAACTTGCATTTGTGCGTTTAAAACAATTTTTTTAGAGTACTGCCTGGTCGGTTTCAGCAATGAAACGTCGGGACAGCATAAAAAACGAGGCATACACGTGGATGTGACAATTTTCAAATCACTTTTTTTGGCCATTTATCTTGGATTGCAAAGCCGCATCCCCCCTTTAACTATACTTTTCTGCTCCACCCAACCATTCTGAGGAGTGCAATTCATTTTCAGACCCATCTATTTACTTGTGTTGCACTTAAATCTATGCAAACATCTAGGCTGCATATCATCTCCGACATCTCCGACACCGAACGTATTATGCAGGTAATGATGACGAAATCATGCATTAAATGACCACTAAACTTTTTGATTTAACAAAGTATCGTACACTGCCGCACACAAGTCGAAATTTTTTTTTAAAAATGTCCTTCCAATGTTGGGGGGTCGACTTATAATCGGAGTCGACGTATATGCAGAGTCTTAAAAGTGGCCTATATGCGGGGTCAAAAGTAATTTCGACCGAGTCGCAGATAATATCAAACCCCATGCGCTCGTAATTCCATAATAGTTGTCAGACACGGTGCGAAACTGGATCCGCTTAAAAAAACCTGAATTTATTTGAGATATGCACCAAAGGTTTGTTTTAATACGATAGCAACTTGTTATCGACAAACCGTGGGCGTTCCACGGAAAAATTTCCAAAGGCGCAATGGGTCAACGATGCCTGGTATGGACTACCAACAGACACAGTCTCTGCGCGTTTTTCACGTGCGGCATCTCGGCACCGCTTCCGACGACCAGTGGCAGCAGTGGCTCATTAGATGATGATCGCGACTGTGTACCCACAAGCGAGGACGAGTCAGAGATGTCTCGCGAACGAATAAGTGTTTCTTTATGACTCAGCCTTCTGAAAAACTTTTTGGGCGAGCTAGGACCACAGGGTGCGGCAGCGTTGACCTAAATTCGAAGTCTAACTTTTTTTGCACAAAGGGGGTGGCGAGCTGGGGGGTCGATTTATAATCGGCAATATACGGTAATTTTACACCGCATTCGACTTAACAAAGTCCTCGTGCATCGCATGCATATACCAGGAGTCTCCTGGACAAGACTATGACAACGAAAACTTGAGGTGACACAGACTGCAATTTGCATGTGCCCTTTTATGAAAAAAATTGGCGTGGTTTAGCTCTGGTTAAACATGGTCGGTTGCGAAAGCTTAGCTTGCTTAGCTGCTTCTGATACTTCTCATTTTCGCAAACGTTCTTTTCGTTATTCCTCTGTTTCCTGGGCACGTTGTTTCTCGATATGTCGCCAAGTAACCCCTTCTGAATGGCAACATCGTCGGGCACCTGCTGGCAGGTGTCTGGCGGTTCATGCGTTTGCATCATCCACAACGGGTTGAGAAATAGTTTCACCACCTCGAACTGTAGCATAAAGTAATAACGTACTCTGGCCGGGACATTTTAAAATTTCTACCAAGGCAAAATTCGAATCAATTGTACTCGTATCATGAGATTCTACTGAATTTCCAAAGTGCCATCTACCAAGAGCATTCCTGGATCTAATTTTATTCGGACTGCTGAAATATAGGAATCTCGACTTAATGAAATTCACGATTTAAAGAATTTTTTGACTACAAGTGACTTTGTTACACTGGGGTTCAACTGTAACTCATTCAGGCAACTGCATGACTTTACACTGCCTATCAATTTTATCATTTCAAAAACTCCGCATTCATTGAGATGCTTCCTGAATCTACGTACACATAGGTGCTGAACAGCACTACTTTCACTTAATGCTGCAAAGAAACACAACAATACTATGTAGTGCTTTCCACATACCAAGAGCTAAAGCACTATAGTAGCAGTTTACTCAGGCCAGAATGCTTTCAGAATAAAAAATTTGAGGTGCTTGCCTATGCAATGGTCTAGTTCGAAATATATATTTTCTCTGAGGCCAGTATTACCATGATGTCCCAACTGCCTTCTAACAGTATTCCAACAGCTGCCTTCTTTGAGGCTGAGGCCTTGGTGTGTCTGATAATTAACGAAAATAAAGCACACCAACTAACTTACCCTCGCAGGAGTAGGGGATGAAACTGGCACTTTGGGATGGCTGGCTGCCACTGGGTGTCTTGGCTGCAAAGAGCTGGCACCGCTGCTGGCCTTTTCATGCAAACAGACCATCACATACAAAGAGCCAGTTATTACATAAGTGCACACTTACTGCCAGTGAGAAGTAAGTAAGCATATAGTATGTAGGCAGCAATAAAGGCATCCAAGTATAATGACACCATTTCCAGCAACAGCAAACAGGTAAAGAATCGTTTTCTTTTGAATTTCTCTAGTGCTGAGCATTTTTTTGTCCAGCTCTGCAGAAGCACCACAGCTAAATCTGCTTAGGAGGCATAAACCTCATAAACTTCACATCTCTAATATTCGCAAGCTAGCTCTCAAAGGATCAACAGACATGGCAGCGTCTGCACTAGCAAAAGGCCTCTGCATGCTTGCCTTATTGTTTGTTCTCCAGCCTGTCATGACGGACTGAGTAACTTGTATCAGCTGTGTGCAACACAAAGCCCAACTTTCTGATTCGATTAACAACACACAGTGAGGCAACGCCTAGCCATAATTTAAGGCACTAAAACAGGCGTGCTACATGAGCACAGTGAGCCACCACCCCTACATTTTTAATAACCAGTTGGCAAACTGCCACTGAGGTTTTTTTTTTTTTTCTAGTATCTGGGAGAGTAGTGGTGGTAACAATACCTTCCTTAGGAAATTACAACAATGACGCTTCCCCTGTTACGCTTCCAAGGATTGTGGAAAGCAATTAAAGACTACAGGTACGGCACGTTATTCCGAAGTACCACTCCCACAGTGCTTCCACTCAGCAATGTCAACCCAATGAAAGCACAGTTGTGCAACTTAATATAGCTGTATTTCCGAAGGACAAGCACTCCCAGTTACAGACACGTTGATTATTCTGATCAATTCTTCACACCAAAGACGCAAAACTATACAAAACTGCAGGTGCATAAAACAATGGCAAAAATGGCATGCGTGGCAGCTAAAAATTAGAGGTGTGTGATGCAGCTGATCTCGGATATATCCAACCTAAAGAGGATTGTGAAATATATTTTGATATCTCAATATTTCGACATATAAAAAATTTGCAAATGATAAGCATATCTGTAACCTGGACGCTAGAATACATTGCATCGATGCCAAGCATCGTTAGGCCTAGCTTGCTTTGCATCGAAGCCATTGCGGGCAGTGCTTTGGAACTAGCGACTAGTATCATAAGAACTCTGATCCTATTACTAGTACACTATAAACAGAATAATCTCTGATAGAAATTAAGGTACAGGTGGTTTTCGCGACGCCTTCGGCAGCGAAATGAGCGAAGCACGCCAGAAGAGGGCCACCGCCTAGAGGCACTGGCTCGTTAGGTTGGCTTCACCATATGACAAACTGCGCACAAACTGCTGCCTAGAGCTGATCTGGCTCCTCATGTGAAAAGCACACCTTCGTTGCATCGAATGTTTTTGTAAATGCGAGTTTGATAAATGCCAACAATAGTGCTGTACTTTTGCGTGGGAGTTTCGGGGGAATGTCCTGACCGTTTGATACATTTGAGATCAACTACACATTAAAGTTTTCAACTTGAAACAAACAATAACCATACGAGTATTTAAACTTCTCTCTTGTAAGTCTAGCATTCGAATCCACAAATAATTAAAACTCAGTGTATTAATTAGTTACTTCAGCGCAGTCTCCAAGATATAGGTTTGCAAAGTCAAAACATACTGAAGGCCATGGCAACAGAATACGTACACTCCTGCTAGTCCAGATAAAGAAGGGCCAACTTTTTCTTCTCGTTGCCCCTTCTCAGAGATTTACTTGCGCACAATGTTACAGTCTGCGGTTGAATGGAGCTTCAATTGCAAGAGTGGGCACCTATTGGCGCGTATTCTACAACCACTAACTACGTATCCAAAGCCACCACCCCAAGTTTTGCACTCATGTAACCACCGCCGGCACAGTGTTGACTTCACTGTCGCTTCTGTTGAACTGTGCTCGCACCGTTCACTTAAAAAAAAAGACAAGCATATGCACCAAAGTGCATTTTTTTCTCTGCGCACGTCCACGAGTTCACCCAAATGAAAAGGAGACACTTGGTTTCATGAACACCTTTTCTTACAGACCAGCTTCATACTCTCACAACGCAGACCACACAGATGTATCATGAGGCCCTCAGTAAAATCTCAACATCATCCATGAGCAGAATGCAACATTTCACCTTTCCACGTCCGAGTTCAGTCTTAATCAGCTGCGAGCGTGAGTCATGTTTCTACACCAAGGCCTTGCGATTGCGTTTACCGACCGGTTACAGCGGCTATCTCACTGCACAATCAAGGAATATAGCGCACGTGTGTCAACATTTGAATTTACTCTAATGGTACTTCAGCAACCAAAATCACAGAAGTGAGGACATTCTTGAAACAAGAACGCAAAACTGGACTCTACAGTTCGGTTTCAAAATTCGTTAATGGTATCTTCCTTAACAGATAAGGTAATAAACTCGCAACTGTGCATAGCATGCCAAGAAAATGAAACAGTAGCTTGGGTTACTGGACGACGGCTTGCAACCAAGAACAATAAATACCCTGCATATTTTCTCTACTTGAGACTGTGCTGATGGCCACCTACTATGCTGCATTAATTATACTTGTCTAGGGAGCAACAGAGCAGAAGGCCTCAAGCAGAACCTGCATAGGAACTGTGAGAAAGTAAAATCCCATGCAGAGTTCTCAAATTTTGTCTCCGATCTAATCTGTCCCTCACGCCTTCAATTAGCGATTTTAACCCTTCTAATCTAACTACAAGGCTGCTGGCACAGGGACCAAAGGGTGGCGCACGATTTCATTGCCTTTGGATCTCCATCTCCCTCCGACTGCTGGCCTTCCAATTGCATCATTAGAAGATTTTTTGCGTTGAGCAGTGCGCGTGCTGTGACGCCATACCGCGAAGAGGGGGATGAATGCATAGACTCATAGACCAACAACATGTTTCCAACATAACGGCACTTGCGGAAGCCGGAAATATTGTCTGCGCCATCATCTGCTGCGAAGCGCAGTTGGCTTTCACTCGCTTATCATAACGTTCTTCAAGTTAGAAGTGTCTAGGCTGTCGAGTTTCTATGACCATATTGTCACGTTGTAGTGACGGCAGTCCAGCAGTCAGGAAGACACCAAGAAGACTTGCAAACGACGCTCTTTATTTGGGCTGACTAGCGCCCCCAAAAGAACTGAATCACTTGGCGGCAGCGTAAGCAACAAACGTGCTCGTCAGTCGTCGAACTACGAATGCCCGCCGCTCGCGGCATCGTTCACTTTAAAGCCGGCAAGGAAACTTCGAGATAACAGGTCAAGATCATCTACAGTAATATGGAAAAACGTAGATGCAGCTCTTCTTGCCTATGATGAATCGAGATTAGTCCAGTCACTTCTCGCGTCACAAACAAAAATGATAACACCCCTTTCCTGCGGCCTTGAGCGCGAACGAACGGCCACTATAGTGATACGTGGCAATATTTGTGAGGAAATGCAATGCCACAACAACATGCCAGACCCAGAAGCTTGTGCGCCTTGAAACAACGCTAGCAGATAGAGTGCCTGTTGGGGGTACATCCGGCATGATCACAACATGCATTTATGATGTCAGATCTGAAATTACAATGCATACTTCTTCATGCTTTTTTAAAAAGCACTTGTCAGCAGACAACAAACAGCCACCTTCAGAAGTGCACAGCGAACTGAGAAAATATTTTTGGAACGCTTTGTTTACATCCGTTTCTATACACCGTGCTTCATCATAATAAAAGTTCTATCTTCCCAGTAGCCCCCAACTGAGGCACTTCCGGCAAGCACATATTGTGGTGTTTTAAAAATACATCCGCTTTGAAATGACGTTTCATGCTTGCGTACTTCGTTCTGAACTGCATACTCTGCTTTTCTTAATGAAGGGACGATCTTATGAGCTCACTGTGAAATAAGGCAACCACTTACAAAACTTTTCCTCTTTATGTGCATTCCTATGGGCTGCCCAATGGTGACAACAGTGCCTCCACATCTTGCCTACGTCACAGTCAACTAGGGCTGCAACTTGGGTGGTCTTAACACAGCAATATATAAGGTACTCAAGATTCGTACCCTGCGAACGTTAGTCTTGTAGGCCATGGTATATATCTGTAGTTTCAGAATTCATAATATTTATGAACACTCACAAACCCTGCACATGCTGCCTTGACACTGAAATGACCGGTGAGAGGTATGTGCCCATACCTGTGACGTGGGTGCTGGAAGCAGGTACGGGGGGTTGCTAGGGCCTGGCACAGACGGGCCTTGTCCTGGCTCTTTCTTGACTGGCATTGTCCCCCTGGCCCCGCTCTGAAGGATTGGAGAGTCCCAAAAATCGGTTGTCATCTGAATATTCAGTCACTTATATACTAGGTATTCTTCGATTTGCGAACCAAATAACTTGAGAGCTTGCTATTCAATTCATATTTGAATGTTCAAGTATTCGCACACCACTAATTTGCTTCAGACATTTACAGCTCAAGCCAGTACATCATTGACCTCGAGATATTAAAAGCAACATTTCTTGTTACTTCTCCTAATGTCGTTATGAAACAGGTCAAGCATTTCAAGCAGGCCCACTGAGGTAGTATTCAGCTGCGTAACCAGTTTCTTAGAAACAACATGCATCCTTCCCCAACGGACTTTCTAGTATGAACACAGCTTAAAAGCTCCTAATTCTACATTCTGACTGCGCTCTTTTAAAGCAAATTTGGCTAAGAAAATAGCCTGGAGTATTTAAAGATGCACTGAAGGGGAATCTAAGCTCGTCTTTTTGCAACGGGAACTCTATCTACATGTTCCCAGCATTCTTAGAAACTGATTTATTGCCCTGTGCGGCCGATTTCCCTAATTAAATCAGGTTAACCTCCGGCTCTCGCCTTTTTTTTTATTTCCCCACAGACGGTGGGAGGAGTCGACCAATGCATGGAGTGCCTTTCAAGCAGTCGCGTGGAGACTTTGCTTTCGGTTTTATTTAGTTTTTTTTAGGTTTCCGTGAATAAATAGATCTAGTCAGAGACTACACAGCTGCAAATTAGGCCCACGGAAATAAAAATACGCATGGACTTGTTGCTTTCGCCGATCACTACGTATCACTCCGCCGACGGCACAGCGGCAAGCCGCCACAGGACAGGGTGAAAGGTTGGTCAACTCCTCCCACCGTTTGCGGGGAATTCAAAAAAAAAAAAAAAAAAAAGAAGGGCTGGAGCCCGATGTTAATCTGATTTAAATTAGGGAAATCGGCCGTGCAGGGCAACAATTCGAAGTTTCCAAGAACGCTCGGAACGTGTAGATCGAGTTCCAGCGATAAAAATACAAGTTCAGATTCCTCTTCAGTGCTCCTTTAAGTCTTGTAGGCCACAGTAAATATCTATAGTTTCAAAATTCGTAATATCCCCGAACACTAAGAAACCCTGCACATGCAGCCTTGACACTGAAATGACCGGTGAGAGGTATGTGCCCATACCTGTGATGTGGGTGCTGGAAGCAGGTACGGGTTGCCTGGCACAGACGGGCCTTGTCCAGGCTCTTTCTTGACTGGCACTGCCCCTCTGGCCCCGCTCTAAAGGATTGGAGAGTCCCAAAAAATCGGTTGTCAGCTGAATATTCGGTCACCCGTATACTACTAGGTATCGAATAATTTGAGAGCTTGCTATTCGATTTGTACTCGAATATTCAAGTATTCGCACACCCATAATTTACATCACACATTTACAGCTTAAACCAAGTTTACAGCTTAAACCAATTGAGTTCAAGATATTAAAAGCAACATTTCTTGTTACCTCTCCTAATGTCGTTATGAAACAGTTCTAACATTTCAAGCAGGCCCGCTGAGGTAGTATTCATCTGCGTAACCAGTTTCTTAGAAACAACACGCATCCCTCCCTGATGGACTTTCTAGTATGAACACAGCTTAAAAGCTCCTAATTCTACACTCTGACTGCACTCTTTCAAAGCCAATTTGGCGAAGAAGATAGCCTGGAGTACTTAAGGGGGGACCCTGGTCTTGAAAAGAAAATTTTATTAATCTAGATATAGTAATGAAATTCTCAGGCCACATGTGTTTTTCTGCACTGATTCTAGATATGTCATTTAATTTCGTGTAAAACAATTCCTTGAGCACTTGTGCAATTTTTATGCAAGTATTTTGGGAAAAGTTTTGCAGAAAATTTGCTGCAGGAAACTCGCTGAAATGCATGCCATTGGGTTCTCTTGACACCAAGGAATGCAATAAGGGTAAAATTATCATCCTGGCTATCATAGAACTTGAATTATAGGGTACTGAAGCTGCCACTTCAGAAATGAGAAGAAAAGTGTGTATTCCTGTTTCTGAAGTGGCAGCTTCAGTACCCCATAACTCAAGTTATAGGATAGCCAGGATGATAATTTTACCCTTATTGCATTCCTTGGTGTCAAGAAAACCCAATGGCATGCAATTCAGCAAGTTTCCTGCAGCAAATTTTCTGCAAAACTTTTCCCAAAATACTTGCATAAAAATTGCACAAGTGCTCAAGGAATTGTTTTACACGAAATTAAATGACATATCTAGAATCAGTGCAGAAAAATACATGTGGCCTGAGAATTTTATTACTATATCTAGATTAATAAAATTTTCTTTTCAAGACCAGGGTCCCCCCTTAAGGCCCTGAGGTAGTCAGTGTGCTGGGCAACAACAGGGCCCAAAAAGAATGCAGTGACATGCTAAAAAAAAGGCTGCCTCGGGGATAAACATAACCAGTAAAACAGCAACAATGGATAAGATGGTTGGTTGGTTGGTTGGTTTATGGGGTTTAACGTCCCAAAGCGACTAAGGCTATGAGAGACGCCGTAGTGAAGGGCTCCGGAAATTTCGACCACCTGGGGTTCTTTAACGTGCACTGACATCGCACAGTACACGGGCCTCTAGAATTTCTCCTCCAAAGAAATTCTAGCCGCCGTGGCCGGGATCGAACCCACGTCTTTTGGGTCAGCAGCCGAGCACCATAGCCGCTGAGCCACCGCGGCGGCAACAATGGATAAGATGTCAAAAACCTTTCAAATGGAGCACATGCACAAGCTGCACAAAAAGTAAACTGAGCACAATGCATAACTATTTGCATACAGCGCAATGCAAAATTAAAGAATCTGTAATTGGCTCTGGCTCAATGTTATAGCACTGCTGTGGTTGCGCATGACTGGGACACACCTTGCACAACTACTATACTAAGAAGCGCGTGAATACCGTTGAACTATGCTCCACTAAATTTTTGTGCGATCTGCACATGACCCAACAGTTGAAACATGTGCTGCATGCAACAGTGAGCACATGAAGTTGTTACACTGAGGGCATCACGCAAGCCAGCGGAAACCAGCACTCCAGCTGACAACAGGAAACAAACAGCAGCAATTATGATGATGATATTATAACTTTTACAATAAGATGATAAATGCAGATCACCCTACGAACCCCAAAGAACTTTACAAGAGTAGTAATATACCACAGCGAAGCGAACGCAAACAGACTTATTGAGTGTTAGCTTTTGATCAGTTTCCATGCAGTGAACAGATCTGTGGACAAACTGGCCACACACAAGCAAACCTAAAGATGGTTTCACAGTGCAAAACACCAGTGAGACAAACAATAAGCTAGACAGCGAAAGGGACGAAGTCAAATAAAACAACTTGGCTGTCAGCAGTTTCACAAGAGTCTGTGTTCTGGAGATAGTGAATGGTTTATTCTGCAAATCCTTATGAAACCAGGGCAAAATTTGGCATGTCAATAGCGGCAGCTAGGCTGTAAACAAGTGAACATTTTACAAACTCTTCAAGCTAAAAGGACAACAGCTTGATCTAATCTATCACTCTGAAATGATTTCCTTCCCAAAGTGACTTCTTTTCACGACGTGGTAAAGTAAAGTGTATGTGGACACCTGCAGTACATTCCTTTAGAGAGCACATTGCCACTCTTGACGTGCACGGTGATACCACTGCTGTTCTTTTTGCACCAATACAGCACAAGGCGTGAGATGCACTATGCACTTAATTGCTTAGCGAGGGCCTCGGCTCTGGCAGCCTTGATGCCATAGGAAGCATAAGAGGGTTCTCACACAGCTTCCACCCTCGCCGTTCGATGACTTTCCACGTCACACCAGCGGTAACTCAGGACGTTCCACGTCCGCCGCTTATGAACGTGGGTGGCGCTGATGAACACTCTCAAGGTTAGGTTATTTGTAAACATAAATACCCCCGAAAGCAGAAGGTTTGACAGCCGTCGCTGTAGCTCAGAGGTAGAGCACCGGACGCGTAATTCGGAGGTCGTGGGTTCGGATCCCACCGGCGGCATGTGGTTGTTTTTTCTTCTGCTTTTCTAATCAACTAGCTTTAAGCGACAACATATTCAGTAATATTCTTACTTGATCAACACCACAAAAAAAAATAATAAAAAAAATCCCCTGTGCTCTGGTTTCTGTGGCTGTTGCCTTCTCTCATACGTTCAAACATGTTTACTGACCCACTTAAGATAAAAGTGCCACCTTAAAACTGTTATTTTCTGCCCCATTATTTTTGGACAAGCTGCTCATAGCATGAGTATTAGTTAATGATGATGATGAATCATAAACAAATATGGGGAAAGCTGAGACTTGACACACAGTGGCCTGGCTACAGCCATGATGTACTCACAGAGTTATCAGTGTCCCCAAACCGCGACCTTTGCGGGTTCTGAGACAGGATAAAAATAGGAAGTACCATAAAAATGCATTCTGTAACCACATGGTTACATGCAAACAGTAGAATCTGTTAAAAAAGAAAAAACATGCCAGCAATAAGGCTAACAATGTTCTTTTTGGTTCCATAGACACACCGTCGCATGGTACATCCAAGATTTTAAATTTTTTTTCCTTCAGGAGAATGAGATAGAAAGTAAAAAAAAAAAAACCCTAAGACCTAACTCGTCAGAAACATGTGACTTGGGTGTTTCTCAATGCTTCCTGTAACTCTCCTAGTAACACCTCAGCCATTCAGTCAAATTTATTCCATAATTGAAAGCCACAATCAAAAACAAATAGGACACACTATTGCCAACAACCGGCAGTGAAACCAAGACACTTTTGCTTGAGTGCGCACGGTGCTGCTTGGGATGAGTAGCACCATACTTGCAAGGTTCACAGAGAAGGCATTAGGGAGATCTAACGAAAGGGGGTGGGGGGGGGGGGGGGGGGTAAAAAAAATACTTCCCAGGAGTCGAGGGATGGAGTTTTGTACAGGCATTAAAACCTGACTGACTGACAAACTGATGTTTTTATTTATTTGCAAAGCTGCAGGAATTGCCTGTTCTGCCCAACCACTTATGCTTGCCCAAATACCAACATGCTACAAAATGTTTGATGTGGCAGACTTCCTGAGCAAGGCGGCAAGAGGTACCGCCTTGCTTAGGAAGTCCTTCGAATAGACCTGAGGGTAACAAAGCCCACCCCTATGACACCTGCCAAAAGAACGTGTCCGAGAGCCAATGGGTGAGTTTTCTTGCCATTACTGAACTGCCTCTCTCATTCAGCATTGCTGTGCAGTATAGAGAAGATTCCTAAATCTTGTCGGCGCCTTTGAGCTGGGAGATGGCGCTTCACTATACCTCCACTGCACACCAGCCCGTGGCCAGGGTATAGGAGAAGGCTATGGGCCCTACACAGCATCTGCCACAGTGGCTCAGTGAAATATGGTATATTTGAGAGTGTTACAGTGTCATTTCCACTCCTCAAAACCAATTTCCAATTTCTTTTTCCCCGAGACAGGAGCATTTTCAGAAGAATTCCGTTTCAATTCGGAAGTCTTCCAGATAGGGAGACCTGGCAAGTATGCAGAAAGATTAGAAATAAAGATGCACAAAACTAAACCAAAGAATAATAAGTTTGCAGCCACTTTTGTGGTGCAGTGGGTAGGTATGCACACAACACAAAAAACATCAGCACTCAGCAGTGGTGTAGAGTTATTACTCAGCTGCAGCCACAGCTTCTTCAGCCACAAATTTTTATTAGCCATAATGCATCTTGCAAAGTGCAGGTATCACTTGCAGCAAAATTCCAGTACAACCGAAAATGACATTCAGTGACAGATTAACCGGTTGCTCCAAGATAGACATTTGAATTCCGTCCCTTTTGCATTGAGAAATAGGGTTGGCACATGTTACTCATTATGATTGATGAAGTCTGTCCCTAGTTGCAAGCCCTGTGCACTGCCTACAGACCTTTCCATTGGGTGAGGAGGTGGTTCAAACACCTCCTCTCTGGGCTGTTGCAAAGCCCTTCCGCTGCCGCTCCACTGTGCTTACGTCAGATGCGCACAACAGCCCAGCAAGCGATATTGCGACCTCCTGGCAGCCCTCATTGAAAAGGTGAACATATATATACCACTAAAAGCCACCTAGTGGCCATTTTAGAAAGTACGCTTCGAAAAGCACAGCTGCTTTTCATTAGTCACAATAAGGACGGCCTATATTCGCAGCTGGGATTTTTGAGTTAGTTTTGCCACAGCAGGAGCAATAAGAGTGCAGCCTTGGGTAAAAGTTGCCAGCTTCTGGCACTCCTGACATTTGGGATAGCCTAATCCATATATGTGCCAGGTGTCACCTGAGACCAGCGTAAAAGATCCCAGCTGTAAAGTGTAGCTGGACTTCGCAGGATTAGTTTCATTGGCTGGTCAACCACCTCGACAATCGAATTCATACTTTTTTTTTATCCACACCTCTACTTTGCAAGCGCCTGTCATACTTTGCAAGCGCCTGTCATTCGCACAAAATGTTGAGTCTTGGCCCGATGTCAGACATTGTGCTGCGAGGCACACGATCCCGCTGAGATTGTGTGCCCCTGCAATCTGCAAAACGCTTTAAATCTTCCTTTGGAATGACGTACATCAAAAGCTCGTCAACTCGACCCCCGTTAATTCATGAATCTTGGTAATTCAAACTGCCAAGTGGTCTTGGCCAGCACCCATGTATGTCTGTGGCATTGTGTGCCCATTAGTAATTCGGACGCTACGGATCTCACACTTGTCAATTCGTACGGTTGGTTGGTTGGTTTACGGGGTTTAACGTCCCAAAGCGACTCAGGCTATGAGGGACGCCGTAGTGGAGGGCTCCGGAAATTTCAACCACCTGGGGTTCTTGGGCTCCCAAAGCAAGGCTGTGTCCAGGTATCGCCAGCACAGCAAACGGCTGTCCGAATAGCCCTATTCAAACCTGAATTCCATGCAGGAAAGTTGCAGGCACACTCCGACGTGCAAGTAATGCACATAACAGCACACTGATGACACAAAGATGACCCAGTCTCCTACAACAGTCCCACCACTTAGTGTCGCTTTTGCTTTCCTGAGCTTCACAGCAGCCCACAGCAACAGTGGTTCAAGCTGCAACGTCAGCCAGCCAACCGAGCCTAGCTGCACGCCATTTTGAACAGCTTGGCGCGTTGCTGGTCTTTTCCTTTCCTTTGCAGCGATACAAAACTCCACCCAGGTGATTCAATGCAACACAGGTAGAGATTACCGAGAAATATTCCCAACAGCTGTGAGCTATCATGCACTTAAAGAGCTTCCCGCTTCCACTGCCCTCGCCTACCTTGTGGTAAGGGTGCACCTTCCAGTGGCAGGGCCTCTGTGTCTGCTGCCTCCGCACCCTGATGGGACCTGGCTTCTGTTCGGCCACCAGTTTCCTGATGTGGGCTGTCGCAGCATTGTACGCTGCCCGGGCTATCAATTCTTCACCAGGGCCCCTGGCCATCACGGCAGGCACAACCGGAATGAAGATAATGAGAGAAATTAATACCAGAAAATAAAGAGGAAGCAGTGCAATTACATCGGGGTTTAATAGCACTTACGGTACTAGCATAGGCTCTGTGCCTCAGGATGCAATGTTAACAGAATCCTTGATGTAACAAAGTGCGCTAAGTTTACGGCGCCGTGTGCACAGAATCCATAGAACACCGTGCACATTTAGCTCCTGTATAACGAAGCAAATTTTGCCGCACTTTCAACATAATGAAACTTGAATGCTGGCTTGAAACCAATTCGAGGAAGCATTGTACCGTGTGGTCGAGTGGCTGAGCGCAATGCGTACTGAAGCGTGCATCAGAGCGCGTACATAAAAGTGGGTACTGCCTAGCTGGCAGAAGTACAGCTGCAGAGTGCATAGGCAGATAGAGATGCGATGATGAAGATCAGTGGCGAGCGCACATTCTGCCACACTGTCTTAAGGGGGGACACTGGTCTTGAAAAAAAAATTTTTATTAATGAAGCCACAGTTATGAAATCTTCAGGGAATATGTATTTTTGTGTGCTGATTCTAAACATGTCATTTACTTTCATGTAAAGCAATTCCTTGAGCACTTATGCACTTTTTATGCTAGTATTTTGCGGAGAGTTTTGAAGAAAATTTGCTGCGTGAAACTCGCTGAAATGTATGCCATTGGGTTCTCTTGACACCAAGGAATACAATAAGGGTGAAACTGTCTTCCTGCCTATCATAGAACTTAGGTTATAGAGTTCTGAAGTTGTCACTTCAGAAATGAGAAGGAAAGTGCGTATTCCTGTTACTGAAGTGGCCAGCTTCAGTACCCTATTACTCAAGTTCTATGATAGCCACGATGATAATTTTACCCTTATTGTATTCCTTGGTGTCAAGAGCACCCAATGGCATACATTTCAGCGAGTTTCCTTCAGCAAATTTTCTTCAAAACTCTCCGCAAAATACTTGCATAAAAAGTGCATAAGTGCTCAAGGAATTGTTTTACATGAAATTAAATGACATATCTAGAATCAGCGCACAAAAATACATGTGCCCTGAAGATTTCATAACTATGACTAAATTAAGAAAATTTTCTTTTCAAGACCAGTGTCCCCCCTTAAATAGGTACAGATGAGGCTAGCAAATGTGGCGTTAAACCACACGAAAACACGAGTGCCAGCACAGTCAGCAAGGTCAGCTTGCAGCTATCGATAGCCTGTTAAAAATCAGCGTTGAGTGCGGCATGCTGCCTGTGAACAGAGCCAGTGCACTGCGTTTACTGCATTGATCAATTCCTGAAACTCTGTGAAAGAACTGGAAGAGTACAGGCCGTTGGCACACCTGTTAGTCATGAGGCCATTCTTACTTCTCGCCTCACACCTCGCTCCCCACTTAGAAGGTGAGCGCACAGCGGAAAAGCAAAGAGGTGCGGGGCAGTGCCCTCCAGGTGCCAACATGGAGAAAGAGGGGTAAACAAGTTTGGCTCACTGAACTTCCTTCCTTTGTTTCCCTACCTCTTTCCCACAGGGCTGTTCACTGAATTTCCTTCCTTTGTTTCCCTACCTCTTTCCCACAGGGCTGTTCACTGAACTTCCTTCCTTTGTTTCCCTACCTCTTTCCCACAGGGCTGTTCACTGAACTTCCTTCCTTTGTTTCCCTACCTCTTTCCCACAGGGCTGTTCACTGAACTTCCTTCCTTTGTTTCCCTATGTCTTTCCCACAGGGCTGTTCATTGAACTTCCTTCCTTTGTTTCCCTACCTCTTTCCCACAGGGCTGTTCACTGAACTTCCTTCCTTTGTTTCCCTACCTCTTTCCCACAGGGCTGTTCACTGAACTTCCTTCCTTTGTTTCCCTACCTCTTTCCCACAGGGCTGTTCACTGAACTTCCTTCCTTTGTTTCCCTACCTCTTTCCCACAGGGCTGTTCACCGAACTTCCTTCCTTTGTTTCCCTACCTCTTTCCCACAGGGCTGTTCACTGAACTTCCTTCCTTTGTTTCCCTACCTCTTTCCCACAGGGCTGTTCACTGAACTTCCTTCCTTTGTTTCCCTACCTCTTTCCCACAGGGCTCTAGTGGTGGCGAGGGAACGCGCCAACGTGTTAGTGCTGTGCCTGGGGACTCCCAGTTACGAAAATGATGCCGAGGACGGAGAAACCAAATTCAAGATGGGTGCATCGACCCTATCACATGTGGGTGCGTGATGCAATAGATGCAATGGGGCATTTCACGAGTTCACAACACGGTTAAAACGCAGTGAAATTTCTATGAGCACAAAAACAACGTACAACACTAGTGTTGATTGCAAAGATCACGCAAAAGCAGCGCGATCAAGGCTTTTCCAGTGAGCGAGCCGCAACATGTTTTCAAGGATACTTTGCATGCCAGGAGATGAGTTTTGATGTAGCGAAACTATGTAATGAAGTACACTGCGGATTTTACAGACTCCATTATGCTGAGGTTTAACTGTAGTATGGTTGTCCTTGTAGGTAAAGCCACTAAATGCACGCTCGCAGTCAAAAGTTCATGGAACACAATATTAGGGGAAAAAAATCTCAATTTTGTACAGTCTTTTTACTCAACCCGAAATAGATATATACAACCCAATTCTGAGTGTGTGAAGTGCACAGAGCATTGCTGAATTTCGTGAAATGTGCCCACAGTACGAAAAGATTGAACTATAGACAGTCATCCATCCTGAACACTCGGTGCATGTCTCATGGTACTCAGCAGCTAAGTGATCCATGGTAGAGAAAGGGCAGGAACAACGGAGTTCCTGATAATACAAAACAAACTGAACAAGGGTTGATGGGGGAGACTCAGTGTGCTTTGCCAACATTTCAACAAAAGGTTTTTTTTCGTTGCTACCATAACAAAAAAAAGCTGACAAACTCAGGTTGGGTCTATGGGTTCACAGAATGGCACTCTACAACACTATGGAAGATGTTTAAAAACAGTCTACAAACAGTGCACAAGTGTTCATGAATGCTGCACACGGTTCGATTTTCTTCCATAAGGAATTCAATCACTGCTCGTAGTTTACAACATGTGTGAGACACCGAAGATATTTTCATAGATCAATATAATGGCGCGATCTGTATGACAGAGGTGATAATACACATACATATACGAACAACAAGCTCCCTAGGATGAAGCAGTGTGACCACGTTCTACATAGACACGACGCATTACTGCGCACCTCAAGAAATTTGTGATCTGAGGACAGATCAATATTAGTGCGGGGTGTGTGAGTGTGAGCTTGCATTCCAAAGCATCGTGCATGTGCGAGCACGAAGAGAAGAAAACGATGAGAACGAACAAGTAGCAATATGCATAAATCTTGTTCCAGACTCCATATCGTCTTTACTCGTCTAATTCAACATCTAACACACAGTAAGTGTTGTGCCGTGGCCACCTAACCAAGATGAACCTGCCACAACGTCTGTGACGACTATCAGCCTACTATGGTCAGACAGCGCCTATCACACAGTCAGAAAAAATTGGGCCAAGAACTATTGGCAAGAAGACTTACCTTCCAACAGCCACCACTTTAGGCATACTTCCCAGAAATGCCTCCAGGGAAGTGTGTCCAAATTCTTTGAATGGTATGCTGGTGCCGACAGTCGAGCAGTACTCCTCTGACAGTGAAGAATCAAATACAAAAATCGTTCAGTTTTTTACTCGCCAAAGTTAAGCATTGGTAGCGAGACATGCCACTGGCCAACATCCTAGATCAATGTTAAACGAATGGAGTTTTTCGACAAGCCCCTGGCGTCAATATGCGAGCACAGTGCCATTTCCCCTCTATCGAAAGTCCGCCGTGGCAGAGGTCGAACGCACAAATTCATGCTCAGTACGAGAACGACACTGTCGTTGAGCTGTAATGGCGAGGTATTAAGGCAAAAGGCAGTTCATTTTAACATGCTCCGAGTGACAAATGGCACCTTGACTCAACTTTAATCGCCATGCATTCGTTCTTTAGCTTACAGCTATGCTTCGGTTAACTGCGCAGAGGATTCTGGTGAACTTTGTTATAGTTTCACGAAGTTCGACACGTTTAGACTGCCTTTTCCTTTGCGGTTTCACTTGGCACAGCCAAATACATACACATTCTTAATGCGCTATGATTGCATCGCATTACGAAACCCCATCGGAAGAAAAAATTCAGAAAGACGCGCCAAGCTTTCCAGGTTCGTAATGCACACTTACGATCAAGGCGTCGCAAGGGGAGACCATTTTGCTCGCTTGCAAGGATGGAGCCCAAGATGGTCTCGACTTCTGCGCGGTCCGCGGACATGTCTGTAAATCAAGGAATTCGGTGACAATCTCTGCGATGACAGTCCTTCCAGCGGGAAATAAAGTGCGCGTTAAAATTGAAGGAGCCTTGCTGTCTCTAACCACAACAAAGAAACACGAGAACTGTCACCTCGCGAAATAGGTGCAGAGTGGACAGCTCTGAACGCAGCGCCTAGAGAACTTGGCGACCAGTGGCAGACACAACAGCCCTGAAGGTTACTTGCAAATGTTAGAAAACAGGCAGCAGCAAACTATTCGGCCCGCTAGCGTCCATGCAACTTGAACCTATCGCCCTGACAGCAACATCCGACCAACTGAAACAGGCGCCGAGGAGCTGCTGGCGCTGCTGGTATCGGTTGCCCACGTGCCGTTACGAGCACTACTGCACTAAAAGATGGCAATAAAAGCTACCCAATAATGTGAAAATCTTATATCTGCTAGTAGTTAGGAAATTTTGAAAATACATGAATGTAACACTCAGCGTCAGTTATTAGCTTGTACATTGTAGCACATTTAAATCATGTTTAAACAGTGTCAAAGTGACAAACAAAGTCAAGTCAATCCATAAAGGCTTGCCATCGTCTGCTACGCACCGCGTTGCTTGATCTGTTGACGGCTGACTGTCTGAACTATTCATTTTATGTTATTCGGGTCTACTCTGGCGTGTTTAATGCAACAGCATGCGGGCGTAAGGCATGTTTCAGTGTTCTGTTTTTGTATATCACGTTGACCTACTATTTATTGTGAAAAACAGCGCTCATCTACAGGCACGTGCTTCTGGGTGACATGGCTGCGTCAACGCAGCCTGTATTCCTCGGCCTAAAAGATGAGCCTGTGAAAGGCGGAAGCACGTCGTGGCAAACGAACAAAGTCGGAGGAGTACCTGTGAGTGCCGACCGTTCTGTTCCATTGCTCTTTTCGGTTTTCTCGTCTGCGGATAGTCGCTCGTTCACTGACTAACTACTTACAGTGGTGCAGCTGCGTACACAGCTGAAACGAAGTCGTAAATCGTTGGTACAGCGAGTGATGTTCATAGCTGTGTCATCATGTTTCGGATTTCTTATTTTGTGTATCAGCTCTGAGAAATAGTTGATGTGTGTGAAAGGTATTCAGTAATGGTAATTAGTAGCCCATAAAAGTAATCGTCGAGCTAGATGAACGTGGCTTGATATGTAATGAAAAAAAACAAGGGGAAACGGCCCTTTAATTAGCACCACTTATGTCCTGACGACGCCGGTTTGGGAGCGCCAAACTTCGATTCTTTCTCTGTTGCCTCATTGTGTCCCAAACGATGCTTGCCTCGATCACTGTTTGTGATACGAATCACTGTTGCAGGATTGGACGACAAGTGCCCTAAAGTCATTGCCAGAGCTCGTATGCCCTCTGTGCTCGAAGCGCCTGCTGCTAGCGCTTCAGATCTACAGCCCATTGGATAGGTGTGACTGGTACCACCGAACCATTTACATCTTCTGCTGCATTAACCCAAGTTGCTGGAACAAGCAGGAAAGGTGCGAGTCTGAGCCGTTCTTTGCGAACGCCTTTGCAAATCAAAACTCAGTAGCTTAAAGCTGTCTTGAGTAATCATATTGTTCGAATGCTCATACTCTGTTCTTTTTGATAATTTTTGCGGGCTTATACAGTCCACACAAAGAGGTTAAGGCATGCACCAAGCTCAAAATACTTTGATAAGTTTGGCCCTTTTATTAGCAATGTATTTGTTCTTCGCAACTAACTAAGCAGTCAGGACCTTTTCCTTAGCGTTTCATTGATGCTCGTCGCACAGTCTGCAGCCTGCAAAACACTTTTGTAATGCGTTGAAGAGATCAGGCTTAAAACCATAGCCGTACTCATGTGGAAAGGCCATTTGGCCCAGGCGCAAAAAACCATTGGGTCCAATTAGGGGTTCCAATGATCCACTTGGAACGTCGAATGTGTTACAGTTGTATATCTGGAACCAATTGATTTCAATTGGACATTCCAATATCAATAATAGAACCAGCTGATTCCAATTGGAACCAGTTGGAAAGCTCAATTGTACCAAATGGCCTTTCCACATGAGTGCGACTATGGTTTTAAGCCTGATCTCTTCAACGCATTACAAAAGTGTTTTGCAGGCTGCAGACTGTGCGACGAGCATCAATGAAACGCTAAGGAAAAGGTCCTGACTGCTTAGTTAGTTGCGAAGAACAAATACATTGCTAATAAAAGGGCCAAACTTATCAAAGTATTTTGAGCTTGGTGCATGCCTTAACCTCTTTGTGTGGACTGTATAAGCCCACAAAAATTATCAAAAAGAACAGAGTATGAGCATTCGAACAATATGATTACTCAATAGTTATGTGTGGCAGTGAACTTTTTCCTGTTTTATAACTAGATTTCCTCTTTGCGTGTAATATACAAAAGTAATTTCAACTTTGGTAAACAAATAGCCAAAAATTAAATTTGTTGTTTTGCTGAAACTTAATTTTTCTTTGCTTTCATTGTGGAGGGGCTTGTATACACATTATTGCTGTACTCATTCATATCTGCGGTACAAGCTGTTTTTATATAGAAGCATTTAGTTGACTGCAGTCTCTCAATATTCAGTTTCTCATTCTGTAAGTTTTCTTGAATCCTGAATGCTTCTCTGAAGTGTTACTAAACACATTCGGCAAAAAGCTTTAAAACCATCAAGAAAGATTAAAAAAGCTAGACACGAGAGAGACGGAAGCAAATAAAACTGCTTGTATGTTTGTGTGGTGCGATGAAGTCTTACCAGTACTCATGGAAACTAAGGAAAAGGGTTGAAACTAGATTGAGGACATTGCAGCGAGCTATGGAAAGGAAAGTTATTGGTGTTGGTGGGTGTAATATTAAAAGACAGGAATTGTATCATTGAAGTCAATGCAGAAATAGGGCAGAGTGGGTCAGGAGACAAACATTAGTTGGAGATATCCCAGCTGAAATCAAGAAGAAATGGGCTTAGGCGTGGCATGTAATGCCAAGGAAAGATAACCAATGGTCCCTCATGGTAACAGAACAGATCCCAAGAGACAGCAAATGGAACGGGGGCGGCAGAAGGAAGTAAGGCGGATGGATGGATAAGATTAGAAAGTTTGCAGGAAGTTGGTTACAGGTGGCACAGGACAGGGTTAATTGGAAGTCAATGGGAGAGGCCTTTGTCCTGCAGTGGATGTAGTTAAGTTGATGACAATCATGATTTCTGCATCAGTTTTGTTGCTTAGAACTATTAAGCTCTTTTTTCCTGCTTTTTTTTACTTTGTACATTTAGTAACCCCCTCTCATTAATGAATGAATAAATACAAATAATAGATTATTGTGTAAACATTAGCTTTAGTTTTTCATGATGAATACTTAATGTTGCTGTGTCTTTGTAACATATATTTAGTATTATTTATAGTTGTTTTAGAGTTAGAGAACACTAATAATCAGGTCTGTGTATAGAAATTGTGGTTAAATTTCATGTGAAAGTAGCAAAAATATTTTTTAATTGCTATAGAGTAATAAGGTACAACATTAGTTGAAAACTAATTTTTCCTCTTAGGAGTATTGGCAGGGCATGGTTATACGTTCAAATATCGTAAAATTATTGGCCCCAGGAATGAGCTCTTTTCACCCTCTGCTGGGGTAACAAATAAAAAACAAAACTTTAACTGCTTGTCAGATTAGCTTGCAGGAAACCCAAAGAGAGTAGCTGATAACACGCACTCTGACTAGGCGCAGTGTTTGAGGACCTTTAACACCGTACCTTATTGTGCAGCTGGAAGGTTATCCGGAGTCAAGAGCGCTCTGCCCCAGCGGGAGAGAGCAGTTCCTGTTCTGCAGTGAAGCCAGCCATGTCAACCGACTGGCTTGTGGGGCAAGATGACTGGGACGATGACTCGTGGAGTGACGAATCCCCACATCACCAAATGGACAGCAAAGACAGTGCTCAGAACTTGGAAGCTTGTCTGGACTCAATGAATGTCTCATCACCGACTATCGCATCACCGACTGTCTCATCGCCGACTCTCGCATCGCCGACTCTCGGATCATCGACTATCGCATCATCGACTGTCGCATCATCGACTGTCGCATCATCGACTGTCGCATCATCGACTGTCGCATCACCGACTGTTGCATCACCGACTTTTGCCTCTGGTGCCTTGCCTTCACATGAAGAAACCTCAAATGATTGTGAAATGGAAGAGGGAATCCCAGTTCAGGCTGAGTCTCTGGAATCCAGTAGGGCACTGGAAGCAATGAGTGCCTTGAAGAGCAGTGAAGAGGAGCGCAAAGCATTGCTTAAGGATCTGCAGCAAGTGACCAGTTTTAAGAGTTTTTACATTGCCGTGGTGGAAGAAAGCTCTCTGCCTGGCGAGACTCCCGCTGACGTACGTGCCAGAAAGTTGTTGCAAGACTACGAAGCTGGAGAAGGAAATGTTTTCCGGATGCCCGGGTACATGTGCTTTTCAGCTTAAATCTTAAATCCTAGTGTTCATGACTTTGGTTCTTTATCAATACACACATATGCTGTGATAGTAAAGTCATGCTAGCGAAAATTGTAGTTATTAACATTTAAAATGTTTCCAGGGCAATTTATTTTTTAAACACAAATGTGCAAAGTTTCATCACCACTGCGTACTGCTGTTTATGGGTCACTTGATTCCCTTTCACTGTTTTTTTAACCAGTTATATTGCCGTCATCTTATTTTAATGGAATACGACTTTTGCAGTTAAAAGATGTGGAGCACATTATGTAATCATTACAGTTGTTTGAATAGTAGAGGAGAGTTAGGCTGAGATGTCAACTATCTTAATCATTTTTTTTTTAACTAATCTGCTCGTGCATTTCATTTTCCATCTTCTCTTGGAGGCTGTTGTCTTTGTGGTCCCGAAGGTCCCATACTAGTACAATGCATGAAAACTGACCTGCACTGTTTATTTAGTTTGCATTGTGGCCAGCGAAAAAAAACAAAAAAAAAAACTGCCATGCTATTTGTAATTTTTTTATGGGTAGTTCAAAATATTAAGATTGTCCTTAGGATGTGGCTCTGGGAACCAACGTTACTGGTAACGTCATTCACCGGCAGCTGTAGAGAAATTGAAAATTTGCATAAACATTGTGCCTTTCTCAATTTCACATTTGTCTTTTTGAGTTCTGTGACAATGTGGTTTCAGGGGCGCGAAATCTTGATCACCACTGGTGTAACAATCTCTGTAAACTGCTTTGCAGCAAGGGGCAAGGCAGCACAACATATGCTCAGGAGACGTATGAGAAGCCGCAGTACAGCGACACCGCTTTCCACAGGTTCCACAAGCGATTGCAACGGTGCCCACAGCAGCTGATCAGGTGGGGGCTTTTCCTGCGGTGTTTCGCAGCACTTCGAGCTGAAATGTACTAATATACTGTACTGTACTCATATCGCGTGTTGCGGAAATAAACGCGCCCCGTAAAATGCTTCTTCCAGCTAAACGGGTGCATTATTCGAGCTCAAATTTCGCATAGAAATGGCATTTGGTCGGCAGAATCGTTTAATACCACGTTTGCTTGAGGTACTTACCTGATTCGAACAGAATAAGTCGGACATTCACATCGTCTGCGGCGACGACGAAGGAAAAAAGCTGCTGTATCAATTATCGCACCGGTGGCGCCATCTCGTTTGTTGGTCGTGAAGAATCAGCAAAGGAAGGGGTTTCGGGGGGTTTGAAGACGCTCTTTCAACTGGTTTTTTAATGGTCACAGAAAACTTACCTTGGCAAAACTAAGTTTTCAGCAAGTTAAGTTTTTTGTGAGCATTAAAAAACCAGTTGAAAGAGCGTCTTCAAACCCCCCGAAGCCCCCTCCTTTGCTGATTCTTCACGACCAACAAACGAGATGGCGCCACCGGTGCGGTAGCTGACAGAGCAGCCTAATTTTCTTTGTCGTCGCCGCAGACGATGTGAATATCCGACTTATTCTGTTCGAATCAGGTAAGTACCCCAAGCAAACGTGATATTAAACAATTCTGCCGACCAAATGCCACTTCTATGCGAAATTTGAGCTCGAACAATGCGCCCGTTTAGCTGAAAGAAGCATTTTACGGGGCGCGTTTATTTCCGCAACACACGATATACTGTACTCCTATGCCCAGGCAAATAAAAATGCAGTGGAAGACGCTGCACTTGTGTTGGGCATGCGCATTAATGATGCCAACAGGATATTATGTTGAACGTAACCGCTCTCACCTTACTCGTTAAAATATGCGAAGGTTTTGTTGGGAAGGAGAGCCACTGTTCATCGCCGAGCCCCCGTCATCCTGGCAGCCCGGCAAGTGTGAAAGCTGTGGAGCGAGGCGCTGCTTTGAGCTGCAAGCCATGCCGGCTCTCATCCAAAGCTTAGAAGTGGAAGGCATCACCCAGTTGCATGGTGAGGAGTGATGCCTTCATGCCACCTGGCACTCTTGAAAGAGGTGTCTGGGGCATGGTATCCTATACAGGGTGTTTCATCTAAGACTGCCAGCAATTTTTAATGATAGGCTTCTTGAATTAGAGGAACTCTTTTTTTTTTTTACGGCGTAGCATGTGTGTAGTGCGGGGCATCAGAATACAGCGAAGATTTGCTAACTAGCCTGCTAGTTAGCAAATCTTCGCTATATTCTGATGCCCCACACGACTCACAATGCTATGCCGAAAAAAAGAGTTCACTTGCACCTACAGAGTCAAGTGTTGGTGTTGGAAAATCACAAAAACACTGTCGCTGTTGAACAGGGTCAATACGGGAAGAGGATGCCACATGGGCGCCATGCCTGCATGATTGCTCTATGTTAACAGGTTTCGTGCAAAGTTTAAAAATACTCCTTCATGCTACTGTCAAAAAAAAAAAAAAAACAATTCCGAAACTAACTAAAGTACAGTCAGATTGCTCATAACGGGGCATTTTGCACCATTGTTCAAATTGAACGGTTTGGTAGACACGGTAAGGAAAGAGTTAACCAGGCTGTTAGTTGGCATGTCTTAGCTGTATTCTGATGCACCACACCACTTATAATGCTGTCCTGAAAAAAGTGCTGTACTATCTCAAAAAGTCTATTTTAAAAATAAAAAAAATAACGACCTCTATGTCACATGCATCCCTTTAAGTGTCTTCATCCAAGACGTGGGAGTTAGCGTGCCTTCTCTATTAAAAATTTATTGCTTGAGGAAATGTTCTTGCCTGCCTGTCGCCCTTTAAAGTTGCCGCTGGTGAAAGGTGATGCTTGTAGCACGCAGGACAAACTTTTAATTATTAAAAAAAATTAACGTGTGATGTGGCTCCAATTCGATGTTGCTATTGGTCTTCTTTTTGGTGATGCGGTGTTTCAATTTATTCCAGGTCCACCAGTGGAGTTTGGGACTGTGCTCTTCTATTCATGCAGTGCGAGCTGCTGGAAAGATGGAGACACTTGGAAGTCAGAGGTGGCACTCGTTCAGCCAGATCCAGACGCCGCATTTTGGGACAAATTTGGATGACACGTGGCCAAAATGCAGAGTGTCTCTTTTACACCGCAGCTGCCCGCACGTTTACCCCATTGCTGTACATATGGGCCTGAATACAATGGCTTGAATGGATTTCAAGAACCTCTCATGCTTTTATTTAAGACCGTGCACATTTTTTCAATTTGGCAGAGTAACTTTAAGTAGCACTCTGCATCTATCTATCTATATCCATCTGAGGAAGCCCTAAAAAATTCAGGGGGCACTTTGGCTCTCTAAAGTGCTGCAAGGCCTTTCCTGGCACAATGTTTGGCATTGACTGCAAGACTGTTTGTGCTGTACTAGTGCTTTATTTGACTAAACAGTTTGACTACACATTACAACTACACACTTTGACTGCCGACTCTGACTGCTTCTTTAGCACGACTCTCTCTCTGCTTCGATGAGTTCGGTTGTATCCATGCCTCTGTTCGCAGTAATGAGGTAGATAATGTGGTCACCCACGGACGCCTTACGCCCCCTGTCGGAGCGGACGGCAACTATTCTATTAGTTGTCGTCTGCTCTAAAAGGGGGCGTCAGGCATCCGTGGGTGACCTCATTACTGCGAATCCGCGCACTCTGACGTCATAACCATTTCGACCAACCGAAAAGCGTGACACCTCTGCTGACAACCTTCTGTCGACAACGATGAGGCATTAAAATCAGCTTCTGCCCAAGTTGCTCTTAAGATGCGAGGCTGTCCAAGGCATGCAACACTTTTTAAGTGCGGGCATTCACGCATAACTGTGCTGTGCCTTTTCTTATCTTACATTGCAGATGATGCACTGCACTCTGTTTCCATACGTGTCAGCCACCTTGTCTTCAACTACTCAGGACGACAACAGATTGAGGCGAACAACATAGAAAAGAGCTAAGAGGTTTTGGGGCTCCTTGAAGGGGTGTTATTCCGGAAAACGAAATTGGCTGTATGTTAAAAATTGGTACCTTTGTAAGGACACTGTCACATGATCTGGCCTTGTTACAGAGATTTTATTTGTGTATAAAACAGAAATAAAGAGAAACTGCCATCGACACTTGCATCAACTGCTTTTGTGATGCAATAATGAAGTTCGGTTGAAGTGTGGTCACTGCGAAAGTCCAGGAATGTGGTACGACAAGCTCCTTGGTCACAATGATAAGTTGCATGACATTTTTCTTATTTTGCCTTGGGTGCACTGCTTAACCCATGCTGCCAGTGCGACCATGTCAGATCAATGCTTTTTACTTCTATCACAGTAAATACCAAGCCTTACTTGCCTACAATGATTTCTGTAATGAAAGCAAGGATGATGGCATTTGTTTACTCCAAGAGTGTGACAAACTGCAAGCACTTTGCTAGAGACATCTTCCTTGTAAAAAAAAAATAATTCGTCCAGGTGTTTATAAAAATCAAATTGTAAGACCCTGATGAAAGGCAAGTAGACTCATGGAACTGCTCCTTACGGAAGCAAATGAAAAATGTGCGATATTGTCTCTACCGTCTTTTTGATGGAGCGTTTTTTTTTTTTTTGCTTACTGCGGCCGCCTTGAGAAACATGGAAAAGCAAAGATGTTTCATCATTCATGAAAGCAGAATTTGGAAGATGGAATGAGGACTTTTTTTTTTTTTCCTGTGTTACTTCATGTGATAAAAGAATGTAAGTACTAGAACATTTCTGCTGTGGCTGTAAAAGTACAAAATTACAATATAAAACCTTGGAGGCAGTAAATATTGTGTGGCAACCACGATGTGCTGGTTGAGGACTGCGCCAACCATAGTCTGTTCCTTAAACCATAAACAAAACTTGGTACACAAACACCTGACCAGAACATTCTGCTCTGTTAGATGTGTTAAATATATGCCCATTAAGATGTGTACACGTAATATGCGAATTCTACAGGGTGCCTGTATCCCCACAATTCTGAGTGAACCGTTCAGATTGCTGTTCATATGTTGGCCAATTATCATTTTCCTAGGAAATGAATTAGTTCACAACAAAACTTGTCTCTCGTATATAGCTGTGTGCAAGCTTTCATCAGTTGAAGTGAAACTTAGTCCATGGTTGTGCTTTACCGGTGAAATTATTTTTGTATGGTGCGTTCCTTTCTTGCGTACTGCACTTATTAACTCCCGTGTTTGTATGTTGCAGATCAGTGCATGCAGTCAGGGTTAAAGAAGGGGTTAAACTTTGCAATTAGCTGTGGTCTTTGTATAAAAACGCACAAATAACCTGAGATTAAATTTACTTGTAAGTAGCAGCCACATCAACGCACGATCCGATTGTTATCAATGAATATTATTGATTCGAACACATCAAATAGCATTTCGAGCCTTCTGTTGTTTGTCATGCATAACAGTTCACAACATTCAGAATGGGATTAAGCTTCAGATGCACAGAGGTCATAGTTGTACCACCAGTCACTCAAGTAGCAGGTGGCAATTATTCATTTGTCTTTGGCAGTCCTCTCCAAGATGGAGGAGCGCAGTAAAAACAAGGTAACAGTTATGCTGTACTCAATCGAGAAAGCACATGGCAGCTCTTAAAATTACCGCACATGTTAGAAATGTAGTCCAGAAGAACAGCAATTTGGGCCTTTTCGTAACTCATGACGAGGTGTGGAAGTCCAACACACAAGGACACAGCAGAGGAGTGGACGGAACAAGCGCTAACTTTTAAACAACTTTATCGAAGCTCACATTTCCTAACAAGAGCACCTTCTCATTCGTAACCTTCCGTAATCTGAAGCCTTCTCATTCGTAGCCACACTGAAATTGAAACCTAAGGGCAAGAGTGGTGGTGAGGAGGAGACAGAATAAGTAAATGCAAAAAAAATCTTTTTTTTTTTCTAAGATATCAGAAAACAGTGCTCTTTATAGCTCACATGTACTGAAGGCGTGCTAATACATGTGAGGTTGTTAAGAAGTGTGAGCGTCTATAAAGTTGTTGAAAGTTGGCGCTTGTCCCATACACTTCTCTGCTTTGTCCTTGTGTTTTTGTGCTTCCCCACCTCATCATGCTAATTTTTACCTGAAGGAAACATTAACAGCTCTGGCATTATTCTCATTTGCAACTGTGACATGTGCGGAACAGCCCTCGCAGGCTCCAAGGTTGACTAGTTTAAGTCAATGCGTACCCTAGTACTCTGTGGGATGGCATCGCAGAACACGCAACTCTGAGCAAAAAACGCGTAATGACGCAATCACAAGGCTTAGAAGTTGGAGACAAATTGGGATCAAAGACTATGAAACGGTGCTCCTTTATCCCTGCCATACCTGCATGTGGCTGGCTCTCTAGGAGCAGTCTGAACTGCTGACTGTCCTGTAGTTTCAGATTCCAGTGCGACGTGCGCTCCGGAGTTTGCTCTTGCATTGTCTACCACTCACCATGGAAAGCAACTGGCAGTGTATAGGGTTTTAACGTAGTTAAACCGAGTAGACGTGTGAAAACGTATTTAGCCTGGTTGGCTTATAGTTTTGCTTTCCTGGGTTGTCCACACGTCTAGTGACGATTACCGTATATTGTTGATTATAAGTCAACCCCCCAGCTCGCCACCCCCTTTATGCAAAAAAAAGTTAGACTCCGAATTTAGGTCAACGTTGCCGCACCCTGTGGTCCTAGCTCGCCCAAAAAGTATTTCAGAAGGCCGAGTCATAAAGAAACATTTATTTGTTCACGAGACATCTCTGACCCATCGTCGCTTGTGAGGACAGTCGCGATCATCATCATGTGAGCCACTGCTGCCGCTGGTCGTCGGAAGCGGTGTCGAGATGCTGCTGGTGGAAAACTACATCGCACGTGGTGCGACGCGCAGAAATGGCGAAAGGCATACAACACGCGAAAATGCTTCTCGGCTCATGTGACTGGTCATGTGTGGTCTAGTTTTGGATTGGATTTGTAGCCGCCCATTTGTATTAAACATTGCCAGCCCGCCAAGCTTAGGCCGTTTTTCCGTGGAACGCCCACGGTTTGTCGATAACAAGTTGCTATCGTATTAAAACAAACCTTTGGTGCATATCTTAATTAAATTGTTTTTTTTAAGAAAATCCACTTTCGCACCGTGTCTGACAGTTATTATGGAATTACGAGCGCATGGAGCATGATATTATCCGCGACTCAGTCAAAATTACTTTTGACCCCGCATATAGGAAGACTTTAAAGGTGCACTGAAGAGGAATGTGAACTTGTCTTTTTGCCGCGGGAACTCTATCTACACGTTCCGAGCCTTCTTAGAAACTGCGATTTACTGCCCTGTGTGGCTGATTTCCCCAATTAAATCGAATTAACGTCCGGCTCTCGCCTTTTTTTTTTTAATTCTGCCTTGTACGGTGGGCGGAGTCGACCAACGCGTGGAGCGCCTTTCACCCAGTCCCTTGGTGGCTTGCCGCTCTGCCATCGGCGGAGTAATACGTAGTAGTGAATAGTCCGCGCGTATTTTTATTTCTTCGGGCTTATTTTGCGGGCTGTATATCTGCAAATGAAACTATTTATTCATAGAAACCTAAAAAAAAAATAAAGCGAAAGCAAAGCCTCCACGGGACTGGGTGAAAGGCGCTCCACGCGTTGGTCGACTCCGCCCACCGTACGAGGCAGAATTTAAAAAAAAAGGCGGGAGCCGGACGTTAATTCATTTTAATTGGGGAAATCGGCCACACAGGGCAATAAGTCACAGTTTCTAAGAATGCTAGGAACGTGTGGATCGAGTTCCCGCGGCAAAAAGACATGTTCAGAATCCTCTTCAGTGCACCTTTAAGACTCCGCATATACGTCGACTCCGATTATAAGTCGACCCCCCAACTTTGGAAAGGCATTTAAAGAAAAAAACGTCGACTTATGCGCGGCAATATACGGTAAGCGTGATTGAGGTTAAGCTGATCTAATCTGTTTGTTCCACAGATGAAAGCTGATGAAGACGTTTTGCAATGCACAGCACAAGGGTGTGTTGCAGTTTTTGATCGGCTGCGGTGATAGCATAGTATACCATTGTGCAGTCATCAGCGAAGCTTATCGTATCTGTTCAAGATTCTTGGCAGAGTTTGACCCCTGAAGTAGTGCTTTCGCAATAAAACTGCCCACTTATATGTAGCAGTGCAATATCATTATATATTTAAAACTGCAAATGGAACTGATGTCACCACTGCCATGGCAGTGTTGCAAATGGCTTGCCATATGCTATGTTACACACCACAATTCAATTGTGAAAAAGGGCTGCAAATAGTTACCGTTGTCAGAGGGAGGAGTTGAAACAATGAAAGAGCACAAACACACACCTGCTTGGGCTCTGACAATATAATGTTTATTTGTCGTAATAAATACACACAGTACATACATATGTACACAGTCTCAGGCAGGACTCGCCAACACATGCTTTGCCACTGTCGCCCGCGCAGTAAAACAGCCGCATTTTTTCTTCCCTCCCCGGACCACAACAAACGGACAACAAGTGCAACCTGTGCTGCTACAAGCATCGTCAGACTAGTGGTCCTTCTTCCAACTGCTGCTTCAACCACTGCAGGTACATACGTGTGTGCTAGGGAATTCACAACAGCTCCACTGTGTGCATCAAACAGGGCAGCAACACCAAATTGGCAAACGGAGGACAAGGGCCCCAACATGAATTCAGCTACGATGAAGAAATTAAAAGCATATCTAAACGCCCACTGACACGATCAGGGAGCAACGAATTCTTGCGTTCAAGATAACGTAATTTCAGTTCAAATCAAAGCAGTGTTAAATCGCTGCTTAAAATGTAAAAAAGTAAGAAAATTGAAGATCAGTGGTTCAGTTTACAATGCAATGATATAAAAACTGGCAGCAGGCTGAAAAAAAAATTACTTTCAATAAAACTGTCGAGCACCAATGAGAACAGCCCACGAGGTTCACCTCATCAGCTCTGCGAATTTGCACGCCAGGTCATATCCCGATGGACATTGAACCTCCCATGGATGTCCTGAAGACATCCTGAACATATGTCCAGAGGAATTTCAATGCTCATTGGGTATTACAGCAACATAAAGGAGCAGAAGAGTAAGCTCTTTAACATTCATCTTTGACTAAATGCGCCCAACAATGAAGACTTATCTATTCAACAACAAACTGGAGCAAGTACGTTTAAGATCTGAAAGCTAAGCTATCGCGCACAGCTGCGAGAAACAGGAATTCGGACTTGCAACAGCACTTTGCAAAGTGAATCTAACACACTTGATGAAACTATAGGAATGGAAACTTTTGGTTCAGGCATTCCAACCTCATGATGTAGTCCGTCGCAGGATTATAGTATTTAATGCTGCTTATGGAATGATCATGAAACAAGAGTGGAATGCATGCAATCTAAAGTTACAGGCTATGCATGTGCCTAGCAAAAATAAGTGTTGCAGTAAAAGAAGCTGCTGTTTGATATGTACACACATAAACACTTCTTTTTACCTTGTCCACGCTTATCACAAGATAGAACTCTTCCTCCTATGCTCCATCAACGACTAGCTAGTTACATATATATACTATTGTGATGCAAATACTTTGCTATTCTCCATTTTTACCCTTCGCAAAATAGCACAGTCTTCTTACATTCACCCTTGGCTTGCAGCAGCACAAAGACGATCCGCTGCACTCTATCAACCTCTGGTCTGGAATGGACGTGCGTGACACACTTTTCAAACAGTGGCCACATGTACACTTGGTCTGCGTAAGCAACGCACAGGTTGCATTTCATCTCAGCACATCAGAACTCTCGGAACAAGTGCCATGCTGGATTGGTCTATGTACGAGTGCTTTCTTAATGTAAGATGCCTTTGCAGAAAAATAACTACTGCAAGCAAAACGGTGTAGTACATGTCGGGGAAGGGTGGGTTTGTTTTTCGTCAGCTTGTATCGTGTGTTGTGTAAATCAGAGAAAATCAAAAAAAAATTCTCTCGGCTTAACCGCACGTTTGTTCGGGCTCAAATTTCGCACAGAGGTTGCATTTGGTGGTCAGTTTTGTTTTATACTACATTTAGGTGGGGTACATGCCTGATTCAGCCAGAATTATTTGGAAATTCCCATCGTATGTGGCGACGACAATCCAAAACTGAAAGACATCTTAGCAATGGTACCCATGGCGCCATCTCGCACCCACCGGAGAAACCCAGCTGTGCTAAGTTGGTGAGCAAATTATCTTTGCTTGGTGCTCTCTGCTGCGAAGCAGCGCGAGACATCACCGAAAATGCGAGCGTACAGCGATCAAGAGAAGGCCATGGCCGTGACTTTGATGCGAGTCCAACTCCTCCCCACCGCCCTCCCCAGTGGAGAGCTCGTTTCTCCGATGGTTGCGAGATGGCGCCACGGGTACCACTGCTGCGAAGTCTTTCGGTTTTGGTTCGCCGTCACCGCATACGATGGGGATTTCCTGATAATTCTGACTGAATCAGGCAAGTACCTCACCTAAATATAGTATAAAACAAAACTGACCACCAAATGCAACCTCTGTGCGAAATTTGAGCCCGAAGAAACGTGCGGTTAAGCCGAGAGAATTTTTTTTCGATTTTCTCTGATTTGCGCAACAGTCGGTAGAGTACCAGAATATAAAAAAAGGAAGAAAAAGGTTGCTGTAGAACTGCATTGGTAAGCAAACACTGCATACACGATGGATTAAGCAAATCCTGCTGTGACCAAATTTACATTAGGACTGCGCAGTCGTGAACACAGCAACCATAGTTTTGAACATATATTAGAAAAAAAAAAAAATTCAAGTACGAAACTTTGATGCACAGCAAGCCCGAGAAGGGTCGCATTTTGCAACGAAAACTGTGACCTCGTATTCAAACGAACAAAGCAACACTGACAATGTGGTTGTGACCTTTCATCACATGTGACGTTTCCAGCTTACATGCTCTGCCACAATGCGGATGAAACCAAGTTTTGAAGTATTGTGGACAGAAATGCCCACAACATGGTTTGCAGTGGTAATCTGCTATCATACTTGTGTGCATTCGCTGGTATCACTAGAAAATGATCTCTTGATTTTGCAAGCACTAATCCTTGCTTTTAAATGCTCAACAAAGTTTGCCTATACTGGCCAAGGCTGCTAAGCTAGAGTTGTAAGCCTTACAGGCAAACCATACCGAGAAATTAAACTTTTCTACAAGTTATGAATTTTTTAGGAGCCGAAAAAAAAAAAAAAGGACAAGGCATTCACATTTTTATTACTGGCTTGGGTAGGTTGGTCGCACCAAGCGAAGTCATTTACACAATAAAAGGAAAAACACTGCAGCTAAAAAGTTAAAAAAATAAATAAAAAGACTATCCACGTCGAATGCACAATCCAAGGGCCCACTCATCTGCATCCTGCAGTGATGTGATGGAACAGAACGAAAGACGATTTCGAGGCTCGCTCCACTGTACAGTGGGTAGTTACAAAGCTGCCCAGTTTTGACATTCCAGTTGCTGTGACATGAACCTTGATCTGGTCACACAAAACCCTGATCCAACAGCTTTGGATAACATTCTCCCCGACCCACTGAGAGATCAAATGTCCAGTCTGTCTAGAGAAGAGCTCAAATGTAAAGAAACACGAGCATGTCGATTTCCTTCGAACGTCAGTGGGAATGGGAGGATATCTCCACCATCACGCAGCTTTGAAGTACGCCTTTAGTTCCCTTGAGATCGCTTTAAAGGTTTAGGCAGAACTAACCTGTTCCTTGCCCTAGCAGCTGCTCCAACGTAATGCGGAAATATGCAAGGAAAGTTTAAACAAGCTGCACATTCTCGTCAGCCACACAGAAAAGCAAAAAGAAAGGGGTAACCCTCGGGAGACTGTTCGGTCGACACAGTGGAAACGGGACTGCAAATGCGGAAACCTGTGTGCGTTCCATGCACATTTCTCAGCAGCTTGTGCAAACCTAGGAGCAGGCTTCCAGTTCTCTCGTGATGTCTTCCGAATTGTAAGATGCTGAACCAGCGTCTGTGGTGATGACTGTGCCAAGGTCATTGCACGACCCTTCGAGCGAAGCCAGGTTGTTGTGTGGCGCAGCTGTCGCACCAGCTTCACGCGATGACGAGGAGCGAGACCGCACTCGGCTGGTCACCGAACTGGCGCAGCTGAGGCTCCTGTGGCGTGACGACGACGGAGCGTCGCTCTTGTTCAGGTCGTAGAGGCTGCAGCTGAAGTAGATTGAGCTGTCCTGCTGGAGGTACTTGGACGGGTTGATCTCCTCTGGGGCTGCGTGGAAGCAGCACACATGACAAACCGCACACCGCTGGTGCCTCCATTGCTAAACGTCAAGCAGGGGTTCTCAAGTACAGCAAAAGCTCAGTAATTCAGCCCCTGTTCCCTGCCCAAGCCTATGCAAGTCTATGGCACTGGGCGCTTGCTAATTCGGATGCTGTGGGTCTTCCACTGGTCGATTCGAACAGGTTCCCAAAGAAAGGCTGCATCCAGGCATGACTGGTATGGCAAGAGATCACAGAAACAGGCCTCAAAACCAGAGGTACACGCTGCAGCGTCGCTCGCGCACCTCTGACGCATGCGTGAAGGCCGGCGTGACGACAAACGGATGGCCCAGTCTCCGAGAACAGTCTGACCGCATAGTTTCCGTTTCACTTTTATCAGCTTTGCGCCAACCCACAATGACGGCGGCTCGACCAGCCGGCATGAGCCAGCGAACCTAGCTCAGCTAAGCTAATGTTACAGTGGTGGGAAGGCTCACTCTGGCCACAACAGTATGCCGATATGTGGCTCTGCCACACCTAGCACGAACCTTATTTTCAAGTAATACCCCTGGGCTCGCTTTTTAAATAAATGAACGCAGAAATATGGCTGTTCACAAGAATGAGTAGTCACTAAAGCACCTCCACTGTGACCGCTAAAAGAGGCGCAGAAAAACTGACCCAGCTTTTGTACAAAATTGACCGCAACTTGGCTCCTAATCTTCTTGACAGCATACGGAACTGCGGATGGCAGCTTGTAGAAGATCAATGTTCTGTGAGCTCACTTTGAAAACCCCCGATCAAGAAAATGAATAGCAAGCTGAGACTGTAAAGTATCTGTAAATTGTGCATTAATATCACTATGTGATGTTACCCGCGGCTGAAGGTGTGATGTCTATGGTCCTTGAGATTTGCAGCATTGTTATGAAAACTACGAAGGCTGTGATGAGCCCGAAGCAAGCTGCACAAAAGCTAATTTGTTCTGTGCATTCGACAAAGTGCATGAATCCACTGCCATAAGATGTGGGCAAACTTCACTCCTAGTGTATCAAGGAGGCTTTTTTCGCGGAGACCAAATATATATGTGTACATAAAAAATGCAGAACACACCATTGCAACTCGGTTAGGTATCTACAGGGTGACATATGCAGTCACATCTGAAGACTAAAACTGACTCGAACGTGGTTATCTCTCACACACCAATCGTTAATTTACCTGCCATGGTGGGCAGTTTTCCCACAGTTCCGGTGGGTAGGCTGTGATGAAGCCAACGCCACAAGGTCGCTCACAACCCAGTGGGCACACAGAGGGACCGTGCAAACTGACAGACCATGGCTTCTCATCTGAGTGGAAACCTTAGCACTGACACACTAAAAATAACGAGATTAACGGGAGGCTAGGCTGCGCACCAAGGTTATGAGGCACGTCATACTATGGAGGGAGTCGGAAAAGGGGGAGGACTTACTAGCGTGGACGACGTCCTCGAAGCGGTAGCTCTCGGGGCAGACGGGCTGGACAGTCCATCGGTGGCGCTCTGCCTCAGCCAGCGTGCAGCGCTGCTGGGGGTCGTGGTGCAGGAGCCGCGACATGAGGTCCCACAGGTCTGCGCCATGACAGTGGCAACATCAACGATGGCTGCTCTCGACTACACCTCCACCAGGCGAGAATGAACACTGAGGACAGACTGAAGTTGGCCTGCATCTATAGATCACTGCATTCCAATGACCAACACAGTACTTTCACCACCGGCTCCATAGGCTGATGAAATAAATGTTTATCCTCCTCCTTTCTGCATCCCCGAGGCTAGGCTATGCCACCATTCGCTTTCAAATGGTAATCGCAGAGTCCTTTACAGTCTTGATGCCATTAGCTTGAATCGAGTGGCAGAAGAATTTTGGATGCAATTATCTCGGGAATAAATGCGTATCCTGACCAACATCAACACAGCCAGAAGGAGCCACAGAAATGATGTTCACTCTGAACAAAACGTGGATGCCATTGTCCTCCGTGTCCCTTTATAAAACACCACAATAAACGAAGGACAACTACGAAATGAGCTAGTGTGCTTGTGAAGTACGACAATGACAAACCCTTTCAGGTGCTTCACATAAATCATTTTACACAACGTCTGATAGGGTTAAGCCACTCGGTTGCCACAAGGCAACCAGCCAAACAGCTGTCTGCCTCAATGTCTCTTTGCCATGTTATAACGTGCATATCTCAGATTCTCTATGTGTAGGCTGTTTAACACTTACAAAACAGAGAAACAGAGAGCACGTGAAAGCCTCACTTCCTTACCTCCCAGCTACACACAGCATTCGAGAGGCATTTTGAAGCCTTTGGCAGCGTCTTACAACTGCCGGCCCCACCTGATAATGACAAAGGATGCATGAAGTGCGAGGCTTGGGGTGCAGCATGCAGGGGGTGGCGATGCAATCATGGCTTGGAACCCACCACTGATACCCCACCCATGGAACGAAGGGCAGGCCTGGGGAAGAGGCTGTTGGATGTCTCTACCTCTTCCTGCCAGTGCCCTTTTACAGTCTGCCTAGCTGGGTCTTGCCTGGTCTCACTCATCATACACTTTTTCGACGGATCCTGGCCGTCATGGGTGCCTGGGCTATGATGTTCAGGGCAACAGTTGGCATCGATGCAACACACATTCCCTCTGCATTCTCTCTGCCACACACTTCAGGCCTTGCTTCTTTCCTTCGTCTCTCCACATGTTCCCAGCACGCTTCCCATAGCTCCATGGAACTACCAGGCATTCTGTCAGTAACTTACCATTGGAAGTTGCATAGGGTGGCTTGAGCACTGCCGCAATGGTCTCCTCCACGTCGAAGAAGGGGTTCTCGCCGTAGATGAGCGTGTACAAGGTCACACCCAGGGCCCACATCTCCAGCTCGGGCCCCGCATACGGGTTGCCCTGCAGAACCTGAGGGCGAGAAGAGAGAGGGGAAACGGGAAAGCAGGGGTAATTTTTTAAAACCTTTGCTATAGCAATTTAACGCCCTTTCAAGACCAAGGGAGAGGGGAAGAGAGAAGAATGCAGGAAATATCTGCCTGACCACGATATCAGCCTTGTTTAATGAGCAAGCCAAACAGGTCCCCGTGACTGACCTACCACCTCAGTAGTGGCAAACCATCGCAGCTAAACACTATAAACACCGGAAAGACATCAGCAGTGGTGTTTCACATGCGCGCTGCACAAGACCGCCATACCTCGGGACTGCAGTACTCGACGGTGCCACAGAAGGTGGTGAAGTGGCGGTCGGGGGCCATAAATGCAGCAGAGCCAAAGTCAATGAGCTTCACGTTGAAGCGCTCATCAATGATGATGTTTTCGTCCTTAACGTCGCGGTGTAGAATGTGCAGGCCGTGCAGGTAGGACAGGGCGCTCACCACCTGGGATGGAGAAAGGTTCCAACGTGAATAAAGTTGTGCAAATAATGACATACTTTTTCAAAAAAAAAAGAAACAAATAAAAATGAAACCCACAAACAAAGTGGCAGACATTACCTTACTTAACCTGTTCCTGTGTACCGTATAGTGCGGAATATAGGTACAGTGGAACCTCGATTATACGTCCCCCGGTCATGCGACGACCCCCATTTTACGACGAATTTGTGCGGTCCCGGCAAAGCCCCCATAGAGACAATGCATTAAAAACCTCGGTTATACGACGCAAATTTTAGAAGGACCCCGCTTCGTACGACGGCTGGCTCGTACCGTCCGTCAAAAAAGGTCGTCAGCAAACGCAGGCCGGGATGTACCGTATTTTCGCGATTCTAAGCACCCCCCCTATTTTCGGAAAAAAATTTCTGAAAAAAAAAAAACTTTGCATGCGAATCTAAGCACCCCCTTTTTTGCGCGGAAGAGAGCGTTGCCGAGGCCGCCAAGTGCACTTGCTCTCTTTTTCGTCGAGCCTGTGCAGTCGGAGTCCCGAGGAAGCGCGGCCTGCGCGTTGTTGCCACTGAGAGAAGGATGAAAAGGAAAGTGCACGGGCCCGCCTACTGGCTCCAGCCAAGCCACCACCGCTGCCAAGTGCAGATAGAGGAGAGTTAAAAGATCAGAGGAAAGATAAAGAGAAAAGATAAGACGGGCCTCGCAGCAACAAATGCGTCCGCCGGAGCGGACGCTGATGAAAAAACAGATAAGCGGGCAAGGCCGCGCTCGCCGAAGCGAAGACAGCGGCTTTCACGGCGCTTTTTGTAATGGAAGTAATGGATGCCATGTGCCCCGACGATAAAAGTGGAAGTGGACAACGATGCAGAGGTTTGCGCTCCATTCCTAGTTATGCGGACGTGTTGCAGAGTGTCGACAACATCCGGCGCTTTGCTTGCGCGCGCGACGATGTTGGCGACCTACTGCCGGACGTGGCAGCCCTTGAAAGAAAGTTGATGCGCCAAGGTTGGGCAAAGGGACGTCGTGCTGAATAAGCCCTTCAAAGACCGCGTGCGTGAACTCTACAATCAGTGGATGGCGGGCGACAACCCTCCCACCGGCCGGCTGTGCAGGCCGCCTCTCGCCACTGTGGCCACCTGGGTGGCTCAGGCTTGGCGCTCGCTGCCCGACGATATGGTGGTGCGGGCATTCAAAAAATGTTGCAACTCGTTGGACGGTACCGAGGACGACATGCTGTGGGACGCAGCCAGCGCAAAGCAGTCGTCTTGGGACGAGAGCTCAGACAACTCGGACGAATGAGGAGGTGGTGGCACCAGTGAATAAAACGAAGTTTTGTGCCTCATAATTTTTATGTTGACTTTTTTTGCTTCAAGGTAAGGGGGTCGACCTATATTCCGCCTCGACCTATATTCCGCATTATACGGTATATACGTCGGTCACAAAAGAGCGAATGCATATTGCTAGTGTCACTTTAGAGAGGCTATTCCTTCAGTGATGTACAATAGAAAACAAAATGAGATATCATGTACAGCCGTGTGTACGTCGAAACCAAATGTAAGTCAACTCCTCAACTTGCAGCCTTGGCTGACTGAAACAAAAAAAATTAGCTGCAAAAATGAGTCGACTACAAGTTAAGTGGAGACTAGGGTCTTGAAATCACCAAAAAATTCAAAAATTCTGACTTTGCAAACAAAGATGTATTCGGGATCAATGCACTCTGAGGTTCCTGCCTGAAAAACTTCAAAATCTGAATTCGACCAACAACTACTAAAATATCTATACATTTCGCATATACAAAGCCCAAAAACGGTGATTTCGCAGCAAAGTGCCGCAGGGCTTTGCGCCCTTCACTTTCTACGACTGCATCCCCAATGGCCGCCATCTGGTTTTTGTTTGAAAGCCCCTTCCCGAATGCCTGGTATTACTCACTTTTGCAAAATGTTTTTTGAACATCCGCATTTGGCTGTTTTTTGGGGCCTATACACAACCTCTGAATGGCTGGCGCGTGCACTTCAAATACGATTTTCTCAGCACCCCCACCCACAACTTTCAGTCTGTTTTTGTTGTTCAGTCTGTTGCAGGCTATCCACGCACGGTGCCGATGTTTGGCAATGTGTTGTGATGCAGCATCTGTTGACAACTTGGCCCGAACATATTTACGCCCCAAGTTAATGCACTCCATGCCTGTGCACCCTTTAGTTAGCTTGAGCCAACACGTGTGTGACGCTGAAATCTGCCCATGTCAAATCTTTGCACTGAGTGCAGGCACAAAGGTGCCCTGCCTTCACTGCACCACCATGAAAGCTTCACGGTGCCCGTACGCATGCTCGGCATTTGTGTGTGACACGCTGGAAGCCGCCAAACAGAGGCGATGAAGTGGCAATGGAGCCTAGAGTCTCACTTTGGCCGGTCTGCCATCACCATTCCACGTGCGCTAAACCTAGGCTTGTCAAAATGCCGGCATGGGGTAAAGCATCACCACACGGCGACATTCACAATGGAGAATGCAGGAACTCTGCCAGCATTGCGCCATAAGAGCATAGACTGCACTGCATGGATTTCTAAGGGACCTTGGATTAGACTGGTTCAAGAAAATATAGGAGCTGGGAGAACGCAGCATCCGGGAACACAAAACTAGGGCTCTACTCTGCTGCGATATATGGGAGTCCATGATTAAATTCCCCACCCCGCGAAACAGTAAACAACATGAAAGAGCCAAGAAGCGCACCTGCAGGCAATGTGGTTGTGACGTTAGCGTATACCTGTCGGAAGATGTAAGAGGCCAGTGGCTCGTCCAGACAGGGCGCCCGGTCGATGAACTCGAAGAGGTCCATGCCCGCTCCGTGCCGCTCCATCACCATCTGGAAGTGGCTGGCATTCTCAAACACATCCAGCACCCGCACCACGTTGGGGTGGCTGAGCGTGGTGAGGAGGCTCACTTCCAGGGGCACCACCCGCCCCATCAGCCGGTCGTGCACCCAGCTCTCCTCGTACACCTTGCTCTTGCGGATGAACTTCGTGATCACCTGCGGAGGTCAGGTAATGAAGCAGCTCTGCATTGCAGCATCGTCGAAGCAGCACATATGCAGCGACAACTAGCTGTCAGAGGTACAGTACGTAAAAATGTGGAAAATTTTCCTTTCTCCTCACGGAACTACAGCAAAAGCTTGCTAAATTTTGCACAATAGTTTTCACTGATGAGTCTGGCTTGTCCAAGTCCGATAGGGGTTAATGTGTATTACGGTGCTAGGGAACCTAGGCAAGCCGCATATTCCTTTCAGGCACTTTGCACACAATTGTGTAGACCGCAAACTCGCAGCTTTTTTTAAAAGACTATTGCACCTAGCAGTGATTTCATTGTTTCAGTTGAACTGAGCACCTTTCTTGTCGTAAGTTGGTTTTTTGTGCCATGCAGCGTACGCAGTAAATAATATTTCACGTAACAGTGAGCCAGGTAGCACTTTATCCGATATTTTTGGGCACACAGATTTTGCCATGACTGAAAACATTAATTGTTTTTCCTAAATTTCGAGCGTAATGTGCATCTTCAAAACACAAAGTGATTCCACGGTCCCTACTGTGCTTACCTGACACATGAGAACATTTCGATGTTACTACTTCAAACAAATCTGATACTTTGAACGGAATTCTCCACATTGTTGTCTTTCACGCTCAAAAACTAACAAATGCCCTTTCTTGAGGCCTAAATATACTACTTAGGCAAAAAAAATAATTGATTTCAATCGAAACAAAAAATGGCACCTGAAAGGGATATTGCAGATATGCTGCTGTCTGCTATGAAGATCTGCTACCCATGGAAAGCTAGATGGAGGCAGGCTAACGCTGATAAATTTGATTGATTTACGGTTCATTTATGCACCAAAGCAACATTGTGACCCATGAGACGTGCCACAAGAGCCACTTGGGGTCCCTTTAATGAGCACTGTAACCTCTGTACATGGGTGGCAATAAGGGCAAAACCTGCAACCTTGGACTCAGCAGAACCAAAAGTCACAGGCACTCAGGCATCACAGGGCTTTCAGGCTTAGTGATGCAAGGATGACTCACAAGGAGGCGGTCTGAGTTGCGGTACGCCATCTTGACACACCCGTAGGCGCCCTTGCCAATCTGCTGCAGGGTGGTGTAGTGCTCTGAGTAGACGCCGCTCGTGTACTCAGACTCGTTCTCGGCAGACTCATCGTGCGGGGAAGGCGAGGCACCTTTCCGCTCCACAAGCTGCACGAGGGCATGGGAAAGGAGAAATTCACAACACATTTTGAAAGGCTTTTCAACAAAAAAGTGTGTCATTTAATTTGATGTGAAGCAAGTCCTTATTTTCTTATGTAACATTCTATGTAAGACTTTTCTGACAAACTCTTTTCTGAAGACTGCAGCAGGGAACTAGCCAAAATGCATGCCATTGGTTAGAATTTGACTGTAGTAGTAACTCGGGGCACTCAAAACTTGGCAATGCAAAAAGAGCACCACTTTACGCCCTGTATTTTTCTTTTCCCATAGCAAGTTGCACTCAAGAGAGTATAAATCACAGTATACACAATAAACACTTTTCATGGGGGCTCAAAGCTTGCCATCAAGTGCACACTGCTAGGTTTTTTTCGAGCCCTCCTATGTCTTGTTGTTCTTGCACAATGAATAAAAATTGAGAGATCATTTAATTGATAGATAAACTAAGTGTTTAAACTGATTCTAGTTGAAAAAAAAAAAACAGTATGCATTTAAGAGACCATAATTTTCCCGAGGTAAGGTCACTTGGTGGAATACACTGATTATACAAAAGTTTCACTGCAGAGCATTGCTTCAATTCAATCTATGTGATTTTCAATACTAAATTAAAATTATAAATGCAGATTTCATCCTCATCAGGATCTAGTTTCATGGTGTTTAACGTTCCTAAGCGACTCAGGCTATGAGAGACGCCGTAGTGGAGGGCTCCAGATAATTTCGACCACCTGGGGTTCTTTAACATGCACTGATATCGCACAGTACGTGGGCCTCTAGCGTTTCGCCTACATCGTAATGAGACTGCCATGGCTGAGATCAAACCAGAGTCTTTCTGGTCAGCAGCTGAGCGCCATAACCACTGAGGAACCACGGCGGCTCATCCTCATCAGGATGTCCAATTAGTCAAAAAAAAAAGGCAAGAGTTTTGATTCCGACCATAATCTTGAAACCACATTTTGGACAGTAGTTAATCCCTTTATTGCTTTACTGAAAACAGACTGCAGTGCTCACAGAACAGCAAATGAACAGAGGAGCCATGCATAAGCTCGTCCTTTCTGTGTTGCACTACCTTCCATCCTCATTACGATCAAAGTGTTCAAGCACCTGCCTTCCTCAGTCATCCTTACTCCACGTTCATTCCAATGACTTGATGTAATGGATCAACTGAGTGGTCACTCTCAGGTGAAACTAGACCACATCTGTGCGCAGCTTTCTTTCTCAAAGTAGTAATTCAGCTACAAGGGAAAGGCCCTGCTCACGTGATCACTGGTGTCCTCCCGAGACGCCTCGGTGTCGGAGCCAACTGAGCCCAGGGTGAGTGAGCGGAGTGGCGAGGATGGGGTCGGGTACTGTGGGGGGCACCCTTCCACCTCGAGGTCACGTGACACCCAGAGGCAGTAGATGGACGAGCCTTCCTCCAGGTCCACCCTCCGGATCTGGTACACAATGGCTGCACCCACGAGGAGCACATCTGAGCAAGCACAACACTGCAGCGAGCCCCTAGAAAGTGCCTAGCTAGCAGAGTTCGAATCTTTGTCACAGGATACGTACCCACGCAATGAGGAGAACAAGACAAGAGCTGCCCTCTACAAAAAGAGCAGTGACACAGTGAAAGTTCTGCTGCACAGCTGCAGACATAAGTAAATGGAGCAGGCAATCGGCTTCTCACATTTTCGACACGTTGCTATAGTAAGTGCCGGCAGGTAGTGGATGGTAGTGCACTTGTGAACAAAAGCGTTTCTTCATTTTCAGTAGGGAACCCGTGAATGCATTTAGAAAAAAATATTGCACTCCATTTACTTTGTCCACATGTGTACATGCTCATCTTTCCCACATCCAGTCCTAGACGAACCACAGGAAGGCTCATGCCAACAACACGAAACATACCATATTCACTTGCATGATGAATGCATTTTTTTTGTCACAAAAATTGACACTAATTTGCAAGGAGTCTGAATTATGACGTAAAAATTTCACTTAATTGCAACGATTAATGTCGGGGATGCACTTATTATGCGAGTGCTATTGTACGAAATTAAATACTACACTGTATTTATTAGCCGTGAAGACCTGTCTCCAGTCACTGAACTTATTAAAGCATCTTCCTGTCCACATGGTTCAGGCCAATAGAGACAACAATGAAATAACAAAAAGAAACAGCAGACTCACCGATGTGTGAGCCATCCCGATGCCTGCCAAGGCCTGCGTAGGATCCCTCGGCAATGCTGAGGAGTGAGTCACAGCTGCGGAATGTCTTCAGCTCTGCCTGGAAGGCACGCTCATTGGCTGCCTCGTCCGCGTCAGCGCCCGACGCAGTGGACGGATGCGAGTCGTGACGACGCGCCGGGGCCTCCTGGGTGTTCTCCTCCGAGCTGTGCATCGTGCTCGAGGTCATGGTTGATGTGGAGTGGAAGCTGTCCGATGTGGGCAGCCTCGCCTCACCTGCACAGTTTGCCACCGCAACATGACTAAACATGACTGCAACATGTCACTGCAAAATGACAAGCAACTGAATGTTCAATCTTTTTTTTCACGACCTTTATAAAAAGCACGTAATTATAGTACTAGGACTAGAACCAAACTGATATGTTCTAAAAAAATGGTGGAAAGAAAACTAAAAAAACTTATTATCCAAGCCACCTAATCTTTAAAAATCTAACTGCTGAACAAGCTATAAAATCATTTATTGACAATTTCACCACACAAAAATGTTGAACAGCTTTAGCATTTCTTTCTTGGCAGAAAGCCTGAACAGATCCTTTTTGACTGCTCGCAGAATTCAATACACATTTGTAATCTCCCTAGCGTAGAATAAACTTTGCCACACATCCGGGTCTGCCGACAGCAATGACGAAAGTTCCCTCACACCAATGCACCGCGGTGGCCGACTGTTACAGCAATTTTGCTTTCCATGCTGCGTTCACTGACCCGGCTCGCTTGCATGCGAGCGCGTCATAGATCTCAGGTACTTTGCCCCCCTTGCAGTAAGGCACGGCGAAAAAGCCTTTGTGTTTTGTCATGTCTCATCCTCATGGGAACGGCTAACTCGCGTGTAAATGCAAATTATTTTTTGATGATTTGAGGCTCTGCACTTTGGCAGTACAAAGAAGCCACCACAGCGGGAAACTGCAACTCTATGCCCCCTGGTTTAGCCCACTCGCATGCTTGCACATGTGCGGGTGGTCAGTAAATATACCGTATTTACTCGCGTAATAGGCGCACTCGCATAATAGGCGCACCCCTAGTTAGGGCGCGAAAAATCAATTTTTTTTATTTCCGCGCATAATAGGCGCACCCCGAACTTGGCACTGTGATCAATACTGTATTTACATGATTGCAATCCGACGCCCCGCCACCCCCCGCTTCCCAATCTTTATTTTAACAAAGTTTTTGCTGAACTGACTGCTAGTCCCTACTAGTGCTGCTGCCGTCGCAGCTGCTGCGGACCCACAGCACGTACAACGACATCGCGTAGAACAGCCGCACACAGTTTTTAGGGATGCTCACTTTAAACGTCTGTTTAGAAAGCTTCATCTCCAGCCGGAAACGTTCCCGACTTAGGCCCGCGAAAACCTCGGCGCTTGGAGTCGCGTACGAAAATTTAGGGACGCCGCAGTCGCAACTGCGGCACTTCTCGGCCACGTCGTATTCTCCGACCTGCCGCACGCTTGCCGCGTTCGAGAGCAAACTCCCAGCCGTGTAGCTGTTAAGGTGCTTGCCCGTCGAGCTAGAGCTAAAACATCAAAGCTCCGCGGCAAAGCCATAAACCACGATAACTATCGCGCTACCGCAAATCCCGGCACTTGACAGCAACAACAACAAAAAAAAAAAATGAGCTGGAGATGCTGATGGCGCGAGCGAGGAAAACGATGATGATGATGAGCTTGGCCTTGAGCGCCCTCCGTGGGTGGCGTCAGGAAGCTCCTGTGCGCGTGTGTGGCCTCCGCGATCAAGCGGCCATTGCGCGCAGCCGGAGCCGATCGCAGAGGCCTCGGCGCGTGCATTCCGAAAGTTTCGGTGCGGCTCTTACACGGACCTTTTTTTTTTAACATTTTCTTCGCGAAAACGGGGTGCGGCCCGTACACGAGTGCGTTTACGCGGTGTGTTCAATTTTGCGAGTCGAAAAATTTCCAGAAATTTTACCCCGCGTAACAGGCGCACCCCGAACTTTGAGCCGGGTTTTCTGGAAAAAAAGTGCGCCTATTATGCGAGTAAATACGGTAATATATGACCAGAATTTGCTGGAATTTTAAATGTAACTGAGAAACTTATCTGAGAAGGTATTAACTAGGGGTGTGCGAATATTCGAAATTTTCGAATATATTTCGAATATTATATTTTTAGTATTCGTATTCGATTCGAAATCCAAGTATTCGTGTTCTTTCGAATATTCGACCCGACGCGAATATTCGTATCTAGCCGAATATTCATTGTGAGCACCGGCGTCCATTTCAGTCCGCAAGCCCTATCGACCGAGACATAACAACATGGCGGCACCCAGAGGCAATGCGCGTGCATGAAGGAAAATTTTTCCTTCGAATTTTTCCTTCCTCCAAGGGCCATGCCGTATGCGCTGCTGAGCTTTTTTGTGGCTATACCTGCGAAGCTGCTATAGTCAGAGCTGTGCACGAAATACCTCGCAATACGTGCCAGTTCAGTGCCAAGTGAGCGGGCATTTTCTGTGGCTGGAGGAGTCGCTTCAGCTAGAAGGGAAATAATTCTGCCTGACAATGTGGAGCAGCTGGTTTTCCTTCACGACAACCTTTTATGTTCATCCCAGCAACGCGCTTTTGTGCTGATGGCAAGCTAGCCTTAATCAATGCTGTGTACTAGCCATCCTCTCTGATATTTCCACTCCTCTAAGAATAATGTTCGAGACATTGATACTTTTTGTGCAGCCACACATACCTTTTGTGTTCATTTAATCATCGATAGTTGAACTGTGATGTTCTTTGGTGCTCAAATAAATGTTTTGTAGTAGTTAAATGTGTCTGTCCTTGATTATTCGATATTCGATTCGATATTCGGAATCAAGTATTCGTATTCGTCGAAAAATTTGATATTCGCACACCCCTAGTATTAACCTAAAGAAAAAAAATAGCCAAACTCTATGGGACACCTTTATTGTGACCAATATTGGACGCATGAAATGGGAACTAACCAGAGCTGCACTGTATATTACTGGAAAAATGATGTAGCTGAGTCTTTATTTGTACGTTAGCAGGTTATGTATACTCCCTCTTCACCGCGCCTTTGCACTAAAGAAGTGAGCTAGAAAACAAGGACTATTCAGAAGATTAGTTTTAAAAGCTATAAACATGCTCCAAAAGACTTCCAAGTTCAGTTAACATGCTCTTAAAGGGACCCTGAAAAGCTCTTTGCCAAGGTTAGCAAAAGCCCACGAGAGATCGGTATTCCATCACTTGTCGGCGCACCGCAAAAATTGTTAAGCGAACTCCATCAACACCGAAGATATCGCCGATTAAAAATGATGTTCCTCCCCTCCCCCACATACCACCCTCAACTCATACACGCGGGGCTCGCTCCGAAAAAAAAAAGAAAAGACGGGCCGATGCTCCGCCCATGCATACGTCAAGCAATGGCGCTCTGCTTGTTTACTTCCGGTGGTCGCAGACACATGTGCGAAAGTGAGTGCGATTCACTGCGGTGCGCTGTTGCGAACGGCGTTGCAACGTCCGATCGCAGCTCGTCGCCTGCGTGCAACTTGCTAGATGTCAACGACGAGCCGCGCGCGGCAGACGCAACGACGGGAAGCGGGAGCCAAAGCGAGCACGGAGAGCGGCAGCGTCGTGATGACGTACAGCGCGCTCCTCAGGGCGCTCGGGGCCGAGCCACACCGGGCCGGCCTGCCAGCCTTGACGCCGGCCGCCGGCGAGTGAAAAACGCGCTAGTATTGTTTGTTCACGTTTATAGCAAGCCCTAGGATAGATGCATGTCAAAAATGCATCACTTCTGACGGTCGTTGGCCAATACCGAGCTGATCGTACAAGTGATGAATGCGATACTAGCAAATTTCATCCCATAGCCGCTTTGGCGCTGCTGCGGCGCTTCGCCTGCCTCCTGCTAGCTCCGTTGCTGAAGGCGTCGTGGAAATCGAATATATATTCTATTATGGGACGAGTTCGCAGTAAAGCGATGTGAAGAGTAGGCCTTTTGATATAGCGCAAGCGACTTCCGAAGCGCCGTCAGCGATGCGAAACCATTAGGCCTAGCGACGACTAGGGCAGCCTGGGACCAGCGCGCAGTTCGTCGCCCGGCGTTGCCGCAGTCGGTGTCGTTGCCGAAAGATCCACTTTTTAACAGACATGTTGTCGTTGCTCGAATCTAGAAAGCATCATCTCTGGTAGAATGGCTGTTTTGTATTTCCTTGTGCGAATGTCAAGTACGCCGAGCATGCCGGCCGGCCGACCGGCCTGGATCAGGTCTGCCGGCGTCATAAAAATGAGCTAAAGAGTGTTCTTGACGTAAATAATAAACCCTAGGCCAAGAAATGTGAAAAATGTGTCATTTTTGAGGATCGCTGACCAATACTGAGCTGCTGGTAAAGGTAACAACTGTGATACGAGCAAATTTCTGGCCACAACCGCCTTGCAGCTGCCGCTGGCCTGACGTTGGGGTCCGGCTCGCCTGGCGCCCGCTCGCTTCGCGGGTGAAGGCGTCGCGGAAAGTGACCATACTATTACTTTATTGTGAGATGACGCTGTTGACTGTAAAGCGATGTGTAGAGTAAGCCTTTTATTGTAGCTCAGGCGACTTGCGAAACGCCGGCCGCTGCCTCTTCGACGCGAAACGAGCTATAGACCTTATGCGAAATGCACTGCCATCTAGCGGTCGTCGCGCGCGATCCGCCATGTTGGAGGATAGCCGCCGGATTCACAGCACGTACTGGTGCACGCTCATCGCGCGCGCTCGAGTTTCACCGTCCTCAGTATGCCCACATATTGCTTACTGTCTTGCTTTACGCAGAAGGGTCACACAGACGCCCAGGGAAAAAAGGCAAGAGCACTTGATCTGAGCGCATTTCTATTTTTGGACTGCGATCCCCGACATCGGCGACACAAATGTTGCAGTACCGTCGCTACATGTCGAGACGTCGCGAAACGCATTTCGTTATCGCTATGTAGCGAACGAAATTAGAAATAAGCTTTGTAGGCACGAAGAAAATATCACACAAAAGTAGTTTTTCTCCTGCGATTGCCCGTGAAATGCTGCGATTATCGGCCTCGCAAGAGAGTAATCGTGATCAGCTGTTCAGTGGTACGGGTCGCGCTTTGTGAGAACCGTCGCTCCTAGCGTTATCCGCCGCAGCGGTTACACGCGTTAGTTTTAAGTGTGAATATTTGTTTCGACAGAAACACCAGCAAGTATCAAGTGCCCGTGGCACGGAACGTTTGTGCACTGCAAGTCAGTCAATCGTTTCTGTTAGACCAGGGAAAGGTGCCTATTTTGTGGAGCAACGGCTTGATTGCATGTAGCGATTTCACTTAACCGACTGGTTTCCACGAAACCGTGTGTTGTGTAAAAAAAAATAAAGGACCGTAAGGGAAGCCGCTCAAGCGGTACCATAGTTCCAACTAGTAGCGGGAATGCATAACGCATGTAGAATCCTCCAAAAATCTCAGTGCACAACTGCTTGCTCGTCGTGGTAAAGCCATAGACACTGCTGCATTCACGGGCTACGTGTTTTTAACGGCGATAGTCCAAGAATGGTAAACAGTTGTGTAGTGGGGTCGTGCGAGGACCTAGGGGTCTATGTGGCCGGTAATAATAATAACGTGTTTTCTTTCTCTGTCTAGGGCACTAGGGCAAACTAGGGGCTCTGGGCGCTAGAGCACTAGGGCAAACAAACAAATGCTGTATGAACTTTTCAAGGAAAATGAAAAGCGTCGCATGTTGACAGGCCACTTTTTTCCACACTGCCAACATGAGCGTGAAGTTTACTATCGTTTGCTTTCGGTGTCGACGCAACACACAGAAAACGCTACCACAACAGCAGCAATTCAAGCGGCATGCCCGTTCGCAAAAAGTATCCAACCAAATAAAAACTGACTCAAACTAGACTGAAATGCGCACATTTTTAGCCGTAAACGAAAATTACACTTGCTTCGTACATTTCTTGGTGTTCAGCGTCGGTAAACTGATGTAGGACTCCGTGAAAAACTTGTATCTCCGTACCCGGTGGCGTTCGGAAAGTGTTTTGGACGCGTAGTAAGTGTCTGCGAAGTCGCTTGGAAACTTGGGCATCAGAAACAGGTCGACTGACCATTCAGTCATGTTTACAGGCTCAAGTGACAGGAAACAAGATTTTCGAGCCAGCACAGCAGTAAGGAAGCTAACACAGGGCACGCCTAAATCCAGAGAGCAGAGGCGGAACGAGCTTCAGTCATCCTCCAACATGGCGGATTTACGCTGGTTCTTCTTTTCTCCGATAGATGGCAGCAATTTTGCATAAGGTCTATAGGCCTAGCGACGACCACGACAGCCAGGCAGCAGCAGAGCTCGTCGCTCGGAGAGCCCGCGAGCGGTGCCGTTGCCGAAAGCTCCCAACATAAGCAGGCATGCTTTGTCGCTGCTCGAGTATAGCTGGCAGTCTTTCTGATGACGATCGGTGCCGCGCCGTCCAAGTTTTCGCACATCTGTCTCCTGATTGCTGCTCGAACAGCATGGATCCGGAGCTCGAAGCGCGGCTGCGTGCAGCCACCGCTGAGATGGGCTTCGAGCCTTTCAGTACACGCCATACCGAGACCCACAGGGTGACGACAGCAGCGATATATATAATTCTAGTACACTATAGCAGCGACTCGTCGGCGCAGCTAGGAAACTCGCAAAGGCGGGCGCCGAGATTTGACGAAAACACATGCTTTTGTGAGCAGACGAATTTCCTTCTTTACCGGAAGTACCACATTAATTTCAAGAAATGCGCTGGATTCTTACCTCTGTATACGTATGTTTTAAAAAAATAATAAGCAATCAATAAAATAATATTTCAAGGAGCATCAGTGCTCAGTTTCAAATGAAATGTTGCAAAAATTGCGCGTGACGTCAATTGGCAGAGCCAATGAGAAGGGTCGCCCAGTCCATGGCCAAGGCTGCCCAGTTTACGTCAAGTGGTAGGGGCGGGTAAAAACGCGCGGTGAGGCGTCGCCCTAATCGGCTGTGAACGGCAAGTTTGAAAAAGTGTTTGTAAATTATTGGTTCCACGCGCAGCTTTCTGAATCAGACTAGAATACTCGCAGAGACCACCTCTACAGAGTTGTTGCAATAAAATATGATTGAAGAAACCATTTCAGGGTCCCTTTAATGTACTATCGCAATGGAAAGAGACACGAACAACGCAGCACCTATGGGCTCCGCTGTTCGAAGTTCTTTCGTTTGCGCTTTTACCTGGGTGGTAAGAAAAAGACGCAAGAGTCATCCTAGAATGCAATCACGGACGACTCCAGCATCTTTTTTCTTCAACTGAAGTAAAAGCACGATGAAAAGAAAAGTGAACGGAGGAGCGCCTCTGTTCAGTTCTGTTCATGTTTCTTCCCACCGCAATAGTACATCAGTACTGGCTAGACGAGGTTGAATGTACATGCTATTTACCATACTTTCCTCGTAGCAACACAAATCAGCACAAAGCATGGGACGCCAGATTAAAGACAACAGATGACCACTGGCCCTTTTCATCTGGTGTCCCTTGTCTGGCGCCGGTTTGCGTTGCTACAAAGTACTAACTCAGCTGTTACGCAGTCCTGTTGCGAATTTCTGCATAGCAGCGCTACAAGGTCACGGGGATTCGTTTCTCGGACACCGCAAACTTGCCGAGTGGCAGCAGATCGTTCTCAGCCTCCTCCTCTTCCTCGGCGAGGTCCCTCAGGGAGCGCCCCGCAGGCAGGGCGCCTTCCTCTTCCGCTGTGCTGCTCAGGCGCTGCTGTTGCTGGTGCAGCTTGGCCGACGACGAGGACAGGGCAGAAGAGATGTCCCCGTCGCCACGAAGCAGCGGGCTGCCCAGGACATCAGCACTCAGGGAGCTCTGCAAGGCAGGCAGAACAAGTCACGGAATTCAAGGAACAAAAATTTCCCAGCTCATACAGCTCTCGCATCCAAACAGCGAGCTCAAAGAGTGCTAGACATTGTCGAGGCACACAGTTCCCCAAAATCCGGTTCCAAGTGCATCAGCCACTCAATTCTGTGCCATTCTTAGAGAAGGAACATGCATGTAAATATAGAAAAGACGAAGAGGTCTTTGTTTTGTTCTATCCGTTTTTTTTTTTTTTTACTCTTTGGTTAAACCTTTTTTTTCTTTTTTCTGCTAGGGGCATGTATTTGTCTATCTATGCCATCCAGTAAAGTACCCCCTGTGATAATCAGCATGCACTAAACAGTTGTATTCGCTTTTATTTTGCACATTCTCATCCCTCCGTAATGATATACAGTCGAACCTCGATGTAACGAACCTCAATGTAACGAAATTCGCGATGTAACGCATTTTTTTCATTTCCCAATCACTTCCCCATTGAAAACCATGTATTTTTTTCGCAATTTAACGAAGTAATTTTGCTCCGCGCTTTCGATGTAACGAAGTCCTTGCGCATCGCATGCATGTGCCAGGAGCTACCTTGACAATCGAATGAGAGCTAAAAGTTTAGCCGAGACGAAACGCAGTTTGTATTTGCCCTTTTACGCGCCAATTTTGCCGGCAGTGTGCGAGAACGTACCGCCGCGCCATCTGTCGTGCGCATACAAAGCCCGCGGCATGGAAGTTTCAAGACGCGCCGCGCCATGACGCCACTGGTGAGCTGTAGACTCTGAACGTGAAAGCGCAAACCGGAATTTTCTTGCAGCGTCCGTTCGTTGTTTTTTTTTTTTTTGCGTGCGATGTCCTTGTAGGCGAGTGGCGAAGGGGGTAGAGGGGAGGCGTGGCGTGGGAGGCGCGCGCGGTGCATTCTGGGTGGGCGGCTTCGGCGCGCTCTCGGCGCGGCCCGCGCGAAATGCAGCCGGCTGCATTCCGCGTCAGAGCGCGCCGGTAGCCGCCGAACACGCTGGCGATCGGGCGCCGCTGTTTCGCGGACGTGACGTCGCCGTGCCGCGCGCGCACGCGCGCTCGCGCTACGTCGGAGTATAACCGCGCCGCGAGCACAATCCCACCGCGCTGGCGTGAGCGATGCGAACATTTTTCTTTATTTTTCTCTGATGCGTCCCCGGCTGCAAATGTTCAATGCTGATGATGATGATACCAGTAGCGACATCTTGTGGCGGCTTTCAGTACTAGGCGCTGCGCTCGTTCTTTTGCTATGCGCACACGAAAAATGATGCCGTCGCGGTGTTTGCTATCACTCATGCTCCTGATGTAGAAAAAAACATCCGGTGCCCTTGTTAGCGATACTATTACTCGATTTTCTTGTGTATTTCCTCAATAAGTGATTTACAAGTTCCCATCAACAAGCAGTGTTCCTGAACCAGTTATACTTTATTTTGACAGCTGAAACATGGGAACCTCGACGTAACGAAATTCGCGATGTAACGAAATTTACGGCTGCAAGTAGGACTTCGTTATATCGAGGTTCAACTGTAAATGAAAAATATTCATTGTTTCCGAGGTATATTTAAGAATTTCTTGATGCTAAGCCTAACCAGGTACGACGCACACTGTTGTCATAGCAACAAGTGGGTGTTGTGAGGTTTAGGGCGCAAACACTCTGAATTACTCTTCTGCACCTATGTACAAAATTGTGTAATATGTATGCGATGGTTGCAATGCTGAAACATGCTTTTGACGATGAAGGAAGGTGGCACTCGCAGGAGCATGCAGTCACTTTTTTTTGTAGCAGCACATAATGTGAGAAACCCAGAATAAAATAATGTGACAAAAATGGGTCTACAGTACAACCTCAGTACAGTGAAATCTCGATACAACGAACTTCGCGGGGTCGCGAATAATCGTTCGTTATTTTGAAATATCGTAATAACGAAAGACTCGCGAAAAAAGGTAGTAGTATTACTGGACAATGAAAATACTGTACCTTCAGGAAGGGCACACGACAAGCTATGCAATTTTCAAACAGGAACGCAAACGAGAGGTTCAGCGCTCGTTTATTTGAAGAAATCCGCGATTCTGGCGGGTGCGACACAGGCGCCCCAGGACGAACTCTTCAACGTCAACTTTTTGGAGCACAGAATCAGGCACATCGCTACAACGTCCGATGAATGTGCGAAGTTAGCCTATGGATGCAAGAACCTCCGCACTAGACACAGGTTCGGCCGCTTGGTCTGCAGGCGGCGAGTCGGCATCGTCGTCCAGTTCATTTTCTTCGCCGCGCTCTCCATACTCGCGAACGCTGCTCACGATGTCTTCTACAGTCAGGGGCAGCATTTTCCGACTCGGCGTAGTCGGCAAAAGTTAACAGAAGAGTCTACAGAGAGTTTCGCAGTGACTTCAGTCCGCACCTCTTTTGCGCTGTCGTCATCCGTGCTATCAGCGTCATCGCAGCCTTCTGTGTGAAGCGGCGATTTCACCAGGCCAGCTTTCCTCCAGCAGTTGTTGATGGTCGAGGCCTTTACGTTCCACCACACCCCAGTTACCATTTCGGCAGCCTGGCGGACATTTATGGCTGTTGGGAGTCCGAGCCGAAGGTTTAACAGCGCTGCACTAGGCGCTTCCGAAACGATGTGTTTCCTTAAGCGTGAACTGCCGTCGCTTCATCTTGACGCTGGCGCCCGCAGAATTCATCGTCAGCACAGTCAACACGCAGCGGCGAGAAACGACTAGGCCTCGCGTTCGCGGCGGCCGCACACAAAAAAAGAAAAGCGCGGAGGTAGTCTAGTCACATGCACACCCACGGCCGCTCTCGACGCGCGCGCTCTCTCGCTCTCTTAAGGAGAGAGCGCGCAGGAGAGAGCGAGAGAGAGCGCGCTCTCTCTTAAGGAGAGAGCGAGAGAGCGCGCGCGTCGAGACCGGCCGTGGCACACCGTGGGAGAAAAAAAAAAAAAACGGAGGAGGAGAGACGAGCCAACTTCCGGTTGCGAGGCGGCTTCGGATTGGACTGGATTGTATCGGATGCCTGCCCTTGGCGATTAGCAGAGCGTGTGCCTCTCGGGGAGTCGGCTCACTTCTCCGGGGTAAGTTCGTAATAATGAGGTGCATTTATAATAGGTGGGCAAATAAATTATGCTCGTTATTCTGAAATGTTCGGTATTTTGAAATTCGTAGTAGTGAAATATTTTCACATTGAAAATATAGATATTTTGGCGGGGATTTTGAAAAAGTTCGTAAATATGAAAAATTCGTTAATGTGAGGTTCGTAGTAACGAGATTATACTGTAATAGGATCACAACTGATATGAATTTCGGTACGATACAAATTTGTGAAATTCCCTGGCAAAAGTGCATTCTGTACAGTAGACAGGAGAATGCTCTCCCGTGCCGTTATGGTTTATATGTAGTCTTTGCCAAAAGTAACCAGGCTGCATGGTTTGCTTCTCATTCGTATAGTAGAACCCTCACGGCTTCCCTAAAGATCAAGAAGTTCTTTTAAGGTGAGGGCAGGGGTTCTCCTTACCATAAAGAGATTTAGAGCTTGAGGGCTAACATGACAGCCTTAATATACGATTGAGAAGCAAACTGTGCAGCCTGGTTACTTTTGGCAAAGACTGTACGTGGCAGCTGCCAGACTGCTCACCTTCAGCTTAGAAGCAGGGATCCTGCGGGGGCTGTCCGCACAGGCTGACGCAACGTTTCCATTGACGTCACCAGGTGTGCCCGGCACCTGACCTTCACCGGAAGGGCCCAGCAGTGGAGCCAAGGGCTCGGCTGCAGACGTGGACCTCTGGAAGACGCCGAGTGAGCGGCCGGAGCCACAGCAGGGGCCAATGACCGAGCCAGTCATGCTTAGGTCTTGCAGTCGCAAGGGCAGGTCATCGCCAGTCACCGAGCTGCTCCGGCTGCCATGTCCTTTCCTGCCTCCGCCGCCACCCCTCGGAGAAAAGGGTTTTCCAAGGGGGTTGTGGGGCCTGGTGGGAAGACCAAATATGGGCACATTTAGTTGGGGCACTGACAAACAAGACGCAATATCCTCCCTGATGTTCATCTGACATTAGCAGCCTGGCAAAAGACTGCACAAACCAGAAGGGGTGCTCACAAAGGCAAGACAAAAGCAGCCTTTGAGCACCATTTGGTGATACTATACGCCACCAAACCACATGCTCAGAGCAGCCTGTAGTGAGGATGGTGCGGGGAAAAAATATTAAAGAAAAACAAGTCAAGGCACCCCAACCAAAGCCTTCTATATATTTCCTATGCCTGGTCACCTGCTCTTGTGAGGCCGTTCACCACCCTCGTCTGATCGTTTCCTCTCGCACCTCCCAAAATCGCTTTTCCCGCACGTCTACAGTCACAAGCTGGTTCCCTTGCATTCCAAGCACTTTGCCTGGCCTTGTGGAGCAGGATAATAAAGTTAAATATAAAAAAAACGACATGCGACAGTCCACACAAGCGCATTTCGCTAGCATACATTGTTGAGAAAATTGTACAATGATGTAATCTGAGGGTTCAATCGATGCATGTGAAGTGAGTGACCTCAAAAAAGAATCGCTTACAAGGGAACAAAATTGTCCTAGTGCGCTTTTTTTTAACACACGCTTTACAAGGTGTCCTTTGAAAGGTGATGTATGAGACCAATGAGGCCGGGTGATCTTATTTCCCTGCAGGCCAGAGGAACCTGGCTCAGCCAGTTCGCTGTTTCAGGAACTAGCTCGACAGAAGTGCTACCTACCACAAACTTTGTTGCCATTTTTTGGGCTGCACATGCAGCAGTCCCAAAAGTATAGCAGTCAGGTCAGGAAAACCTGACCGTCCTACTGCAGCTGCGAAATTAAGGCTCACTCACATAACAGTAGTATGCGTGCAATGTAACGGCAAAATAAACCAACCTTAATTAAGTCTTATGACAGCATGAGATACAGAAGTTGTCAGTGTCCGAGCATCACTCAATGGCTTTGGAACTGCTTTTTATGAAGCTCTGCAATGGGGTTTCCCTGTCTGCGACGGCCTCAAGGTTCAGTTCAGTCTGGAGGAATATCATTCCTCGCATATGTGCTTGGAGCGGAACACCACTACAAGTGCATTGCGTCCAAATGGTCACCAGGAAGACGCACTCACCTGCAGAGCTCAGTTGTGTCAGAATCTGGCCGCTCGTCAAGAAAAGCGCACGCCCTCGAGTCTTCTTCGTCATCGTCCAGAGGTGGCAGTGGGACCGAGTCCGTGTCCAGGTACTCAAAGTCATCGTAGAATGTGGGGATCACCACAGTGATGTGCTGTCAGGAGAAGAAGGCAGGAAGGAAACACCCAAAGGGAATGCTTGAAACGAGGCAGAACTGGGCGAGGGTCTTTTTTTTACCCCCCAAAATACACTGCAACAGTTTTTGCTCGCTCAAATCCTGTGCTGCTACAATCACTCAACCTTCCACTTTCTCGATTAGAAGTTTACTATGCCAATATATATTTACAAGTATCTATTCACACAGAAAAAGTATTTGCAAACAAGCTTGCCGTAAGAACAGCTTTCTAATAAGTGACATTTGCACAACTTTCGTAAGATGTTAATTTTTGCATGTTGTATCCTACTGCAGCTGTGGCCTAGCAGATGGGAGCTACCACCTTGTCTGATTGAACAATCTGCTGGCCTGTTCCATTTCCCTGGACAAGAATTGCCCGCAAAACCCTGCCCACAATCTTTATAGCCAAAGCACAGATACCTTTGAAGGCGTATCTTCATCACTACTGATGATATCGTTACTGCTAATCCCAAGTGTGCACCAAATCAGTTCAAGTTTCATGCATAGCTATAGCAGCAAAATAATTAAGCCTAACATTCATGTCACATAATCCAAAGAACAGTCTAGATTGTTGCGAACAAAATAAGTACTAGTCACCATGCACGAATGTATGCAACAGTTTCACACCAGAATTTTCCCCTTGCTTGGTGCATTTCAATAAAATTTAGAAGTTTGAAATAAGAACATGCAATGCCATGTGGAGCCAACTTCACAGCTATAGCATGTGGCACATGATGGAAACAATGTACACAAAAATCCACATTCACCCCTACAGGTACCTGGTGATATGCACCCCTGCATGGCCAGCTTTCCAGCATGCATGCACCCATTTGCAACAAGGTCCCCCAAGACAGCAGCCGAGGCATACCTTTCCCTGGAGCTGGTTCTGCGTGTAGCCAAACAGCATGAGGGAGAAGTTTGTGTTGCACGAGTGGATCGATCCGTCCGGCAACACTGTGATCATGCCACTGATGTTGGCAAACACCCACACCACACCCTTGTAGACACTCGCCACCGACGCCGCCGGGCTGCCATCTTTCCCGGTGCTGTCGTCGCAGTTGGCACGCTCGCTCGGTTCGGCCCCGTCCTCGAAGGAGACGGGCTCGATCAAGATGCTCAGGGGAAACGTGCTGCCATCGCGAGTGCGCCCCGTGGCCTGCTGCTTGCGCACCATCTGCACAGAGGTAACAAGTAATAGTAATAATAATAATAAGTAATTGTGCCACCACTACTGCAGTATAACTGTGAAACTGGATGAGCTGTCAATGCTTTGTGGGGTACACGAGTATCACATGGTGTTGTCAGATGTTGAGAGGCTACAAAAAAAAATAGTGAAATCTTGCAGCTGTGTAAACATCACCACCAGCCTCAGTCCTGTACCAGCTGTGACCAACTTATTCCTGCAAACTTTCTAACCTAATCCGTCCGCCTGACTCTCTGCCATCCCCTACCATGTTTACCTTCCCTTGGAGTCCACTGTTCTTCCAAGGGACCATTGGTTGTGTTCCCTTCGCATTACACTCCTGGCCCATGCTCATTTGTTCCCTGTCCAACCCTGCTCTCTTGCTGTCCATTAACGTTGTGCCTGTAATTTTCTATATTTATGTGTAAACTTAGGCTGCGATAAATTTGCATCCCATAGCTCCAGATAACAGGACTACACTGCCCTGGCACTGCAAGGACTGATTGGTGGGTCTTTGCATGCCACTGCAACCCTGGGGGGTAATGAGGCAGGGATCACCTTGACCACTCCATCTTGGCAGGTGGGAAGAACGAGGGAAGGAATGATGTCGGTGATGAGGGTGCCCTCGAGCTCCGCACCATCCGAGTATCCACACAGGGCAGCCAGGCTCTTGTCTGCACTCAGAATCTGGCCCTGGCAGTGAGGGAGGCAGTGAGGATGAACACTGAGCGTACACACTTGAAACTAGATCACTTTTTTTTCTATCAACCACAGTTTCTTGCACACAGACAAGCAAAGCTATTGTCATATTTACTAGTGTAATGAGCCCACAAAGCTATTACAGTATCTACTCACGTAATTAACTGACCTTTTTCTTTTTCAGAAAAGTGAACATAAATTTTGGGGAAGGCTTCATTACGTTGGGAAAAAGGTTAACATTTTCTTTGCAAAGTTGAAATTTCATATCATTTGTCTGTCCTTGATGAAAAAAGTGCACGGTTGACAAGCCATGTCCCCACGTCACTAGTGTTCATGTGTGGCCGGTGTTTAGCATCATATGCATCAATTGGTGTTTGGTGCATCAGGGCATGATCCTACGATTTTGCAATAGTCGGCGGCAGTGGCCAATTGCAGAGAGATAAAGCAAATGTGCTGAATACCGGCCCTGAAGTGTATTCTCATTGACAAAAGTGGGAAGTGGGTTCATTGTTTGAATAAATACGGTAACTGTGCCCTAAGCAATGCTCTAAGACATTAAACACAAAAATAATAAAAAATCCTAGACAAAATTCCTCAAATCTTCATAAAGGGCACACAACAGGTAAAATTCAGTGCAAATTTTTACACACAGACTTTTCGTAGGAAATTTAAAACTTCGCAATGCATGAAGCATTGCTGGAAATATGGGAAGTAGTCCAACACCTTCAGCATAGAGCTCAGTTATTCATTATATGCATCAAATTAGGTCACCACTACAAAACAGTCCAGAAGTAATGCAAAGCTGATGTGCCATTTTGCTCTAAACAGCACAAATAGACTGGGGGACAACAGAACCTGATGAAAGTGAGAGCGAGAAGCAATGAGAATACTATAACACTGGCGTGTTGGTCCTACCCTGGCAGAGTCAAAAGTGACGACCGCAGTTGTCCGCTGCACCGGCTCCATGACGACCAGGCAGCGTGGTTCAGAATCAGATTCCAGCTTGCGCACCCACACCGACACTGGGACCACCTTTCCATCATTGTCGATGAGGTCCATCTGTGCAAACAGAAGGAATGATGCTTCCCTCGCATAGGCTGCACCCGCGAGATGTGTGGCATATCGTATTCACTCACATAACAAATGCACTATGATATTACACGCAGCTTCTATATTATATACTAGAACAAGGAAAAAGTTTAACTTGACCACAGTGCAAATTCCGCACAGTACACACACCTCCCAAATTAGCACCAATGCGCATACATTCATCTTTGCCTAATTTCTGCCATGACTGTTTTCCACAATTACATGAGCAAAGGAACATTATATTAAAAACAGTAAACTACAAATCTGCAGAAAATGATAAAAAAGAAACAATACAGTACTGTAGCTGCAACACCTTTATATATCGAAGCAACTATGAGCTTAACATAGAAAGTAACTTCAGATCTGCCATTCATTGGCCTACAGCCTGCTTCAGCACATAAATGTGTAAGGTACCCGACTCCGCAACACATTGCACGCTACAGCAAGAGACTGATCAGTTTATTAGCATACTGACACCTTTGTGGCAGTAGTATTGTGGCAGTGAAAGGTGATAATGAACAGAGCACTAAACAGCTACAACAAAGTGATCTCGCATCGAACAACACATGGTTGGTTTATGAGGTTTAACGTCCCAAAGCGACTCAGGCTATGAGGGACGTCGTAGTGGAGGGCTCTGGAAATTTCGACCACCTGGGGTTCTTTAACGTGCACTGACATCGCACAGTACACGGGCCTCGAATTTCTCCTCCAAAGAAATTCAGCCGCCGCGGCCGGGATCGAACCCGCGTCTTTCGGGTCAGCAGCTGAGCACCATAGCCACTGAGCCACCGCGGCGGCCTCGAACAACACGTGCCTTTAGGACTGTTGCTTAGCCTCTGATCTAACACGCGTGTACCAATTCAGGCTAATGCTCACTGCCATATTATGAGAGCTGCCAATGTTCTGCTGTTCCACTTGATACGAAGGTGCTGCTGAACTTCAACAAGCTTATTCAGGTTAGAAAGCACTCACAAGAGAGTGTAAACACTGACAAAAGATGAAAAAAGGCTTTTTAGAAGAAAAAATTTATGTATTTAATACCATTGGGTTACGCAGAAGTATTTGCAGACAGTACTAAAGTTTCACCGTACAGTGTCACTTATCTCGATCTATGCAATTTTTAGTGTCAAGTTAGAATGGAGATCCCCTTTTCTAATTGGTAACACCACCCTGGCTTTATCAGTACAAAGCAAGATCTTATCAGTACAAAGCAAGATTAAGCAGATCACGTGACTGGTATTTCAGCGGATGCAGCCCCGAGGAACAACAGGCCATCACTTGCCACTTTGCCAGCGATGACGACCACCTCTCCCGCAGCGTCCACATCGGCCTCGGTGAGCGCGTACTGGCCCTTCTTCATGGCTAGGAACTCGGAGAGGCGCCGGTTGCCCACCTGGGTGCTGAGAACGCCCAACAGGGCACAGGCTGCCTTGTTGGCCGTCAGGATCTGCAAGACCCAGCAGTGGCAGGACTGAGCACTGCGCTGCCTCAGTGGAAGTGCACCAGTGGCACTGGCATTAAGAGTAAAAAGTAGAAGCATGCAAAGATAAAATTTCTGGGTTGCAAAGCAAATACGAATGATAATTATTGGTTGCGAATAAAATACGAATGATAATTATTGGTTGCTAATCAAATACTTTCGAATATTAGTGTACAGCTGTTCACGCCAGCTGTACACCACCACTATAGCCTGACACGGTGTAACACAGGTTGGTTCGCCACACAAGGTTAACCCTAGCCACCAGGAAGAGAGAAGAACCAAGAAGCGAGAAGACAAAAGAGTTGTGAGAAAGAAGATAGAAAACTATAAGATAGAGGGGAGGATAGGAAAAGGTGACTGCCAATTTATCCCGGTTGGGCACGGCCGGGGGTGGCATCTACGAGAAGCTGGGGCCAAAGTGGTGAGCTTCCTCCACCGAGAGGCCTTACAAGTCCAAACGCTCGGCATCGGCTCAACCACCAGGATCCCCTTTTCCCCGGACATGGCGATGCCACGCATGGCTAAACATGGGTGCTTGGGTCCATGGTGGTGCAGTGCTCACCATCATCCCCTGGCGGGGATGTCCCTGCGGACGCTCGGGAAGGCGTGGTGTCACAACTCACCAACATCTACATGTAGCAGATTCCCCTGAGGGCTAACTGAAAACATCCGAGTCTGCACTGAAGTAGGTGGAATATAATCACCTCTGGATGGCGATCAATGTACTCCTCAGATATCTGCCGGATGAAAATCGGTTATGCTTAACTTGTTGGCTAAATCCCAAAAGAAAGAGGACAAGTTCTCACCAGGTTTGACCGGAAGACTGTGAACAAGGTACATTTCCTGCTACATTGTTCAAGACTGTTAATCTCCTTGGTCATACTGTCAACGGGGAAATGACTGTCGAAGACAGCGATTCAACCTGTGATTGTAGGTCAGCAAGCTCAGCCAAATTAGTGGTCACTGTAGAAGGAACTCAGTCATATCCTGACGAAAGGAAATCCTCAGCAGAGGATTGCATGTCTTTGACTGCTGAAGCAACCTTTTTGCTGGTTTCTTTGACCAACAATGCTTCCTCAATTTTCACCATCAACACTGCAACAGTTGTCATCAGGGAATCAAGTTTCACGCGTTTCAAATGTCGGCCACCTGGGATTCCTCAACATGCACCAAACACCAACACATGCACCAACATGCACCAAAGACTACGTACGTAGCACTCTAATCACGACCGCAGCTCACCTGCGTGGTAGAGGCATTGACGGTGACCACCGCCTTGCCCTGCTGCAGCAGAGAAGCCAGTGCCGAGGAGGGGGCTCCCAGGCCTCCGCCGCTGTAGAAGACCCAGCTGCCGCTGAGCAGATTAGTGCTGCCACCGTGCGACGGCTGCAGCTCGGGGGGTCCCGATGGCCCGCCAGCCCCGTAGCCGCTGCCCCAGCTGCCAAAGCTGAAGGCGCACAGCGCGGAGCCCCGCAGCTTGCTCAGCGAACACCTGTGGACACACACACATGGGGCGAGGCTTCTTTCAACAGCCACTCGGCCAGAAAGACAATTTGAAGGACGTCCCCTCATTCGAGCAGATCAAAGGAGAAACCATCAGACGACGACACCACTGGATGTCAGCGGAGAGCGCAAACAAGGCAGGTTACATCCAAATGCCATTTTCCTCATTTAAGACAGCTACTACTCTCATCATAAGATGTTATAAACATGAAAAGGCATAGCTGATGATCGTTGCTAAGGGGTGCATAGACAGTGAGCATACAGTGCTCAATGCACTCGGTGGATGGCCTCATAGTAGTCTATGAATAGACAAGACACTGAACAACTTCACAATGCAAAAGTGCTGAGTTGAGGTCAGGTCAGCGAACAGAAAAAAGATCCACACAGATGTGTATCATTCGCTACACTGTGAGGGCAAGGAAATTAGCCAAGTCAGAAAAGCAGGATTTTTGGCACTGGTACGGGGCACGACACTGGTGGGAGATGCAACAAATCATGGCCTGAGATCCTATAGGCAAAGATTAAAACGAGCGCCGTCCCTCCGTGTGCTGGCCAAGAAACTGCTTTTAGCCATGTCCCCCAATGCAATGCTGCCCTCCCCTAAACAAACCGACACAGAAAGAAGGAAAGGTGTGTCTCGTAGAATGAGGATCAGCCTGCAGAATCGTTTGACTGATACGCTAAAGACAAACCGCCGCACAGCACGGCATGAAAGTAACAGGCGTAGCTCACCTGCGCTGCTGCTGTGCTCCCCCACCTGCCATGGCCCCATCGGAGTGCCGGTCTGAGCGACACGCACGCACCACTCGGTCTAGTGGTGTCAGGGGGCTGCTGCCTGTCACGGGCCAGCCACGGCTATGAAGACTCTTCGGCGGTGACAGCTGCACCAAGAAGACCACACTCCGTCAGGTCATACAGTTGACAAAAAAAAATTACGGATGGCACTTAAGACTACTTACGTGTCTTGGAACACAAAAGTATTGTTTTTCCTTCCTTTTTACTTCTATTTAAAAAATTGTTTGCTCTTTCTAATGACTCATCTACTCATTAGCATACAGTCATAAGGCAACACATATACTAGGTTCACCGTTGCTTGCCAAGAAGCAATGCGGTTTGTCGCCCATGGGTTGCGATCTCGCCTCGCAATCTGAAAGTCCTGGGTTCACTTCCCTGCGCCTTCGGGAGAATTTTTTCTTTTTGATACCACGGTGACATCACCTTGGATTTTTCGTGCAGCGGTCAGTCAACATCGGGTTTTGTTGGCAATGGGCCATAGAATGCTTTCACATTAAAACGGGCCCTTTGCTCTTAACTTGGGAGTGCTGGTGTGGTGGACAGTAGTTGATGGCATTATGATGCTCAACAAGCAATAAACACACACAAGTTGCCCATAAAAATTGCATCGCATTATTTATGGCCGCTAGTACTCATATTCATCACTGTACACCCTAGCCCACTTATGGGAAATGCACCTTACGCATAAAAATGAATACTTGAGAACAGCATCACAAACACCCATCACACCTAAATAGAGATATGACATCAAAAATCTGTGCTAAGGAAAGAAGAAGAAAGGAAAAAAAGGTGCACGAGAAAATTTACCTGACCCAAGGACACCCAACATTTTACACAAAAGCAAGAAGTGTTAGTATTTGTGAGCATAAGAAGCAACACCATCAAGTTTTAACAACTATAATTGCTGCCTGAAATAGCCTCTACTTGGAAGAGTTTACACACATTTATTCAGGCACACATACAATAAACATGAAAACAGATCTGAGACTTACTAAGAACTGACTGCATGTCTCCTCTCTTTGCTCTTTTAGTCATGTCATTTTTTTATAATTTAATTATATACCTTATTATATACCTAATATACACTTTTAATTATATATACCTTAATTATATACGTTTACTACCACACAAGTAAAAAACAAGGCACTTCTTCCAGCTATGTGAGAGTTTGAAGAAAAGTAACGGAAGTAATGGTTGCAGCTGAAAAGGAAGAAACTGAATATTTCGCAATGACATTTGTCTACTTGCATGACACAGAAATGAAATGAAAAATATTCCCAGGAAGTGTCAAGACGTAGCTACATCATTTAGTGCAACAGTTATCCCACAGCTACAATGTCTTGAGATGAGCTAAGAACTACTAACATGTATGGACCATCCAAAGAGGGTCTTACCTAAACGGTGTTGCCCGTCGTGGACGTCACCTTTTTATGGCATTATTTATCAAGCAAACTATGCAGAACCCATGAAGATATATTTCTGCATGCGTATTTCTGACCCAATTCCAGTTCTTTCCTCCAACCACCACAAAAGTGAACAAAACACTGTGCACAAACAAAGACATCGCGACCTGGAATCTGTTTGGTTGCTTACACTCTGCTTCCAGCCACCAAGGACTGCATGTGCTACTAAAATTTCATGCCAGTGAAAAAAGTACTAATGATACACATGGGCAAGAAATGAAGCACTATGAACTACATGTCATTGCATACAATACAGCATACAGCCCAGAACAATCACAAAAGGAGGCAATATAAAAAGCAACACCTGAGCATCTATCTTAAACTGAATACAGTCATGAAATATATGAAGCCTTTGCATCATGTTGGGTTTAATGGCACATAGGCAACTAAGGCCACCACGTGCTAAGCTCAAGGCATAGGAAAAGCTTTCTGCAGTTTTATAGAAATGTTAACATCGATGGTGAAGAGGGCCTAAAACGTTGGTACTACCTAGTGATGACAAAGGAAAGTAATTTTAGAAACGACTATTAATAAAAGCTTTAGAGAGGGTTCGGTAACCTCAGCGGCCATCCTTGGCTGGGCAAGGGTCTGGAGGCTACCAATGAACTAAATAAAGACCCCAGCCTTTTTCTCAGGAGTGAGGAAGTGGCTGAGGTGCATTATAAAATGAAGCGAAGCACTGGGTAAGAACTCATCTCCTAAAAAGCTAAAAACACAAGACATGTCAACAATTTCATTATCAATTAAAGGGGTCATGACATCAACTTTCAAACTCAAGCTCTTTATTATGTGTCGTTCGCTATACATCTCAGAACAACTGGACGGAAATATGAGCTCATTTGGTGCAACCAATAATTTGTAATTGAATTTTTATGTTTTCTTCAGAACCGTGTGGCAGTCAGGCAACATTGGCCCGCTCGCAGTTCGTCAGGATATAAACTGACAGTCATGTGCTAGCTCACGACTGAAGGACAGAACTGCGTGTATAGTGTGGATAGGAGAGTGAGTTGTTCTTTGTTCAGGCTTGGGGTGTGGTGGGGTGAAAGGGGGAAAGCTGGAGGGGGACAAAGGCAACAGAGGCCTGTGTCCTTCCCTCTTCTGTCTGGCTGCTACCCAACACAATGTACCAGGACTGTGTGCATGGCAGTTTTGCAGCAGACCACAATGATGTCAATGACATCACTCAAGCTGCTTCAATATGGCCGCCGCTGCCAGGGGCAGAGGCTTAGAGCCGATAACTTCAAATTAAAATTTCTAGCTCAAATGTGCACGTAGAGCCCCACCCTTTTTTTTTTTTGTTCAGTATACATAATAATGTCATGGCTAGTAGCTGCAACGTAAAAGCAGGATTTGTTGGCAGACCATGTCATGACTCCTTTAAGAGCAGCGCTGGGTGAAAAGGGAAGCATTCTTTATAAAACTGAGCAAAAGTCCTTATTTCTAATTTTTTCATGTACTGAGCATGAGAATAAAATATGGTTTACTGTGAGTTAACCTCCATGTTTTTCACATAGGGATTCGTCTTGTTTTGTCAGCAGGAATTTGTGTGTCAGGTGAGCACGCCCAATGTGAAGTCGACATAAGATTACTTCTATGAAATGTTCCTGATGCCTGCATGATTTCTATTCTTTCAAGATGGGCTCAACTAAGTGTAGTTTGTTGTTAACTTCACTTTCCTAAGCCACTTGCCATTTATCTTTCAACTTAGTGTGTATTGTGAGACAGGAGACAGAGCGCAGGATGGAGCGAGCTTTAATGGCACCCGCAAGTATGGCGACCAACCCTTCGAAGAAGAAGATGATCGATGATGATGGATATGTACAGATGAAGACGAAGATCGCATGTTGTGCTTACACTTTCTCCCCTCGCGTACGAAAGCGACCGGCCCGGGCGCAGATTAGAGCACAGTAGTGCGACGGGCAAAGGGTTTGAGGCGTGAAACATGAACAATCTCGGCACCTCGGCAACGACGATCATTAACAGGATGAACAGGGGCAACGCGATAGTTCACCGGGGACGTTTGTTCGAGTACAGTATACGGACCAATATAACGGCTCAAAAATTTTTCACACAATCCCGGGGTACGCACTGGAGTCCACAGCAGTACGTCATCACCAGGGTGAAAAAATATGGCACGGTGGGAGAGATCATAGGTGTTTTTCCGGGAGGCTTGGGAGGCGTCGGTATTCAGGCGGGCAATGGCACGGCAGTAGGTGAGACGAGAAGTAAACTGTTCGTGAGAGAGTCTGGAAGAGGTTGAGGGGGCGGAGAAGAAAGACGCTTCGAGGGTGAAGGTAGGTTGACGTCCATACACAAGGAAGAATGGGGAGAAGTTGGTGGTTCTTTGCACGGCACTATTGTATGCAAAGGTAATGAAGGGAAGCATGGTGTCCCAGTTGGTGTGGTCGGGCTGGATGTAGGTGGCTAGCATATCGGACAGCGTGCGATGAAAGCGCTCTGTGAGCCCATTGGTCTGAGGGTGATAAGCTGAAGAGGTTTTGTGCACGGTTCTGGAGGCGTGAAGAACTTCGGCAAGGATGCTGGAGAGGAAGGACTTGCCGCGGTCACTAATAAGGACACGAGGAGCTCCATGGCGCAGAAGGATGGCGTTCAGGAAGAAGTGGGCGATCTCTGAAGCAGAGCCGGAAGGAACAGGGGCCGTTTCAGCGTATCTAGTTAAGTGGTCGATGGCAGTGACGATCCAACGGTTGCCCGTTGGTGTTAATGGTAAGGGACCGTAGAGGTCAATCCCAACGACTTCAAAAGGGGAGAAAGGACAGGGGAGAGGCTGTAGAAGGCCCGCAGGGGCAGACGTGCTCTGTTTACGACGTTGGCAAGAGATGCAAGACGCAATATATTTTCCAACGGCGGTTGAGAGGCCAGGCCAAAAGAAACGGCGCTTGATGCGGTCATAAGTTTTCTGAAAGCCTAAGTGGCCAGCCGGGGGATCATCATGAAAGGCCTGCAAAACTGCTCGGCGAAGAGAACGGGGTACGACAGGCACCCATGAGTCACCGAAGGGGCTGTAATTGTGCCAAAGAAGGATGTTGTCGACTAGCTTGAAAGAATTAAGTTGGCGACGTAGGCGGGCATTCGGTGGCCGCGTAGCACCGCTCAGACGGTCGATAAGAGTCCGGCAGTAAGGGTCGGCCCGCTGCGCTGAGGCGAGATCGCCAAGACTGGGAGCTGGCATCAAGTCAATGGGTGCGACGGTCAAGGTTGAAATAGCCGTCGAAGGGGTAGTTTGGCAGTTTGAGGATGCGGAGGACACGGGTTGCGGATGCGGAGGTTGGGTTTGGGCGAGGGGACAACGAGATAGCGCATCGGCGTCCTGGTGTTTCTTGCCCGATTTATAGGTGACGGTAAAGTCATATTCCTGGAGACGGAGAATCCAGCGGCCGAGGCGGCCGGACAAGTTTTTCTGCGAGGACAACCAGCACAGGGCATGATGGTCAGTGACAACTGTGAACTGGCGGCCGTACAAATAAGGGCGAAATTTCTGAATGGCCCAGACAACAGCGAGGCACTCTTGCTCAGTTATCGTGTAGTTCTGCTCCGCTGCAGTCAGTGTACGACTGGCGTAGGCGATGACTTGCTCGCACGAAGAGTGCTGCCGCTGCAGAAGAACTGCACCAATGCCGTGTCCACTGGCGTCCGTGTGTAAAATCGTTGGAGCATTGTCGTCGAAATGTGCTAGTATCGGATCAGATGTGAGAGCCTTCTTTAAGGTAGTAAAAGCGACCTCACAGGCCTCAGACCAAACAAACGGCTGGTCAGCGCAGAGGAGCTTATGCAAAGGGGCCGCAATAGAGGCAAAGTTGCGTATGAAGCGCCGGAAGTATGACGCTAGCCCCAGAAAACTGCGCAGGTCTTTGACGCGCGATGGGCGAGGAAAATGCAAAACTGCAGCCACTTTGTCGGGATCAGGCTTTACACCCTTCTGGCTAACGACGTGACCGAGTACCTTGATAGAAGTGGACGCAAAGCAACATTTCTTGGTGTTTATCTGAAGGCCGGCCTCAGAAAGTGCGCTTAATACTTCATCGAGACGAACAAGGTGTTCAGAAAAAGTCGAAGAAAAAATGACTATGTCGTCGAGGTAGCATAGGCACGTTTTCCACTTCAGGCCTCGGAGAACGGTGTCGATCATGCGCTCGAACGTGGCCGGAGCATTGCATAGGCCGAACGGCATAACGTTGAATTCGTATAATCCGTCGGGAGTGGCGAAAGCAGTTTTTTCCTTGTCGGCCTCATGCATAGGTATTTGCCAGTATCCGGATCTTAGGTCGAGACTAGAGAAAAATTGTGCACCTTGGAGACAGTCGAGGGCGTCATCAATCCGAGGCAGCGGATAAACATCTTTTCTAGTGATCTTGTTAAGGGCGCGATAGTCAACACAAAAGCGTACTGAGCCATCCTTCTTTTGAACCAGCACAACAGGCGAAGACCAAGGACTCGAAGAAGGGCGTATGATGTGGCGCTTGAGCATGTCGGCTACGTTATCTTGAATAACCTTGCGCTCACTAGAAGACACACGATACGGGCGACGGCGAATGATTCCCGAACCATCTGTGTAGATGCGATGCTTAGCTGCGGTGGTTTGGCTCAAGGTTGTTGCCTGCGTATCGAAGGAAGCGGCATGCTTGGTCAAGACGGCAAGCAATTCATCTTTTTGAGTCGGGGTGAGACCGGGGCTGATAGCAGCTGAAATAGATGCAGAGGCAGAGGCAGGGGTCGAAAGAGCGAAGCGTGATGGGGCAGAGGAAAGAACGGCCACAGGTTGAGTGGTATCCACAGAAGCGATGGCTGTGCCTTGACGCAGAAGAATGGGTTCCGGCGTAGTGTTGAAGGCAGTCAGTAGTGAAGACCCATTGGTGAAGCGGAGCAGGGACGCGACGAGAAAGATGCCCCTTGAGAGAAGACGGGGGCTTGGTGTGACGAAAACGTCCCCAGCGTTGACGTGGGCAGAAGCAACAGAGAGGACATCTTCGCAGCCGGGGTAAAGTACATGATCAGCGGTGGTAACCAGATGATGAGAAGGCAGGACAGAAACGGCAGAAAGGTCGGATTCAGAAGCCTGTAGAGTAGGGGGACAGCAGGTAATTACAGCTTGCGCAGAGTGGAGGAAGTCCCAGCCGAGGATGAGGGGATAAGCACAGGAGGGAAGCACAGCAAATACTATGTAGTGCAGGATGCCGTCGATAGTGACTCGTGCCGTACACAATCCGGAAGGACGCATTGATTCATCATTGGCAGCACGGAGAGAAGGACCACTGTAAGGGGTGCGCACCTTGCGAAGACGAGAACATAAATCAGAACTAATTACAGAAATGGCGGCGCCCATATCGATCAATGCTTCTACTACAGTGCCTTCAATGTCAACGGTTAACATGTTCGATGGCTGTACAGGAGGAATTGAGAGGGCGGCGTGTGGTGCAGTTTTACCTCCGGAAACTGCACAATTTAGTTTTCCGTGTGGCCAGTTGTCTGGGAGGATGGTGGACGTAGAGGCGACGACGAGCGGCGGAAAGGCGATGGGGAGCGGCGGCGCGACGGCCTGTCGGTCGAGGAGCGGTCCGGAGAGGTAGAGGGATAGGAGGGACGATAATTGGTATGGTCAGCAAACGGTGGGCGGTAAGCGTACGACGAGTGCGGAGCGTCTTGGGAGAAGTCCGCGTACGATGGGCGACGAGGAGGACTGGAGGCAAACGCCGGACGGTAAGCAGGCGACGAGTACGTAGCTCCGTTGCGAAAGTCTGGGTACCACTCGCGCTCGTCGCGTTGACGCCGACGGCACACACGGGCAACATGCCCTCGAATTCCGCAGTAGTGACACACCGGCCGACGTGCAGGCGGACTCCAAACAGGACACATAGCGGGGCTCGGGGACACAGAGACCGGAGTTTGCTGGACGGGCTGTGGATGCGACGGGTAATCAGCAGCAGGAGGCGTCGCAGCAACCTGGGCATAGGTAGGCACAAAACGCGGTACAGGTGGTTCCGCAGCCAAGGGGCGAGTGACCGAAGCGAGCTCGTCTTTGATGAGATCACGCAAAGGCGAGGACGACGGGGCTGGAGGCGTGTGGGAATCAACTGGCGGTAAGGTGGAGCCGTGCAGTTCCTCCCGGATAATGGAGCGAATGAGGGAGCGTAAGTCCACGTCGGGTGAAACTGGGGTGTCCCAGGTGTCTTTTAATCGAAGCGACTGAAGGTCGTCAAGACGATGGCAAGTTGTTCGGATGTCTTGGACTGACGTTGGATTCTGAGCAGCAAGCGTGTTGAAGGCAAATGAGCCAAGCCCTTTCAGAAGATGACGTACCCGATCGTTCTCTGACATAGCGCTGTTGACACGTCGACACAGGGCAAGCACGTCTTCAATGTAGGATGTGTAGGACTCACCGGGTAGCTGAACGCGGGTATCTAGCTTTTTTTTGTAGACAGCGGGGCTTGCGCCGGATGTGCCAAAGATTTGTCGGATCTGTGCCGAGAAGTGAGCCCAGTCCGGGATGGCATCTTTGTGGTTGACGAACCAAGTCTTGGCCACGGCAGTGAGGTAGAACGACACGTTTACAAGTTTCATCGCTGAGTCCCAACGATTATAGGCACTGACCTGGTTATATTGGTCGAGCCAGTCCTCGACATCGTCCCCACGGAGACCAGCAAAAATAGGAGGCTCGCGCTGGAGTGTGGTAATGGTCCAAGTGGGGTGTCCAGAAGATTGGGAAGAACCGGGTTGGCTCATCATGGCTGGCTCCAGACGGTTCGAATCGAGAGGAAGAAGAACGGGGGGCTCACCGGGAGTACGAGTGGTGTTGTCGCTGACGGTATCCATCGGTGCGGATGGTACGAGCAGGTGGCGACCGGAACGCAGCTGCAGTCTGGCGGCGGAGAGGACGCAGGGATCGAGAGCACACTCCACCACTTGTGAGACAGGAGACAGAGCGCAGGATGGAGCGAGCTTTAATGGCACCCGCAAGTATGGCGACCAACCCTTCGAAGAAGAAGATGATCGATGATGATGGATATGTACAGATGAAGACGAAGATCGCATGTTGTGCTTTGAGCGATGATGATGGATATGTACAGATGAAGACGAAGGTCGCATGTTGTGCTTACAGTATTAACTTCATGCAGTCCCTATGGGGCATGTTGACTTTTTTTTTCACCGCTGTAAGCTCGTGAAGCACCTGTGTCTGCTCTCTCATTTCCCTCTATCCTGACGTGGCTAGGCACACAGCAGAACCTTGTCCTGTGACCATATGTTGCGATTTTTTTCTATGTCGTGCATTATGTTTCTGACTAGGGCCTCAACTGCATTTACAGAATGAAGTGCGTGGAGTAGTCTCAGAGAGTCAGTGTAAATTATGCTGTTTTCAGTATTGTAATTCACTATTCTGCCACAGCTACACACACAGCATAACATTCAGCAGTAAAAATTGACGCACAGTTTGGCAATCTTACTATTTTTTCTCAATTCCCTTGTACTGCAGCACTTCTGACATATTTTCTCGATAATGAGCCACCTGCATAAAATTCTGTGTAGCTTGCATATTTTTCTTTAAGAGCCAGATGTTCCTGCAGTATATGTTCATGTGGCATTTGTTTTTTTTTGCGAAGGCGTGTTAATGTGAAGTACTGTGCGATGTCAGTGCACGTTAAAGAACCCCAGGTGGTCGAAATTTCCGGAGTCCTCCACTACGTGGCGTTTCTCATAGCCTTAGTCGCTTTGGGACGTTAAACCCCATAAACCAACCAACCAACCTAAACAGAGGGTAAGCTGTACAATGTTGGCAGTGGATTGTGTCTGGGGCCATTTCAGGTAGTGTGTCCAGCAATCCTAACTCTTGACACTTATGTTCGAAGCGTATAACAAAGGTTTTATTGATGGGGGCTTATTATTGCAGAGAGTCTCAGAAGGGTACTTTGACTATGGGATAGCAGAGGTGTTTCGGTACTTTATTTTTTGTACATGTATACACATAAACATTGTTCTGCTATCTGCAAGGGGTGGCTCATCTGACTATCCACAGGGATATTCTGCGTGCACCAGCTGGGAGACGCAAACTTAGGTTTTGTAATTTTGTACCGGATCCAGTTGTTGAAGGTAGGACGGTCTCACTGACCTACACATCCATAATCTAAGGTAAAGCGTACTAGAGAGCGGTAGTACAAGACATGTTCTATTGGATCCCCAGTGTTTTCATGACAGTACTTTTGAGTATGTTCACGGACTGCGAGGCCTTTTATTTGAGAGCGTTTATGTGAAGTAGAAATAGATTTTTTTTTTGTCGAATGTAATGCCTAGAAATTTATGTTCATTTTTTTACAAGTAATTCACTCTTGTTTGGGTGTAAAGGCTGATTAACATGCAAGCGACTGAGCATATTCGGCGGCTGAGCAGCACGTCACAGCGAAATATTTTCAACTTGTTGGAACCTCGCCGCTCGAACCGCCGTGACGACTCAAAACACGTTTTTGTGGCACGGAGGCAGGATTTGCTAGCATTTTCGCTTGCATGTGAAACAGGCTTCAGGTGGGGGCGGCTTGTAGGCCTCGTTTAAGCAAGAACAGTACAGCCACTGCTTTCTGTGCTGAAAACTGAAAACCATTCCTAGCTACCCATATCATTAATTTGTTTATTGTAAACTGTATTTGCCTCCCACGTGTTGCTACGTTTGATGATGAGCAGGCTATTTGAAGATTGTCAACACAGACTGAATACATAATGGAATTCAGAATTATTTTAGTCATGGAATTCATTTTTATAATAAAGAGTGTTGGAAAGGAAATCATTTAGGCAGTTTAAAACCTTGTCACGGATGCCAAGCTCTGCTAGGTCACAAAAAATTCCGAACCTCCAGGTTGTTATACGCTTTCTCCAGATCAAAAAAAGACAGCAAGGCAGTGTTTGTGTATAAAAGCTTCTCTTGCTGTATTTTAAAGGTGAACTAGATGGTCAGTTGCTGAGCATGCCTTTTTGAAACCACACTGATGGATGTCAAGAAGTTCATGTGCTTTAAGGACAACAGTTAATCTTATATTCAGAAAACTTTCAAAAGATTTGGCTAGACAGCTTGTAAGGGCTATTGGCCTATAGCTACTAGGAAAGGCTGGTAGCTTTCCAGGTTTCAGGAATGGTACTAGGTGGCTTTTTTCCACTGTTTTGTGAAAGAAATTCAAGGGTGCTTCTTAGGCTGGGTGGGAAGGATGGGCAAGCATTTCCTAGTGTATCTGGTCAGGTCCTAGAGCAGTTTTTTTTTGCCGGCAGACAGTACTCTACTGATTTCTTGGAGGGTAATTAGACTATTGTATTTTTCATTTGCACCTTCATTAATTGAGAATCTGTTTTTCAGCTATGTTTTAGTATTTTAAAAATAACTGGCCACAGTGTGAAGAACCTGAAACTGCAGCGAAGTGCTCCTTCAATATGTCTGCCTGTTCCCCTATACTTGTTTCTGTACCAGGTGCTGTCAAAAGAGGTGTTGTGAAAGGTGAGAAGCTGCCATTTAGTTTTCAAACTTGCTCCCACATTTTTTTGGATATTGCTGAGCTGTTTACAGAAGACATATAAGCTTTCCATGACATTTTCTGGGCATTGTGCTGAATTTACCATGGTTGTGCTTTCGCCTTTTTGAGAATGATAAGGTTCTGGTGTGTAGGGTATCTCACCAGGCTTTATTTTGTCGTTTCTTTGCCTCCTTCAATTCTCGTGTGTACCACTCTTTGTGGTTCTGGCAGACCACTCCTATGGATTTTGGAATTGACATGTGTGTGGCAGTAAGAATGCATGTTGTGAGTATTTCATTTATTTTACCTATGCTGAGATTTTCTAAAACAATATTCTCTGAACTGGCTTTTTCTCCAAACAATACCCAGTCAGCCAAATGTGGCTTCCAACACCATGGTTTTGTCAGGATGACTGTTGGTGAGGATAACAGGCTTATGATGGGAAAATGATCGCTTCCATATGGATCGTCTAAAACTTCCCATTTAAAATCGCTCAAAACAGATGGTGAAGTAAAGGACAAACCTAAACAACTCATTTTTCCCCAAGGCTGGGGAGCAGTAAGTGGATTTACCAGAGTTCAGCAAACAAATATTGCTACACAGAATAGTATCCTCTACAATCTGATCTCTGGTATCTGTTTCCTCATTTTCCCAAAACCAGGAATGTGCACTGAAGTCTCCAGCTACCAGATAAGGCTCTGGCAGTTGCTCTAAAAGGTCTCCAAACTCACTACGAGTTACACATGAAGCCTTTTGTACTCACCAATATTCTGATACTTGCGTGAGTAAGCATAGTATCCAAGTACCACGAAAAAATGCAAATATTTAATCAGGAAAAGAAAGGTACAATATTCGCCACACTTTCAGGGGGCATGTGAACTGCACCGTGAGGGAAAAGATAAAGAGGGAATTGAAAGAGGCAGACAGTAAGAGGCCTTTGCCTTGCAGTGGGCATAGTCAGGCTGATGATGATGATGATGATGATGGTGTCCTCTAGCATGCACTGAGGTCCACAGCACATAAGCATTCTACACTACTCCGTCAAATGCAGCCATGACGGGCAGGGTTTCGCTTCATGCAAACAAACCAACCCCATACCAATGAGCCACCGTGGCATGTCCAAGTATCAGAATAAATCTGCATTTCTATTTTGTGTAAGGTGGCACCAGGCCCTGATTCTGGCAGTTCCCTCCATGATCACTTCCTGCTTCTTTGAGGTTTTTATATGCTGTTTTGCCATAAAATTTGGCTCACGGTCACCTATTTGTTTTTCTGCCTGGTTAACCCTGCCCCTGAACTAATAATTATATTGTAACCAGCTTCAGTGAAAACCTTTTTGCGCGAGCTTCACTGTGGCAAAAATAAATAAAAAGGCTAGGAACGCGCACTTCACTGAACAATAGCACCAAAGTGTATCCAAAAGAACCCAGTGGTTATTTCAACAGCTATTGTCAAACAATAGAAAGCCTTAAAACCACTCCCTACGTGGGATCCATTACACACCGCAAATCAGTTTTTAAAGACCAAAGCAGAATAGCAACTGTGAGCTGTCCTGAACTCCAAAAACTCGGGTGCACAACAAACTAAACAACTGAGGGCCATCTAACACTAATAAACCATGCCAGTGTGTCTAAAGCTGAACTATTCTAGGGCAGAAACTTTTTGAGCGTGTATTCTACCAAATTTATCACAAAAAAATCTGTCTTCACTATTTCTTTTTGCTTGTTTCAATGCAACAGTTTTGCAAAGGATGCCTGCCTGAAGCCACGCCCAATTTAAAGAGTGCATGGGTGTGGTTAGCCTGTTGTTAAATATCTTCCAGCACTCAAATGAGCTCACATCACTGTGGATATGTTGTTTGAGAGTCCAGATATATTTCAATAGCAAAAATATTAAAAATAAATCATTTTTCCAGTCAACCTCCCCTACCACCCCTATTTAATTTACAGCAGAGTTAAAAATGGATGTAATGCCATCTTTTAATTGCCCAATTGGGGTATATACCGATTTTTCAGGCTACCTTCAGGATGCCAATGAAAGAGCAATATAAGCAGTAGTCAAGTAGTACACTGTGCCTAACCTAATAGGTGTGCCTATCTGTCCTTGTAAAACCACACCTACAGCACACCAGGGGCCTTTGCTTTCATGTGTATATATGTGTCGCCTACTTATCGTGGCCACCACAGTCCACTGGGCCAAATCTGTGTGCACGTCACCATCTAGCCATCTACGTGGAACACACTTTCGCATAGAGGGCAATGAAAAAATATGTTGGCGCTCCTTGGCAGGTGCAGCATATATAAGGCTCTCTCCTTCTACCGCACTAAAACAAACAGTACTTTCCAAGAGTACCTTTCATCACGTTTAGAACAGAGGCACGTCTAAAAACACGGATAAGACGTGCTAAAAAATTGCACTCATCTTGCGTTAAATTTCATTACGCATGCACCTGATAGTCCCTAATCCAGTAAAGCATTAGGGAAAAAAAAATCAGTAGGGACTGCAAGGCGTGGTGCCCATTTGTTGCAGATTGACCCACCCTGCAAAGCATATGCAACCCCCTCACTGATCAAGGAACCAAATACGATAACAGGCAGAAGCAGACGGGGGCAGTGGGCTCGATCGCTGACAGAAAAATGACAACACCCGTCGGAACACATGCCTGTCGAGGCTGCACAACAACTAAAACGATCCGATCTTCCACGCGCATCACGTATGTCAATCAAGGTCGCTCGAGATCCATATAGACCGCACCATCGGAAGGCGCGGCGGCCCGTCTCGTCAGAAGACACCGGCAACCACGAGTAGGGGGGGGGGGGGGGGGGGGGGGGGGGCGACTATGCATTATTGGGCACGGGATCTCGACACGACCTGACGACCGACGTCGCTCGACGCATGTGACGTCGGTCGCATAAAGAAGACAGTGCAGAGGACGGGAAAAACCGAGAACGATTTGGTTGAACGGAGCCAGATCGGGCACGAGCCGCGCTAACGCATAATGAATGAAGCTCGACGCGGCGCGTGTGGCGGCGGCGGCCACTGACGTCGAACGAGCCAGCGGCGCGTGCGAAGACGATTAGGTGCCAGGCGGGCGCGAGAGAAGGCAATTCCAGGGCGAAAAACTTCGTCGCGGTTCGGCGCTCTCGTGGCCGGCCGCGCTGATCGAGCTCGTTATACTTTTCCGCCGTCCTCGTACGGTGTGTGGCGCAAGGAGTAACGTCCCGTGTGCGCACAATTTCGGACACGGGACACACGTACTGCGGGACACAGAACACGCACGCACCCGAGTCTCGCCGCGTGTCTGCGCGTGGAGCCGCTATTTCGCGAGGAACAGTTATAGCAGCTGGTGCCAAGTTGCGCCTCGCGTAGCCTTAAGAACGAACCGCGGAGCGCTTGAGCAGGATGGGTTCGCCCAGTATCGCGAGCGAAACAAAGGAACCCGCTGTTTCACGTCGAGCGATCCCGCTAACGTTAAAACATCGCGCCGTCGTGATCGCGAGTCGTTAGGATGCAAGGGACTAGAGCGCTTTTTTCTTCGCTTAAGGCCTCTCTGCACTTGGTTAAAAAGAAAAGAAAAATGGTGCCCCGCTCCACCGCCGATGTCCGTAAACCCACGCGCGTGCCTCGTCTGCGGCACTTCCGCAACGTTCCGCTCCTCACCTGTCATTTTCGCCATCCACGCAGCAGCGGCGGCGTCGTCTGCTCGCGTCGAGGCTTCGGGGACGACGAAACCGCGACGCTTGACCTCCCCTTGCCGCGGCGGGTCCGGTCGCGAAGAAAAAGCGCGCACAGGCGTCGTCCGACCAGGGCCGGTTCGCGCACACGAATTAGCAGCGCTGGGCGACAGGGGCCAGGCCCGTTTGCCGTCGCAGCGCCCAGACCACCGCCACCTCCAACGCGAATCGATAGACGAGAGGGGCCGCCGGCGAGCGAGCGAGCGCGGTCAGCGGCTGTCGTCTGCTCCGCTGCTACGCGGCGGAGGCCCGACGCGGCCGCCAGGGTGCGACGTCGTCGGCGCCGCCGCTGCTCCCGCTCTGGCTAGCCATAAAGCAGCACCGACGCGAGGAGCGATGCAGGAAAAATAAAGGCGGAATGCAAACTAAAATCCACGCGGAAGCACTCTTCGTCGGAACCGACCCAGCACGCATGCGTCGCTGCTCTCACTAGGGTCCGCGGCAGCGAGCGGTTCGCTGTGTAGCAAGCAAGCAGCGAGCGACTGACTGCCCGGTCGGAGCTAGCCGAGTGCTTCCAAGCGCGACCGATCCAGCTAGCGCACGAAAGAGTGTCCGCCCGGAATAATCAACGCGCGGCTGGTGGCAGGTTCGCAGTTGTTCGGAGGGCACGCGCTGACAGAGGTGCGGAGGTCTACATTTGCATCCGACGGGCCGGATCGAAAGGCGACGGGAGCAGCGACCCTCCGAAAAGGCCCCGCTACGCAGCAGCCAGTGTTGTCGGTAACGCGTTACAAGTAACGGCGTTACCGGTAACGCGTTACTTTTTTCGGTAACTCAGTAACGTACTCGTTACCATTTCGGAGCTGTAACGGGTAACGTACTTACGTTAACATTTTCCGGTAGCGTGAGGTGTCACGTTACTAGTTACTTTTTATTTCAACTGTCCCCCCTCTGCCTCTTTTTCAGAAAAAAAAAAACGCCGAAAATGATTCTGCAAATAAACAAAATCTGCAGGTGCTCTCGATGACCCTTGTTGCAGCTGGCATGCATGCCAGAAAACACCTGCCCTTGACCACGCACTCCATCAAAAAAAAAAAAAATGCACGAACACGCATTCACACACTTGTCTTCACCCCAAAACCACTCACACACACAACTCTACAAACAGTGGACGCATGCCGAGCCACCAATGGACCATTTGCAGAAATCTGTCAGTCAGTTTGTCCGTAAGCTTGCTTTCCAACCAAAAGGTCTCAGGAAGCAGTTCCCTCTTCTGAGTGAACTCGGGAATGTCGCCAGTTTACTTCAAGTTGGCCCCTAGAGAGCCGTCGAATAAGTACAATGGGACAGCACAGAAAAGGGGATTGCAGTCAATTGGCTGTAGCACCGAAGTAGAGGAAAAAGGAAATGGGCCTTTGTTCCTGTGCCAGCAGTAGTGAGCTACGTCATTGTTAAGGTAGAAGCCTACGGCGCCAGTAGGTAATTCCCCCCGTACCGTGTCGTCTGAAGTCGGGAGGGGTTGACAATGATGACAGCGCGTCGCGCGCTTCGGACGCTGTCCAAGCCCGCGGGGATTGGGAAGAAAGACCGCGAATAGCCTTGTCAGGGCTGCAGAGGGGCCGACGACCGTTTCCGTTAAAAGGAGATTCTGGGGGGGTCAGTAAGGTCGGCGACTTCAGAAATAGCTAAGCAGTGGACTTACTGGCGCCTCTAGAGTCGGGCTCTGGCGAGCACTGGGCTCCGCCCACCTGTATGTACAGTGTCATTGCAGCAGTGTTAGTCGAAATTGGGCGAGAGCGGATTTAATGAAGCTCCGCCCAATTATTGAAGGGATAAAAACCGCTGCAAACAAAGAGCGGGAGGAGCGCGCCGAGTCCCAGTCTCGGCCGCTTTCTTACAGCCCTTCTTTTTAAAAGCCTTTTTTAGCCCGCCTTTTTCTCCAAGTTCTTGTATTCGGTCCCGTCTTCAATAAATCACGTGCTGCCCCAACCGGCAACGTGTAGCCGGACGAGCGGACGAAGACGCGAAGTGCTTTCGATCAGACAAACCGGCCAACACCGACCCCCCTTTTTTAACTGTCATACTAAACTCTAAAAATTTTCAGCGTAACAACACTGTCGCTCTAACCTTCTTCCTTCATAGTCATACCCCCCCCCCCCCCCCTCTTCTCCCCTAGCCGGAACAAGGAACAACCCACTCTCCACAGCACTGTGACACAAGACGACCTCCCTCTTTTTCCTGCCTAGACTCTGTTGCATGCAGAGTGCGACCATGCGGAGTTTTCGTTCGCTTGAAGAATATGAGCGTGTCGTCTGGGTTTGAGATCTTTTGGTTGGAAAACAAGCCTTGCAGAGAAGACGAGTTACAGTTACAGCGAAGACGCACTGATTAAAATTTATGGCCACGGAGTAACGGCAAAGTAACGTGCGTTACTTTTTTTCGGTAACGGTAACGCGTTCTTATTTTTTCAGCGTAACGAGTAACGTATTTAGTTACTTTTTTTCGGTAACGCCTACAACACTGGCAGCAGCAAACGAGAGGTATATCTCTCTTGTAGGGCGATGCTCCATCTCGTGAATTGAGAAAAACTAACCTGACTCGTCGGATTGACTGCTGCAATCATTAACCCCGCTAGCAAAAAAAACTGACGCAAAAAGCCCGCCTGTCGGCCGCTCCCAGCTAGTTTGCTGGCTAAAGAATTTAGCGCCCCTAAATGAATGAAGATGGCCCGTCTGGCGACTCCCGTCCACTTCAGTAACGAAACATGAGAACGCGCCTAACTATTCTTCGCGTCTGGCTCGAGGAGCAACTATGAAGCGAAAAGCTCGACGCGAACCTCTACCCACGCACGTACGGCACAGCTTCGGTACCGATGCTCGTGTGAGAGCAAATGTATCAAGTTTTCTTGGAACCTATCTGACCAAAGTGGCAGCAACTATACCGAAACAATGGCGAAACCGTCGCCGCGAGAGGAACCAACACATTCATTTTAGTGGCCGCGAGAACAGGGCCAAAAACTGCGAAGTTTTAGCGTTATGACGTATCGATCGATAGAGAATTCAGTGCGGTGTTAACACAAATCGCTCTCTCCATCGATTCTCAGCGTTTTCAATTGTACTACCTGCATGTGATCACAACTTGCAGATGACTGCAGAAGCAGCGAGATACATGCGGACGAGTGATAATGCATACTAAGCGGCCATCCGTAGCAGACGACTGAAGCACACGGTGCCTCACACAGAGCAGTCAGGTGTCTGTCCTTACCGTTCAAACATTCTCTCGAGAACGGAGGAGTCCAGCCATGCTTTGCCCGATTCCATTCCCTCGGCTTCCTCTTTGTCTAGCGAGCAAATGATGCTGCCGCTAACCACGCAGCGTAACACTATTCTTACAAGCTACAACACATGCGCTCCCTCAGGCAACATTCCACCTGTTTTAAGGCGGTCTAAAAGTTACGTTAAAAATATCTGCTCCAGTCACGGTTCCCTCATGTTTACTTGATTCACTCTTCATAAAGCAACGAACTCCTTCCTAGGTAACGAACTCTCAGCGACAACTAAGCTCAGTCAACATAGCTGTCTTGACCCCACTCTGCATGCCACACACTCATTCGGTCACCAATTTCATGAATGATTTCTATGGGATGCTGCCCCTCAAACGGAAGCCGAAGTCAGAAACCGAGACGAACGCCGTAAATGCCACCGAAGCGGTCGCTGACAACTCGAAGAGAAGCAAAGTAATCAATCGTAATGGATTGGTTTTGGGACGCAAGGTTGCAGATGTCCCGCGTAGGGACAGCGCCGGGGACTTTTAGAAATGGGTACGATAAGATACAGACGCGAACGACATCGTTCGCCATACGCCAGGTTCTATGACCCAACTCGCACCGCGAAACCCGAGACACACGTCTCTGCACAGCCGGAATCTACACGAATGCGATCATTTCAGGCTTACACCTACTCAATAAAGTGCCTTACTACAGTTCACACTTGCGACAAGGTCGAATTTTAAAAATGACCACGGCTTGCACCTTCGTTTACGTTTCCCTAAGCACCATTTTTTTTTTTTTCGGGAGCAGGTGAACGTCACAACAGGAAAAAAATTATCGTTTGTTCGGCCGCTCAAAAAAACTGACCACCTTCACACTGACGCCGAGTTTACGAGCCGTCATCTCCACTATCTACGAATATATGCAAAACCCAGTCATTTAGTTCTGCATTACCCAGAGCAATTAAGCTCTGGAATGATCTTCCTGGCAGCATGATCTCCCTCACTGATCCTGGAGAGTTTAAAAAATCATCTTTGTATACATTTATTGCCATAGTAATGTTCGAAATGTACCACAGTTTCATTTGCCCTTAACGTTGTTTTCTGATGTACCACTGCTTCTGTTGCCCCTGGTTACATCTTTTTCGCATATTCGTGTTTCGATTTTTTGTTTAATTTTACGTCTTCATGTTTAATGTTATTTTAACTCCGTTTTGTATCGGCTTGTTTTGTATCAGCACGTGTTCCTTTCGTCTATTTGCCTTGTACCGCGTCCGTTGTAGCGTTACTATACCGTACCGTTAATATTTGTGCATATTCCTTTTTTGATATGCCCCCCACACCCAATGCGCTTCGGGGCCTGTGAGGTACAAATAAATAAACAAAATACACCATCGCTATGTGCATGCTAAAATACGTAGCTATTTCCTCACAGCTATATCACAATCTCTCCATCCGAAAATCAGGTCGATTGTGGTTTCGTTCTTTGAGGCCGTATGCGTCACATCGGTGCACATACACAATCCGAAGGCCACTTCCATAAAACCCCTTTGATCACCATTTCTCGTTCGAGTATACATTCACGCTAAAATCACCCTGTAATCACGAGCCAGTAGTAGGCATCGTTATGCCCGGCCGGCGATCTCAACGGGACGCCCAGCCGAATGTGCTTCTCACGGAGCCACCGTAAACAGCCTCTGTTGAGTGGAATCACCTCAGCCTACGTTCTGTGGATTGGCGGCTGCCTGCGCGACCTCCCCGAGCGAATGAGCGCCGGCCACATGAGAACTTTGTTTATGTCGCGCCTCCGGACCATTCTCTCAGCACGCGCCACGGCCAGACCGAGACTACGGGGTCGTCTTCCCAAGGACTCGAGCCAGGAACGCGAACGCCGCTGGCAAGGCTCGCGCAAACAAACCTACGCCTACCCTGTGACCGTGGCCAGGCCTCCCCAGTCTCGCCCGCGGTTACGTCATGTGACCTTGTAGGACAACGTGAAGACCTCAGTAACATTTTACTCCGTTTATACAGGGCACCACTGAGATGTATCACCTCTTTCCCTCTCGCCCTTAATTTACAACATGTAAACTTTTTGAGGCGATATAGTCTGTACTGAAGCAGAGTACCCGGGTTCAAACCCGGGCCACGGTGGCCGCGTTTCGATGGAGGCGAAACGCAAAAGGAGCCCGTGTACTGTGCGATGTCGGTGCACGTTAAAGATCCCCAGGGTCAAAATTATTCCGGAGACCTCTGCTGCGGCGTCCCTCATAACCTGAGTCGCTTCGGGACGCTAAACCCCCATAAACCATAAACCAAACCTATTTGTCCCTTTCTTCTTTCACTCTCGGTCGTTATACTCCCTTCCTGTGTTCACCGAGAGTGAGACCGTTACTGAGCCTTTCCTTTCCTCAAAGATCAATTATCGTTGTTACCCATCGAACTTCAAACAGTCCACATGCTCGCTGAGTGATCGGGCACATGCCATGCCTTCCCTTTTCACGTGCAAAGGTGAAGGTCGATAAGGTGATAAGCGAAGGTGATAAGCGGATAGACATGGGGCCGCCCGTTTAGCCTCACGGAGCGGAACGTCACGTGAAGCCATCAAGTAAACTGCAAAGACTAATAAGTATACCCATGATTTCTCTGCCTTCAATGCACGTTTAGGGAAAATTATTGCAGAACATCGCTCGTGAGGCTCTCCATGCGGTTCCGAGGCATTTCTGATGGCGGTGATGAACTTTTCAGCCGCAAGGGCAGCTCTGGCCAAAGAGCGCCACGGCACAAGTACTTATCGTCTACTCAAGGTGGAGTGAAAGACCCATTTCCCAAACATTTCGGCCCCGACAAGCCAGAAACCAGGCCAGGCGAACACTTTTACCCCATTGCATCATCGGTGGGTACCACGTGGTATGGGGATCGAACCCCACACCTTCCGCACGCGAGGTTGATGCTCAAACCACTACAGGCCTCCGCTGCCGTGCCAAGGGATTTCAAGCAACAGGCGAAAGGGCATATCGGTGTCACTTCAAAGACAATGCAAGAAGCTTCCCCGTTCGGCCAGAAGTTTTTCACAGACTCGCTGCTTTTCGATCCCTTCTGTCAAATTCTTCGTAAAAAAAAAAAAAAAAAACGTTTCCCAGGAACTTCGTAAAATCAACTTTCCCAAGAACATCGTAAAATCAACTTTCAGCTGTACTTCTGTCGAAAAACAAAAAAAAAGCGATAAATCTGAACTCTACTGTGAGACGAAATGAAAGGACACTAGAAGCGCAATCACGCTCGCGACAAAAAGGCAGTCAGCTATAAAACAACTTGCACGTTCGAGATGAGTCCTTCCAACCAACCGAGCGCCGCTATAGGTCGTCAAAAGCCCAGCAGAGGAGTTGGGAATCCAGCAAGCCACCTCAGAATAGTCCAGGCCTTGCACTTCGATACCGCTATCCGTTGTAATGATCGGAGGCCCAGCCAGCGGAGAAGGGCGAGCCAGTCAGGCGCCGTCAGGTATGCGGCCAAAAGCGCTGCTGTTTCTCGGCGTTGGCGTGGACAAAGGCTCTAATCCCCTTCGCCGGCGATGCTGAATGCGGCTTTGGTGCCGGACTGCGCTCCTGGAGACTGGTAGCGGAAACAGGCGAGCCAGCCGGGCGCCATCAGGCCACTTCGGCCGAAGCGCCGCTGCTCGGGGAAGACAAAAGAGACACTGCGTGGGGCAGCTACTGGCGACGGCGTCGGCGTACACAAAGGCGTCTAATCCCCTTCGCCGGGGAGGCTGAGTGCGGCGTTTCACCCGGACTGCCGTAGACCGACGGACGAGACCCAGTGGCGACGACGGGGGGGGGGGGCGACGGCGCCGCTAACCCATTGCCCGCGTGCGCCCTGGGCAGTAGACCAAGCGGAGGGGCGACATGGCTGATTTGTCCCTTCCACCGAACTGAAGAGGTCACCGGTGTGAGCGGTCAGCGCTCGCGTCCCCATCGATCAGGATCGTCACTCAGGAGCGAACGACCTTTGGGCCTGGTCAAACAGTTCGCGACTCAGAAACGCCAAGTTCCTCCTTGCCCGTGTGTGTGTCTGTGCGGTGTGCGCGGCCACGTGGGGAGGGCGGAGCCTAAGAAGACGCTAGCAGCCCATTGGACGCTCAACCAGAGATCAGATTCCCTAGCTGGGTGCCTGGGGAATATGAACTGCATTTAAGCAGCAATCTGGGGTGCCAGATCATCTTCCCCCATTTTCTGACTTTGGTCTCCTTGCTACTGTACATAATGTAAAATAAACCTTCAAGCTTGCTATTCCTCCCGAAGGCTTCCCTCCGTAGTCTGCCTGCTTCGTCCTGCGGTGAAGACCCTGGTCCCGACCACCCCGAGCATATCACCGTCCAGCAAAGACGCCCAAATAAGTGCCCGACCGCTCCGACGCGCTGTACACGTTACGAAACTCACACCGAAGCGACACCGACACACATGGCGCAAATTTGTCGTTTGCACAAAGGGAAACACGAGCAAGGCGATTAGCACCCACAGCGTACACAGCTGCGAACAACAGTAAATCCAAGAAAGTAAAAAAGCAAGTGAAGTAACATACCCCACGCTTCAAGTACAATCACGTCAAGCTTGTTTTTCTGACAGTGACACAAACGCTGACAGACGTCTCGGCTACCGCATAACTAATCGCGAAAGTTTCCAGCGTTCTCTCTTTCGATCTCGTTCTTCGCGTGACTTGACTGAAGTTCCTTCGAACAAAGGCATGCAATCTTTTGTTTGAAGCTTGGGATTTGTATCTGGTTTTTGCTTTTTTTTTTGCGGCTGTGCATGTTGGCGGTTCCAATCGCCTTTCCTGTTTTCCTGCGTATATAAAAAAATATATCTCGTGACTAAGTAAACAGTTGCAAGTTCGCGCCTTGTTTGTCACCGTCCTTCTCTCAGCATCATTATCGTAACGAGTTCAGCGCGTCAAAGCAGTCAGGTACAGCAATCAATAAATGAATGCCAAAATTTTTGTTACGTACCTCTCATACTGCTCGCGACTGTACAATCAACCGGACCCTGTTTTCGCGCTCTCAGCTGTCAAATTAAGTTGTTTCTAGAGTCGCTCGTACATCAAATCGCACAATAGTTGTTCACATGTAAACCGAAGATGCAGCACCAGTTTCTTAAATAAAAAATAAACGTAATCACCATGCACTGCGCTGAAAGAGTGGGGTCCACTATTCACGAAGCGCGTACCAAAATACAGCGGCATGTACTAATGTAAGGTTAACGGAGTGGATTCCAAGAGAAGGCAAGCGTAGCAGGGGGCGGCAGGCTTTTTTGCCCTGCAGTGGGCGTAGTCAGGCTGATGATGATGATGATTATGTACTAATAATATGATACCTAGTATTTACGCCCGCTAAGTGCGCGCCCTCGTGGCGTAATGGCATGGGCGCGTCAGAATACCGACCAAGGAGCCTCGGCTTAGATTCGCGGCCTAGTGCAGTTTTTAATGCGGCACTAGCATTCGAAGCCCCACGCGGCCAGAATACGTCGTGGGCCATAAAATTCACAGATTGGGTGGAGGACAGTGACGTCACAGGACCGGAAGTGACGTCACTTACGGTAAAGCTTCTAATCCTATCGCTTACAGCTTCTAATGCTATCGCTTACAGCTTCTAATGCTGTCGCATTGCCAACACAACAGAATTAGGAGTCCCTGTGAATTTTTTTTTTTTTCTGCCAGCGCCGCTGCTCGCTGCTTTGCACGGGACACCTCGTACCTCGTGTACCGGGAACTGGTATCCCCGCGGAGGGAGCTGTGCTGCCGAGACCAGCTTGGCGTTCACGCGAAATGTGAGCTTTTTGCCGAATGCCGCCGATAGGAAATTTCAGCAGAGCGGAGCCAGGCAAGAGACAGGCAAGGAACAGCTGCGCATGTGCATAGCTCTCCCATACTCGACACTGGGCTGTGCAAGAATGACACCTGCCAACACCTGCCCGCAGCACTTCACGGAGTTGATGTACCGCCAAAAGTAACCCAGCAGCAGGTTTCTGCTTCTGAGGAGTATGATGAAGCCTTTACGGCGCCCCTACAGACCGAAAGGAGTCAGAGCGTGAGGACAAAGGTTCACCTTGCTTTACCCAGATACAGAGCTTAAGGGCTGCCTTAAGTGCTTCGCTACGCGGCTAAGAAAGAGACCGCCGTAGCCCGGCTACTTCTGACAAAGACGGTACAGCCTAGCCAAGTTCGAAGGTTACCACGTTTGTTCCAGCAGAAATGGGCTAGGAAATTTTCCCTGGTATGACAGTCACTTAGACCGCAACAAACATGACGGTACAGGTTAAAAAGGGTCCTTCGGTCAGCTAAGCTTATGTATTCGTTGAAGCTTGGTTTATCATGGTTTAACGTCCCAAAGCGACTCAGGCTATGAGGGACGCCGTAGTGAAGGGCTTCGGAAATTTCGACCACCTGGGGTTCTTTGACGTGCACTGACATCGCACAGCACACGGGCCTCTAGAATTTCGCCTCCATCAAAATCCGGCCGCAGCGGCCGGGATCGAACCCGCGTCTTTCGGGCCAGCAGCCGGGAGCCGTAACCACTGAGCCACCACGGCGGGGATTCGTTGAAGTGTTCTTAGGAAAGCAAACCGTGTTAGAGCAGTTTAATCCGAGTAGGCTAAGCCTGAAGCGATCACCTTCAACTCGCGTTAAGGCTGGTTCACTGGAGTGGAGTACTTGCGTGTTTAGATCAAAGTTATCAGAAATATTCGTCGTCTGCCACTACTAAGAGCCGAAACAAACGGAATACGCAGCAATGGTTCTGGTCCATATGGCTTCCTCCTCTGGGTAAACTACCACTCCTTTCATGGCGGACAAGTCGTTTCCCCAGAGTAAGCGCAAATGCGCGACCAGGACCATTGCTGCGTATTCCGCTTGTTTCGGCCCTTCGTAGTGGCAGACGACGAATATTTCTGATAACTTTGATCTAAACACGCAAGTACTCCACCACTCAACCATTACATGAACAAAAAGGAACCACGAAATGCCATTTCACGCGTCAAATTACAGCATGAATATGCCAGCGGTGTAGCCGAAAAGAACCTTTTACAAGGTGCATTTAGCAATGCAACACCCGAGACAGCTAAAGATTTGGTCGGGTGTACATATGCCGGGAGTAGCGAAGCAGATGCCCGCACAATCCAACAGCAGCAGCAACCGATCCTCGTGTGCGTCCTCGGCAGCGTAGTATACGTATCAGACAATTCGACGCCGACCTGCCTCTGCTTCGGCTCGCACCGTGCGATGCCGTCAGGCGAAATCTAATTAGGGCGCGGAAATGCAGCCGACGAGATCCGACGGCCGGGGATGCGCGGCGCGAGCTCTTGTTTGTTTACCCATACACTAAAAGGTGGGGGCACAGGGAGAACGCCAAAAGGTATCTGAATGACAGAAGAAAGAAAAAAAAAACATGAGAAAGAGCCGCGTGAAGCATTGCAGGCACATAAAGGCGCCAACCGGAAATATCCACGCTCAATATCGAGCGTCGCGTGTGCCGCTAGATCCGTCGCGCACGCTTTACGCGCAGAGTCGGCATGCGCACGGACAAAAAAAAAAAACAAAAAGGGGGAGGGGGGGGGGGGGGGGGTATTCGTCCCGCTTTTCTTGGCATCCACCTCCGCCGCGCGCTCGGCTTTCGACGAAATCTTTCCACTCTCGCTGACTTTCAGCCTGTCTTTCGGCATAGGCTTGGAAGTTCCTGCAGCCTTTGCAAAGGCTGAGATGCGATAAGGCGCAAATTTGGTTAAAGGCCGATTCACACGACGGACCGTTCGCCCGCGGCCCGCGCACTACGTGTGCATACGTCAGCACTTTGAGGGGCGCGCTGTCGGCCGCCATCCATCCACGCATCCAGCGCGCCTCTCAAAGTGCTGACGTATGCACACGTAGTGCGCGGGCCGCGGGCGAACGGTCCGTCGTGTGAATCGGCCTTAACGGACGATGTTGTGGACAAGCCTGCACGCATGGAGTAAAACCTGCACTGAAATCGACGCCTCTGTTTTGTTGGTATACTAAATAAACAAGCGTGGCGAGGAAACACGAAGTCAAGGGAACCGAACACAGCCGCCGCTATTGGGACCGCTAGGGGACGAACACAGATTGCAATAGAGAATCCTGGATTTCAGGCTTGGCACTCTCTCGCTACCGGCACGCCACCTTTTCGAAACCATCTCCCATTTTCCTTCGCGGGCGAACTTGTAGAAACGACCGCGTACGAATGCCGAGACTTTAATTTCTAAAAATGGATAGACCGATTAAACTGAAAGTTTCACTACGGCGTTGCCGCCGCGGAGGACGCCGGTAGTTGTAGTCCTTGGCAGACGCATACATGGAAACCGTGCTTGCACGGCGGAGGAGTTTTATGTCTCGTGTCGAATATATAGCTATATCCATATATGTCTCATTGCCGGAAAGTGCACTAAAATCTACATATAGCACTCGTTTCGTTATTCGCACTCGTACTGAATGCAAAAAACTATAAGTGCGGCAGAAAAAAAGATGGACCGGAGACACGTAAAAAAAAAAAAAAAAAAAAAAACGGAGTACTTACCATGGGCCATTAGGGGACATCAATCTTGTCAGATGCACACGTGCGAAGGCAACGAATGGGGCGTCCATGTTTCCAGCTACTGTCTGATTACCCTTACGCGTGGTTCACAAGTTTGATGCACGCCCCCATGCCGCTTACTACCACAGTGATGTCGACAGAAAACGCCATTTCGGAAAAATGATGTCCCACAGACCGATGACAGAAAGATGCGACAAGTTACAGAAGCGCATTTACTGAACCCGTGGATGACGCAAGCGTACCTCGGAACCGACCTAAAGTGGTACAAGACTGAATGATCCGGTAACGGTAGAAGAAAAAGGACGAAATTTTACCCACACAAACGCCAATTCAGATCTCCACGAAATGTTGATGTGCCAGCCGAGGAAAAGTGCTGGCCGAAATCGCCCGCCTAAGAAGGAGGTACAGCCGGCCACATCTTTAGCTGGCGTGCGTGGCGGCCGCGTTTTCCTTGCTCCTACAGCTTATGAAGGAGCAAACTTGCGAAAATATCAAATTTAAGCACAGGCTCACTAAGCCCTTGATTAATATTGAGCTTTCCGCAAGTTTGCTTTGTCCCAAAGCACAGGAGCACAGAAAAAGCGGCCATCGCGCACGAAAGCTAAAGATGTGGCCGGCTGTACGGCTAAATAAACATTTATGCGATCACAGCCGTAGACAGGTGCAAAGGCAGTTTGAAGTGTAATTATGGGCTTTCATTGCAAGGATACCTTTTCGGCTGCAGTAAACGTATGACCCCACCAAGAGGACAATCTGCGGTCGAAGGGACTCGTGCGCCATGCAGGAGATAAGAAATCTAAGTAAATATCCACGTAACGTAAAAAAAAAAACAGAAAAAAAAGAAACAGTCTGTGGGTCTTAACCTCCTAAAGCTGCACGCGGGCTATATGCCGTATCCCAGAATATTGCGTTTTCGCACTCCGTCGAACTGCAGCCGCCGCGGCCGAGGTTCGACCCCGCGACCTTGAGTTCAGCAGCCATACGCGAAATAAGTGGTGAAAATGACAAAGAAGGCCTTTTGTAGCAGCTTTTGCAGAAGAAATTGCAATTCGTAGCTGTACAACAGGGAAAATGGCATCTTGAAGCAGATGTTCGTTTCTCTGGGACAAAAAAAAGAAATCGAGTTTCGTAGCAAATCTCCTGCGGGAGGTGAAAAGAAGGCTGAAAGCAGAGTTTCAGCAGGCAAGTTCAAATGCTCATCGTAGCCATGCAAAAACGAGAAACCATAAAACGAAAATGCGATTTCATGGCAATGCTATGACCGAGCGACAAGTCATTAATTTAGCTACCACCTCGCACAGTGGGCAGGTTGTGATGACGCCGCAAGGAGACGGGACCTAGGCGGCCCACCTGCCTCTTAGGTTGCTCTCTGGGGACCACCTGCCACGACCATGCCCGTCATTCTTAACTCACAACGCCGACACCGGATTTTGTAGGGAACGAGGCCTTTAAAGCTATTGCGCTAAAAAGAGAAAGGAAGGCAGGAAGTGCAACAACAAGGCATACCTGCTTCCGGTTGGCGAAGATCGGAGTAACCGGCACGCAGCCACCGCCGACCCCAGCGCCGCCACACGAGGCAGAGCGGTAGCGCTGCGAGGGGGCGCCAAGCCCCACCGGCGAGGACGCCATGGTGGGCCCGTAGCATCGCTGCTGGCTGCACGCCGGGGCAGCGCCGGTGCCCGACCTGCGCGGAGAGGGGTGCGAATTCGACAACGTCGCTTCAGTGGCGCCCAACGTGGGGCCAGCTCATTCAGCAACGCCCGCAAGTGCAAGTGCATCGCGCGGGAAACGCGAGCCAGTGATTGTGCGCAGTGGCCGCTCGCGCGCACTTATTTTCGGACAATGCTTGGACATTAGCGCGCGAGCGGCGCGAACTTGATTACTTTTGTATTTTGTAAATAGTGTACAAAGCTCTCCCCTGTCCTTTCTTGCTGTCGCTCCCCTCTATACTTCTCCTCACTATCCTCTTCCTTTCCCTTTCGTTTCCGCCGGCTGCAGCTCGGGTGCTTAAGATATTAGATAGCAATTGCCGCGGCCGGCAACACTCTTTTGCTTCACTTTTTATTTTTTTAAATAAACCACTACCACCCCACCATGACGTCGCTAAGACGACAGCCCCTTTGACAATGGAGTCCTTGAATAGGACGCCACCCATCAACTCCAAGATTTCATTTTTGGTTTCGAGAAGCATTATTTTTTTACTACAGTCGAGCACACTTATAACGAACCTGACGGTTGCGCGTATTGCATTCGTTGTATCCGAGGTTCCTAGTACCCCAGAAAATGTATAGGCTACATTAGTATGCGGCTAGTGGGTGCATTAAGGTGGATTTGTTGAGATTAGTGGTGGAATGGTATGAATTAGGGGGCGGGTTCAAGTAGTGGAGATTTGGGTGGAATAAGGTCAAGAATGACTTTCAAGCCAAACACAGGGAGATACTATCCCGGTCGAGGGCTTCTTCCAGCTTATCGAGCGAGTCGATACTTTCTGGAAAGGCCCGGATGCTGAGTCGCGATGTCAATTAGTAGCCAAAATCCGTACGACAGGTTTCTACTCAGAGCCCATTGCCTATGTGACACTGGTGACGCCACCACTAGATTACGTCACACATAATTGATGACGAAGTAATGACAAATTACTAATTAGTGACTTATTACTCATTAATGACTAAACACTAATTAACTTCTAATTAATGACGCTTAAGCTTCGCCTTTAGGAGTGGAACGCGACAGCGTGTTGTAGCGCTGCCAGCAGTCCACAGAACGCCACCGCCTTGCGCATGTCGGATGACATGGCCTGGCTGAAACGCACAGCGTGGTTACGCCGGGACGACTGCGACGAGCCGGGTCGGAGCCCGATATATCTCCGTCTGGCGTGACGTCATAATCAAGGAAATTACTTGGTAACTGTCTCAGTGGTCACCCGTCAAAAGCGTGACACCTCTGCTGACAAACTTCTGTCGACAACAGTGAGGCATTAAAAGGCTTTCGGCTTAACAGCACTTACAGCTACAAAGCTATCAAAAGGTTTGAATTTCTGCGCCTAAAGTGAGAGTTGGACTTTCCATATTACGCCCAAGGAATACTTATTCAGACAAAGCTGGCGTACATTCTCTAAGCATTGCGTCATCCCCGACTGGTAAGCCGTTACAATGCCCGCCGTCATCATGCCTGCTGGAGATCCTTGAAGTTGTTTCCCAAGCTCTTCTCTCTCCAAGATCCTTGCGCCAACGATCTGCTCTCGGAGACGCGATGCAACCAACCGCCGTTCACAGCAGCTAATGCCAGGTCGGTCTACTTGTCATGGCATTCTTCAGATTCCACCATTTTGGTGCTCTTCTATAGTGCCTTCGTCATTCATGGCTCTGCGACGCTTTGCGACAAGTCCACGGTCGTATCGCCACATATGTTTGAGACTACGTCACCTGTGTTTCCTGCGCCCATTCAGCGACCGAGAAGTAGCGCATGGTGGAGAGCCTAGGTGGAGACCGGCTGGGCCAGCATGGCATATGGCGCGTGTCTTGTATCCGAAGTCCTGACATAACTGCAGTTGACTGATCACCGACCGAGCGCAATAGCTTCCCCCCTAGCACCCGCCACGTTTCTCATTCTATTTCAGACAATTTTCCGATGCCGAGTATACCTTCTCACCCGTTGGCGCTTCCTTGGCTGCCAGTTATCAACAGTTTCAATGCCACCGTTTTTATTGCTTTTCCGGGTCGCATTCTTTTTGAGCGGTGTCGATGCGGCTGGGAGACGCTCTTCGGTGTCCGGGCTTGCGAGAAGCGCGAGTTCAAAGACTGCAGGGACGAGACGACAGCCCCTCCTCGTTCGCTATAACCGAGTAGCGGGCCACAGTCGTTCGTTGCATCTGAGATGCTCTGCCACTTGCCCCCAATGCATATTTTGACGGTAGCACCGTCTTCCTTCGTAACAAGTGAGCGTTCGTTATAACTACAGCCGTTATAAGTGAGCTCCACTGTGGTACACAAGCGCGCCATGCACATGCAGTAAGCAGTTCATCCCCAAGTTCAGCACTGCACCTTATGACGGGGCCAGAACTCTGGCAACGTTCCTGGGGCGATGCGAGGCATCCCAAGCGAAAGTGCGCCATCAGAGCTTTCTGGAAACGTCATAACATGCCTGAAACTGCCCCGGAGACCGGAATGCATGGGGCAGGCAGCCGCAGCATTGAAACTGTACGCGGTTGCACTGGGCTGATCCTTTAGCTGTGCACACGGGCAGGCAGAAGTGTATCGAGATCCAAACCAATTCCGTTACCGCCACTGACAAGACGTAAAGATCGGTCCTTCGCAAGCGCGGAAGCCGGTCTTAAGAAAAACAGTGACAGCTGGCACATTCTCGGGTTTTTCCTCCGCTAAGGTCGTTTCCTTCGGCACAGAGAAGTGAAGCAGCTCGCCACGGCAGACAAAGCCTCCTCACCTGGCCCCGTCAGCCAGCGGCGAACAACGCCGTTAGTTACGCAAGCCAGAAAACCGCCAGACTGTTTCCTTTTTATTTTTTTTTAAAGCCCACCGGACATCGAAAGCCACACTTGGAGCCCGACGCAAGGTCGGAAATGAGCGGAAACGTGTTTCAGACACGAAGTACCGGGTATATTCAGACGTCGGGACCAGCCCCCGCGCTTTACACAAAATCGCGCTCCGTCGAAATGCACGGTCTCGAACAAAAAAAATGGCGCGTAGAAAGGTTGCGCAGCATTGAGCCGCGAGATGACCGTGGCCTACAACAGCGCTTGACACGTTGATCGACGCACCTGCACTCACTGAAGTCTCAGTAGCTGCACAGCTCCATTTAAAAAAACGGGCGTGAGGGGAAGCCTTTATTTTTTTTAATGAAATGCACCGGCTTACTCTTTTACTACGCCTGCTGGGAACTGAGGGCACGTGCGTCTCAAAACGCGTGCAGCCAGTACCCTACGTACAGTACCGTGATAACGGCTACGACAGGAAGAGCGTTCTTGTATACGTACTACAGTCGAACCTCGTTATAACGAAATAATGGACATAACGAAGGAATGACGATTGCCCTTGGAGACACTCTCGAAACCGGCTATAACGAAGCTACGGCTATAACGAAGTTCTTGCCGGGCCTCTCCAACTTCGTTATAACATGGTTCAATACGCTTTTAGCCCTGTTTGTACACCAGCCGTAATGGTAAAGGTATGCTGGGTTTGACGTCCAAAGGCCACACATGGGCTATCATGGAAGCCGTAGCGGAGGACTCCGGATTAATTTAGACCACGTGGGGTTCTTTTTAAGTGCACTGACAGCGGGCTACCCTGTATTTCAACTCCACCGAAAAGCGGCCTGGATTCCAGGCGTATGTAACTATAGGAACAAAACATGCGTGATCGGGGCAATGGGTGTCAGGCGCCACGACATTAACGTCGGGTCGCAGTGTCAAAATGGCGCCCTGCCCACAATCACCACCAACCGCTGGTACTTCGAGATGAATGTGTCCCTCAGGCCTATTTTCTCATTCATTTATTAGGCCTATTTTCTTATTCATTTATTATGCCTCGATCTACTATATGTCCCTCAGGCCTCTCTCAGTTCCCTGGCACTGAGGCCGCCCTTTTGAAAAACAGCCGCTTTTGTAGTGCAGTCATACTACCGATGGCAAGCACCGCGTCATGCATTGTCAAGGCTGATCGTACCAGGCCCACACATGATGATGAATAGGATTTTAGTAGCCGTGTTTGTGCAGCAGCCGTGAACGCGCACGCAACTGAAAGCTTTTTTACCTTCAAAATGAAATTAAGCCAGGGCACGGAACTGGACTAAAGCGTCCAAATCCTTCCTGAACTTCGTGCAATATTTTTGTAGAAGGTATTCGAACATTTTAAAAAGGTATTTACGAGACAAAGTGGGCGCTGAATTGGTATCTTATATTTGGATACTACGTTGAGGTATATGTTCCGTTTAATTCAAAATTAAAGCAATTAATTAAAAAAGATAAATGTCTCCCCAAGCCTACTTCGTAATACCCTTCAATGTTTGTACAGCTCTTCCATTCACGTATAGAGTTTAGTGATTCTGGAACTTATTTCTCGGCTCATGCACGTCTCAGAATCGGATCCTGGTGACGCACAACACCACAGGGTTCGACACGTGCGCTCTTGGTCCATCTAAGAAACGGATTCACGTTCAAAAACCGGGGCCTTGTTCTTCTAGATGGTGAACGGTACACCTACAGCCTCTGTCAAAAGTTCATAGAACCTAAGGAGTTTCTTTCAGAACGGCCCTGTCATGTGGTTCGCTATATGCATCGCCACCGTCCCAAATCCTTCGAAGGTGACAGGATTCGAACTCTCGACCTCAACCTTACGAAAGCTTGGACTTTCACGGACGCTACTGGAGATTCACTACACGATTCGAACCCTCGACCTCAGCCTTACGAAAGATGGGACTTTCAAGGACGCTACAAGAGATGCACTACACGTTACTCAGGAGCAAATCATTTGGGTTCACTAATTTTGACAAGTGTAAGAGATGCCCTACACGTCACTCAGAAGCAAATCATTTAGGTTCTCTACTTTTGAAAAGTGCTATACATGCTACAGAAACGAATCCGCGCTAGCGTTGACCACGCAAGAGCCTTTCGGTACGCTGCGCAAGAACAGCTGCACGTGTGTGTCCTTGCGTGGTTACACAGTAACAGGAACGATGAAAATTACCAACTATAGGAAACAAAAGGTGGTATTTTCCCGAGGCGCGTTGGAACGCAACGAACACAGCAGGCGTCGGAGAACGCCTGCACCTCCACACTACTACTGTTGATAAAAACGCCGAAAAGGCGCGCTACGAGACATTCCAAGACCGCCGCCCCCTCCTTCGCCACCCGCAGAGCCGAGCTCCTCCGCGGCCACTTCGGCCGAGACATACACACACAACAATGGCGCATTACCCGGCGCGGCTAATGGTTAGCGTGCGGCGGTCGTTGCTTGCACAGCGCTGCAGAGGTCCGCGGCGGCGGTAGTTTGGCCGCCGCACGCCAGTAGCCGTCGGCGTCATAAGCGCACGCTAGCGTGCAAGGAGTGGGGGAGGGGGAAGGGGGCGTAAGTGCTCGGCAGAACAAAGAAAGTGATGAAAGCGAAACCTGCAGCCGAGCCGAGAACGACTTTGTGCGGCGTTGGTTTTCTTTAACCTGCCTACGAGTTCTTGCGACTCTTCGAAAGCCTGAAGCAAACGTAAACTTTAGCCCAAAGAAAAAGGCGACAAGCGAGGGCCGGAGGCGGGAGAAAAGGGAGAGGAGGAGGAGGCGTCAGCTTTCGCATAGCACGACTTGTCTCCAGTTCGAAAGGTCGACAAAGAGGAGGAGGCACAGGAAGGCAAAAATAAAAGCTCGAAGACCACACAATACAACTGACTCTGGTGCCTGGGGTAGGGGGTGAAGAATAAACTATACAAAGTTTGCAGCCTGCAGTTCTAACAGCACATGATTACAGTTTGAGAAGAAGGCAAAAAAAAGCAAAAGTAAGCATGCAGCTGTGGAAATATTGGGAGGCAAGAATCTGAATAACAGTTCTACAACAAAACAATCAAACACTGTCACGGAAATGTGATTGATTATACTAGCTCACAAGCAATCATGAATAATTAACAATGCTCATAAAACTCTCGGCTACCTTCGTCGTAATTTACGTCTAGCTTCACCATCAGTTAAATTACTAGCTTATAAAACATTAATTCGGCCAAAGTTAGAATACGCATCTGCCATCTGGGACCCCGCTCAACTTAACCTAACTAACTGTATTGAACTTGCCCAAAATCTCGCCGTACGATTCATCTACTCAAACTACTCATACTCCACCAGTGTTACTTCCCTCAAAAATAATGTATGCTTACCTAACCTCAAGCAACGTCGCACAGTTGCAAGGCTGTGCTTGTACCACAAAATGTATCGTAACTTGTCTTCCAACTGTCCTATTCAGCCTGCTCATAGTTCTTCAGCCCGCACAAGCCACCAAAATGCCGTTTACCCCTGCTCGCACCGTGACCCATGCATCTCCATTCCTTCTTCATCCAAACAGCACGTGACTGGAACAGTCTTGCCACAAGTACCATCCTTCATACAAACCCGGACCACTTTAAGAAAGCCATCGAAAAAATGTTATTAACACCAGGTTGCTAGCCCACCCCTCACGTAAAGCCCTCATCCGAGGGCCCTTGAGGTATGTGTAATAAATAAATAAATAAATAAATAAATGAATAAAACAATTTCCAAAAAATTTTTAAATCCAGTTTTTTTTTTTCAGCAACGAATACATCTTTTTCTGCCAGACAAACATCAACAGAACCAGAGAGAGCAACAAAATAGACTATGAAGAACAAAATTATATGCGGTAGTCCTCAAGGTGGTCTTGGTAGCCAATGGTTCAGAAAGTCACGTTTCTGCCATATGCATACCACAAAGAGGAGACCAGCCAAACAGCTTCAGTTTTATTCCATGGCTCCACAAGTCCAAACTACAGATGGTTTCCACCGCAAATATTTTCTTTTTATTATTAAGCTAAGTGAGGTACTTTAACTTTGAACATAGCTATATTTAGGGACATGGCATTGCTTAAGTCTTAGGTTCCATTTCTGTTCATTGCTAGCATACTGAACTGAAAAGTGTAGTGAACTCTCCCTTGGCAATTCTATCGGTGACCATTACGCTAGAAAATTTGAGCCGCTCGAAATGTTACTGCTGCAAAAGGACACCAGAAACAAACTGAAACTGGCTCATAACAATGGATCATCACTTTCTTGTGACAAATCAGTTACTCTGGATAAAGACAGAGATACGCACCTTGCCAGAAAAAAAGTGAAAACAAATGAAAGGTAGCGCCACTACAGCCAGTTTCCAAATAAAAGTGCAGTTATGCATGGTCTATTTTTACCAGACTGTCTGAGGCTGACAGACTTGCACACAAGAGAAAACAACTAAGAATTACACCTCTGAAAATAAGAAAGTAAGTTTTGTTCTGCGACTGCCATTGCTCTTTTATCACACGAGGAATACAAAAACCAGAAGAAGCAAATACAAAACGAAACAAAACAAATCGATGTTCAGCGACTCTACCGCTGGACTAGTTTGCCTTTGGCTCTTAAAAGTAATTTATGCTCTTTTGGGCCCAGGTTACTAAACTGCAGCACGCAGCTCTTAGCAAGTATTTCATTGTCAGGGTCAAAAATGGGATACGAATGAGGGATGGTAACCCCAGCATGATGGCAGCAATGCAACTGACAAGCACGATTCCAATGCCTAGCTGGTGGTACCTTTATTTTCGGTTTTTAGACACTGCTGCTTACCTCGATTTGTCCTGTGATGCACTTTCATTCACACTCAGTGCCACTACCAATGCAGAAAGTTTTCATCAAGGAAAAGTACAAAACATTTTACAACCTTAAATCTGCAGTAATAAAACATATTTACCTGCCCATTAACACCAAGGGAGCCACAAAAGGCGCAAATCAGTAGTAGAGCACTGCACGGGTTACATTCTGAGGCCGTAGCCTAGCCCGGGCTACATTATCACTCTACTGAGCCCAAGTATGGCCCGCCAAGCTCGACATGAGGCCCGGCCCTGGCCCGTTCCAACAGCAGCTCAAGAGCTGTGTGCAAGCAGCCTCCTGATACACAGGGAGGGGCCAGTAAAGTAACTCGAATCGCAATATAATTTTTTAAAGAATTGGTTCCGTAAACACAAAAATAAGACAAGACAAGGTGGACCGAGCGCTCGGCTTTTTTACCAGTGGTTTCATCTGTGAAAGCCTGAAGTCCCGAGAGCCTAATGAAAAGAATTGCATACACACGCAGTAAACTCAGTATTACCTATAGATCTTTAGTCAGTCCTTTTTTACAGTCGCAATGCCTAAACATCAAAACGCCCTCCAAGACATAGCAATTGCATTTCTTACATTTTTTGTGAACATGATTTCGCGGGTTGAATTCACAGCCGCAGTGAATTACACCCCTTGCAATAAAGCCTCTATTGCAAGGGAGGGATGGCTATGAGACGAAAAGCAAACATGCCAATTTAGTGTTGGTCAAATGTTTAGGGGAATCCCCCAAGGTGGAGTAGATTTGTAATAAGGGAGTAATTACTCGTTGGCATCCACCCGAGCGCAGCCATACGGCTACAAAGGAAAGCTATACAGCTTTCTCAGAAACTTCGTAGTTAAAGAAAAATTCGTCCTGGTCCGGGGTTCGAACCCGGGACCACCGCTTCACCGGAGCAGTCGCTCTACCAATAGAGCTAACCAGGACGGCAAGCTTATGGTAGGGCGAGAGCGAATTGATCAATAACTCGAAGTGGGAACTGTGTTAGCTTTCTCAGAAACTTCGTAGTTAAAGAAAAATTCGTCCTGGTCCGGGGTTCGAACCCAGGACCCCCGCTTCACCGGAGCAGTCGCTCTACCAATTGAGCTAACCAGGACGGCAAGCTTATGGTAGGGCGACAGCGAATTGATCAATAACTCGAAGTGGGAACTGTGTCAATTCGCTCTCGCCCTACCATAAGCTTGCCGTCCTGGTTAGCTCAATTGGTAGAGCGACTGCTCCGGTGAAGCGGTGGTCCTGGGTTCGAACCCCGGACCAGGACGAATTTTTCTTTAACTACAAAGTTTCTGAGAAAGCTGTATAGCTTTCCTTTGTAGCCGTATGGCTGCTTTCGGGTGGATGCCAACGAGTAATTACTCCCTTTTTGCCAATTTAGTGCATAGATTGTGCTTGAAGACCCAAGGTGTCTTAAACCAACATGCCCTTCTCTAAAGGCGCTTCTCGTAGCACAGAGATGTTCTTAGGCAAAGGCAGACAGTCAAATAGTATCTCGCAACATACCACTGCCTATCGAGCAGTCAAATGAAGGTCCTTCTCCAGCGATTCTAATGAATATTCAAATGTCTAGTCATGAGCAAGCCAGCACAAGCCTGCGATGCTGTGCATTTTATTAGGCGAATGCATCCGTGCAAATGAACCGTGTGTCAGGAGTTACAATGCGCCACTAAGAACACTGCTGTAGTGCAGCCCACTGCTGTATTTTGCGCCTTTCCTTTCCACTTTCTCTTGTACCGCTCTACGCCGCCAGTACCGTCTGAAGTTACTTGGACATAGCACTGAGAGTGGCGCTGATTAAACTCTGTCAGCAAACAAGCTCTCTCATTTCACGGCAACAAAAAGTAGTACTAGTGGTTTATAATAAACTACTGAAAAGGTATTATAGCTGGGCTTCTTCCATTTCAGAGACACTCTGGGCAACAGGAAAAAGAGCTGTACTGTTTTTAATTTTTCCCGTGGTAAGAAAATGCAACTATAGCAGACAAAAAAAAAAGTAATTGGGGATTGAGTACTTTTTTCTGAGCCAACACCACAGCCCTGTTTCATCTGTGTCACTGCTAGTTTGACATACGTGTACGTCACACTGCAATAATCAATCAAAAGTCCTATACAGCCCTTCTATGTATGGCCCCAAGCCCGACCTGGGCCCGTGCAATGCTCCAATCAGTAGTCATGTTTGTTTTTATGTATCTCAGAGCTAGAAACAATGATTACGAAGTGCAGTGATGATTTCGTGCTGAGAAAAGTGAAGAACCAGAAAGGGATATGGCACAGCTGGCTAGAAAGTAAATGAACAATTTTAGTGCAGAGTAGCGCTAGCTCGCATTTCCTCATACAAAGCCATTATGACACAATGACGTATGTCCCGTCGAAAACAGTTTAAAGGGACACTAACGGGGAATATTAATTCAAGCCAGACTGAAAGGTTATCATCATGTGATAAAAAATTAGTCATTTTTATCAAAAACAGCTTTGAGAAGTCTGAACGTTGTAGAAAAGCAAAGTACACATGGTGACACCACTTGTGGATTCCTGCAACTGTGCCTGGTGCCATGAATTCTTCTTCAGCCACAATTGGTTTATCACTTTCTTGTGAGACGCTATTTCGGCATCAGTGGGCAGGAATTACTGACATAAGGGGAAGCAGTGCAGTACGCGTGGTCAAAAATGTGAGCAGTCTAATAATTCAACAGTAGAAACGACGCGATGGACAGAGAAAGGAGGAAAAAACAGCGCCATGTCTTTTTCTTTGCATTCTATGCACCCAGCCTGCGTATGGTCACTGTAGGAAGCAAGTATAGCACTCCAAGCTCTCAATAAAATTCATGCTCAGAAGTGGTGCCTCTGAATGACCGAAGTGCTCAAGCAAACACGCATCATAAAACTGACATAACCTTTTTCAAGTTTCGTGGCCAACTAATGTTGGTAGATTTTCTCAGCAACACAGACAGCTTTCTGCGCATAAAAAATGCCTGTAGTGTTCCCATGGAACGAATGATCTGTCTAGCGTAGTGTCTTGCTCAGGCTGCCATTTACCACCAGCATCCCTTAATTGAATCATACTATGAGACATCGAAGCACACACTAAACAGAGTGTAGCTTGAAATGAAATATAACTCTTTTCGAAGAAAAAAACATTAAATATCGCATTTAACAACATGCAAGAGATGTGGAGATTGTCGAGATGTGGTCATCAGGTGGGGTACACTGATAGCGGCCAAATTTCCTGGGAGAATGTTGTTCTACTTGATACAAGCGATTTTCAGCTCCAAATCGAAATTATAAATCCTCTTTTCATTCGTATTGGAACACTCAATCCTGTCAATATCAGGAGAGACCTTTTCATTTCCAACCGAATCTCATAACACATTTTGGTCACTTGACAGTCTCTTTATTATACCAGTATGCGACCTGTACCATTCAACTGCTCTCTTCTTGTTACTTGCAATCATATAAGGCATGGCTAAGTTCAGACATGCTGTTAACAAATGAAAACCTGGGACACAGTTTAGCAACAGAGTGAACAAACAACAAATCTAGCTATTTAAGGGTGAAGCATGATCGGGAGCTCGCTGACTTCATTAAATTAACATGAAAACTTACAACAGCAATACAAGCTTACAATAGACTGCTTACAACAGGCTTACAATAGACCTGCCTGAAAAAGCCTGAAAACAAGTTGAGGACAGCATGGCAGGATATGGAGAAAAGTAGGCTAGGCAGACAGAAAGACAGCAGCATAGATAAGAGAAACTGCAGTCACTAATATCCTAGTAGCTACCAATGGGCACAGACGGGTGATTCAATGTGGTGAACTACTCTACCACTTCCACAACTGATGGTCTGTTAGGGTAACAACGTGCATTGCAATGGAAGGAAGGATGTGGACAAGAGTAATAAAAATTGGTTGCAAATAGAACTGAATACTCTGAAATAGTTCACATATCAACACAAGTAGTTTTAGTTTGAGAAATAGCTGCAGTTTGAGTAACTTGCGAACTTTCTAAATGACACACTGCGTCCTTATAAGGGTGCCATGCGCTACTTGATGCGCTGCCCGAGATTCTTTCTTCAAGCTTTCAATAAGGCAACCTCTCTTTCTTCAGATGCCCCCCCTCTTAAGAGAGTAGATTGCTGTGGGACCAGCACAAAATGATTTTCAGAGAAAGCAGCTGGCTCTGTGGCTCTGTCAACATAGCTCGAACCACAGAGCAACTAGCCTGCATCCGTTTCAGTTTCTACATGGCCTACAAGATCGCCCAGAGAGTAAGCATTCACGAACAGCCATCTCGCAATACCAGACTTCGGTGCCGCAGTTGCTTTGCATGCGATGAAAACTGAAAATGAGCCAATTCTGTGCCCTACTGTTTCTAGCTTTTTCCGTGGAAAATATTTTTCAGTGCAAATATGCTTCTTGATCAGCACCAGCCTAAGCTAAGTACAAAACAATCTAGCATATGCAGTGCTCACTTTGTGGACAAGAAGTCACGGTGCAAAGCAAAAAGATGTCAAGCCAATGTGCACAGACTGCGTGCTAGGTCCATCCTGACTTCAGTCTAGACTTTTCCCTGACATGGCCAACATTTAGGTGGTACCCTTGATGGTTTCCTGATTTCTCCAGGTTGCTAAACATGCTGAATTATGCAAGATGTTTGTTCTTCTGGACATAACATGCAGTCGGTGCCATGTACATCAAATGTCATGTACCAGATTCCACTTTCTTGTGACAGAACACACATCGATCAGACAAGCTATATCTTGAAGGGAGGCTGAAAACTGCGTTCTGATGACAAAGACACTGCTTTCACCGAAAAAGGAGCCTTTGTATGCAAGCAAAGCTTAAAAATTGTAATAAAGGTATCACCGCCCCCAGCAATTTTCATAAGCAAAGTACGCTGTGTCCAGACAGCTTTTTGCATGCCGATCTCTGAGCTTAGGATAAGCCACCATTCACCATTCACTTCCAAATGGTAATCATGGAGCCCTTTTCAATCTCGAAGTGACGAGTTTAAGTCAAGTGGCACTGGTCAAATGAATCTAAAACGAAATGTACGTGACCGCAAAAATGCTTAGTTATAGGGTCAGTTCATTATAATGATCGCACCCTCCTATGGCCTCCTTTTTTAACGGTGCACCTCACAGAATAAGCAAATACAGCTGACCTAATCTTGTCAAGCCCGACAGCGTATGTTGTCAGAAGGCCCAGGAGTGATGCAAGAAACAGTTGCAGAATGTTGAATCCTTCTATGACTTCACGGATTGCTACCACTTTGATTCTATGACTGGTTCATAAGGTGCAAGGTCCAGTGCCCTTGACATTTCTATGATTTCTGCGCATCTGTCATCTTCAGCAACTTGGAATGTAGACATAGAAACTCATGGCAGCGATCACCTACCTACGTACATTAAGGTTGGTGGTGCTTTTCTAAGTTCCGAGCGGTGTAAGGTACGCTACACGAATTGGGATGTTTTCTCTGACACAGTAGAGAAATTGGAGCTCTCCCACATTGATTATGAAAACTTTATTGATGCTGTAGCACGTGCTAAAACGACCAGCACTAAAGTTATAACCTTACCAACAGTGTACTCAAGTGTAGATGCTGAATATGAGCGACTTCGAGCAATTCGCCGCAGAGCAGAGAGACGAGCACGCAGGACCAATAACAGAGAAGACATCAGCGTTGCTAGGCGTGCACAGAAACATGTTCAGCGCCATTTGGACAAACTCGCGAGACGGGAATGGCGATCTTTCTGCGCAAAGCTTGATCCCAGAAAGCCTCTTTCGAAGATTTGGAGCATTGTGCGCAGCCTCAGTAGTCAGCTGGCGCCATTAAATCTTTTTGAGTGCGTAGCTCTGAATGCAAATATTTCTCGTCTCGACACAGCGGAGGCTTTCTGTTCTAAGATAATTGCTCGTTCATCAGCCGTATCGGTGCCACTATCTCCCCAAAGCTTTATCTCTTCACCTAACACCGCCCTCCTTGACGAACCGTTCACTATGGATGAACTTTATGCGGCTCTGGCAACTACCAATAAAAGATCCTGCCCTGGACCAGATGGCATAAGCTACACTACCCTCTCTCACCTGACAACTAGCGCCAAGGTTCAACTCCTCGCAGTTTATAACACCTCCTGGGAGTTCGGCCGCCTTGAAATGTGTTGGAAGCGTGCGCGTGTCATACCCATCCTCAAGCCTGGAAAAGCATCAACTTACTTAAATGCCTATCGTCCTATAGCCCTTCTAAGTTGCATCGGGAAGTTGATGGAGAAAATGGTTCACTCCCGTTTAACCTGGGACCTGACGAACAGGGAAATTTATCCTCCGACCATGTCTGGTTTTCGAAAAGGACGCAGCAGCATTGACAATGTTATTGCCCTTGCCAATTGTGTCAAACGCAGCAAAGCAGTGCGGTCTATGACCATTGCAGTGTTTCTTGACGTGAAGGGAGCATTTGACAATGTCACACATGAGGCAATTCACTCAGCTTTACAATCAATTGGCATTACCGGACGAATGTATAACTGGCTGCGCGACTATCTTCACGAAAGATCGATTTTTATGTCAACAAGTGAAGGTGACACAGCTCCGCATCAAATATCTCGCGGAGTACCTCAGGGGGGTATACTAAGTCCTACCCTTTTCGATCTCTCACTTGTTGGCTTGGAAAAATGCTTGCCACCGACAGTTGAAATCTCCCTTTATGCAGATGACATCTGTATATGGTGTTCCGGACGCAATAGGCGCATTGTGCATGCCCGTCTACAGAGGGCAATAGGCTGCATTGAATTATTCTTAAGCAAGCGCGGTCTCGCCATGTCGTCCGATAAAAGCTCAGCAATTGCATTTTCAAGGCGTGATCTTTCGCGCTACGTGCTGAAAGTTGCTGGTACTCCAATACTGTACGTCACAACCCATAAATTTCTGGGGGTAATGTTTGACAGGTCACTGTCATGGTCCCCACATGTGCAACAGATGAAAGTCAAGCTCTGCTCTTACGCCTCTATTTTTCGTATGCTCTCCACCAGCAGAAGAGGCTGTTCTACACCATCATTACTTCGACTGTATGGAGCGCTCTGTGAAGGCCTTCTGCGCTACAGTCTCCCAGCTCTGGAGGGTATTTCGCAAACTAATATTAAAATCCTTGAAGCCATGCAAGCTAAAGCCTTGCGAATCTGTCTCGGCCTTCCCAAAAACACCTCCACAATGGTTACTCTAGCTGAGAGCAGACGTCTATCGGCATCAGTGCTCTTAACCCAGGAGCTCCTTCGTGCCCAGGTGCGGTTTGTGGCTCGTGTACCAAACCACCCACTCGCTGACTACTGCATGGAGGATATTTCTAACATTCTCCCATCACAGTACCAGCGTCCTGTCACAACTTCCACTGCACCTTGGAGGTATGCAGCATGGCAAATTAAGATCACAATCCCTGGCATTAAAAGAAAAACAAATACCCCCAATCCTGCACTAAAATACTTTGCGCTTGAGCACATTCATAGTTGCTACAATGCGTACCGTCACATCTACACTGATGGCTCTGTAACGTGCTTATCATCTGCGATTGGCGTCTGGATTCCGTCAACGTGCACCACAATTTCAGCGATACTCAGTCACCGCACCTCGACTACTGCTACCGAGCTGGCTGCGCTGCGTGTTGCATTTACTTACATCCTACAACAACCGCCAACAGCGTGGGTTGTCTTCAGTGACTCTCGTGCTGCACTACAGGCGATAAATTCACCAGGAAGCCTTCAGGAGCAGATCGTCGATGACTTGAATAGGTTACACACCGAGGCCTGTGAGTGACGTCACCGTGTTGTGCTTCAGTGGTTGCCCGCTCACTGTGGCCTCGCAGGCAATGATCGTGCTGACGGTGCAGCAAGATCGGCGCATGGTGACACCTCCTTGTTTCTACCGATACCTTTTCTCGTAGTGATGGCGCGAGACTTCTCGCTACTAAAGCCTGGCAGACGCAACGCTCTTTGTGGTGTGATCCGCGGTGTCAATACAGACCCCTCTTTCGCATCGACCCCGCTTGTGAATTCCGCATTCCCCGGAATTTAAATAGACGTGACTAACTGCCTGCATCGAATTCGTCTGGACGTTGCCTTTACTAAATTCTATCTTTATAAAATTGGTGTATCAAGTAGCCCTCTGTGCCCGACATGTGGTGTGCGCGAAGATATTCAACACTTGATCTGCCACTGCCAAATCTTTAATACTTATCGCAAGGCACTGTTAGGTGCTTTAGGACTTCGTCAGGACAACCCCGTGCGCCTGGAGCATGTCCTTGGACCCTGGACTGATGCGACTTCGGCTGAGCGAGGGACAAAAGCTTTCTTAGTTTTTCTAAGGGACACGGGTTTAGTGGACATACTTTGATAGTCATCTAGGGGACACGGTTTTAGTGGACATACTTTGATAATCATTGTGTGTGTGAGAGTGCGTGAGTGGTGAGTATGTTTGATGTCACCTTTTTTTTTTTTCTTTCTTTCTCTCTCTCTTTCACCCTCTTCTTTCATCCTCATCTGGAGTAGCATGCCAGGCCTATAACCAGGCAGACCTCTCCATTATCCATTAAAGTCTCTCCTCCTCCTGGTTCATAATCACTGTCAGCTTGCAATGTTTTCGCAAGGGGCCACTACGTAGCTCTTGCATGCTCCCACTAGCCATGTTGTTGCTCTCCCTGTCAGTAATTTTTGTATGTCTGTGCCCTCTTCATGCATCTTTGGATGCGCCAGGGACTACAATTTTGGATTAAGCATCGCCAAAAACCCCCTTCAAGCCAAACACTGTCACAGTCCATCAGTACCCAGTTAATCGAAGCTCCCACACGACCAAAGCACATGGTGAGAGGAGAATCGCAACGACTGAAGAGGCGTGTTCTGGCAAGCATTGAAGTTAAGAGGCATTGGCACTGCACATGCTCACAAACATGCTTGCACACGGCCTGCTCACTACGGCATAAGATGTGATTGACCACAACCCTGGTTGCAGGATGCGGCTTTTGCTTTGAAAACACGATAGGATAAAATGCTAACATTCAGTAAGAGGCAGTTACATTTCTTGTCTTGCTTTCTTCAGTTTTTTCCCCAATCGCAATAAATTCTCGCAATATAGACGATCAAGTATTTATCCAAGATGGAGTTCCAGGGGGTGAAACTTATGAGACAATACCGCGGTCATGATTTTGAACACCAAAATGAGGCTTGCACCAAAATCCCTCTATTTCTACCCCTAAGGAACACTTGACTTATCAAAAGCTGGAACCCTTTACATCGTCAACAGTCTTATCTCTCGTTCGCAAACATTCTTCGGCTGTTCCGCGCTGCACAACAATGCAAAATCACAAAGAGAGCTAGGCCTGGCTCTTTAAGATGAGTTTCAATGATGCATATAAAGAGGGGTTTTCGAGAAGACTGAAGTTTTCCGCAGCAATAAGCACTCCTCGCAAAGCTTGAAATGACAGTAAATTAATGCTGAGACCCGAATGACAACGTTTTAGTGCCTAAACCAATGCAGGCAGGCAGCTAACCCTGACAGTGGTCAATGTAGCATCATATGACAGTAAGGACGCATATAGTTCGTAAACATAGCAATGTTGCACGTCACTACTTCATTCTTCAATACTGAAAGATAGGTGCGAACAACTGCACATAGTGCAGTACCGGCCTCTGCGACGCTTTTTGCTTCTCAGCACTAGCACATACGGATGACATGACTTACGGGTTGCTGCTACTGTTTTTCTTCATGGTGCTGCATGGGTGAGTTGCCCAGATGTGTCCGGAAAATGCCTCCACGTCCACCGACGGCCTGCAGCGACTTGCCGCCTTCAGTTCGAAACAACGGTCCTTGCGCGAGCAGCAACGGCTGTACGTAGTGCACAATAAACACTAGTAAAGGGCTTTTAGCTGCTTAGCTGAACATCAGGCAAAACCACCAGGTGTGCTTGCATCGCCAAAGACACTTTCAACTCAGCTTTTGTTGAAGTTTCCAAAAATAATATAATTAAAATGTTGAAACTTAAAAATGCACATTAATTTTTTTAAATAATTTTTATTACCACTTAGTTATTGCAAAAAGTTGTTTCTTTCGCTACCATGTCTTAGGTTAAAGACGTTTGCAGCGCCAACGTCTTAAGTAGTGGTGATTGTAAAACAAAGTCGCGTAATAAAAGTTACTTTACTAACAATTTTAAGACATCAACGTTGTTTACTGCGATGCGCCTTTTGAAAACTCTCGTTCTCATGGAGGAAGTCCTCCAAGCTTGTTCCTGTCTCACGTTCACAGCTACGGTGTTCAAAGCTGTCTCTCTCAGTATTTCAACTTGTCAGTTTCGAGCCCTTAGCACTTACTGTAACGTATGGTTTTAGCTTTTTCAGCCATATAAATGCAGAGCCCGGCACAAAAATCTTTAGGACGCGTGAGCCAGAAACAAAGCAGATGGCTCAATTATTAGCCGCCCTATCGACACCACACTTCTGGAGCTGAAACTCAAACTGGTGTTCTTTGTTCTTTGGTAGTGAAATGAAATGCTTGCTGATCACGTACCGCCTATGGGCCTAGTTTGCTTTCCGAACATCTTAGAGAATTTTCTCCGTGATTGTACGTGAATGTATGTGTACGCGTGATGAACGTAGCTAAGGCGGCTGACCGCGGTGATGTGTTCGTCCTGCCTGTTCCCTTCTTTGCATGATGAGAAACTGGCTTGGCCGCCATGCAATCAGCATATTCGCACCCTTTCAACGCCCCATACTTATCTTCGCATTAATAAAAACGTTTGAAGAAGACCCGGCCCTTTGAGGAACTTTCAAGCGCGCGAAGCATAAGCGCCTCACGTTGGGAAGGGTAAGTGTCGGTAAAGAGGTAAATTATGCGTTTTTTTTCCCACTTTTTTCAATGTCAGAGGTTTTTTTTTTTTCGCTGTCAGAGGTTGTTTACGCATCCCTGCTCCTGAGGCAGGCTTTATTACAATGTAGTTATATAGCAGTTTTACAGCCAAAGCTATTGTACGGACACTAACTGTAGATTTGTTTCACGCCACCATGTAATCAACCCAAGAAGGTTAAAATACGAAAAAAAAGAACAGTATCTATACTACCTCCTGCTCTTAAAAAACAGCACCACTACCGCATTTGTATATGTATAGCCTCCTTTATTCAACGGCCAGGTCACGTGACTGGTCACAGATTCAAGCATCCAAGGATTCAAGATTGGCTGATCTTGACGCAATATAACCTAAGTCCTTCCTCCATGACCTAAGTAGATCCTTCCTACATTGGCTCCTAACACGTACGCAGAATCAACCGTTAACCAAACAGATAACAAAATTAACCAAGCCGTACGAAGGTACCTGCGCGGCTTAGCAAGTGTGATGGTGTGGCTGCTGCCGTCTATCGGATATGCGACATCCACCTGCGGATTTTTTTCCTGTCACGTCGACGCCGACGGCATTGCCGACGGCATTGCCGACGACGGCTTTTCTGCAACACGGTTCGCATACTCTGTCGAGTAAGGTCGGCTTCAAGAAAACGATTTTTCCCATATGCTTCGTATAATATATAAAAAGGTCCAGCCGCTGTCGACGATATTGGAGGAAACTAGAACATATACCTGACTGGTTTGGTCCAAGGCCATCGACAACGACTCAACAATAACGAGATACCCACTAGTGCAGCAGAGGAGGCAGAACCACAATTTTACATAATTTTATTCCGACATGAATGGCGCCCCGTGTTATCCAATCGATTTAAAGAATTGCAGACCATTCATATTGTCGTGCGCTTTTTTCAGTGATTTAACTTGGGTCTAGGTTCGATATAGCGTCCACCTTTTATTGCGTGTGCGCGTGCATACGCGCATGCACAATTGTCGAGTTTATGCGTTCGTTACTGGGCAGGTCCGTGTGATAATTAGTCCATGCAGCGTCTTGCACACAGCGCATTCTCCATCAGACGTCATCAGCCTTTGCTATTTCGCTGTTAAATACACGTCTAAGTTGCCTGATGAGTGTGTGACGCGAGCGTGTGTCACCCGATCTTTATGCATGTGTTTTCTTCGGTGAAGAAATTATGCAGTTTTCTGCTTTGCAAAGCCAAGATACTGACCAATTAGTTCATATTATATCTTTGTACAAACTCCTTTCTCCACTGACTAAGCGTAGAGGGTATAAATAGTTTGCTGGTGACAGTAACGATGTTTTTTTCTTCCTCCATGCAGTAACGCCACATCGTGTAAAAAAGGGCGAGTGAACAGTGGTTGAGAGAGCTGTCGCCTTGGGGCCGAAATAAGAAGCAGCAGCGCGGAGCTTTTCCGGATCGCTGGCAGGTGCCGCAGCCTCACCGGAGGCCGCGAGTTGTTCAACAAGACGGCGGGAAATTTGTTCACACAGTCTCGATTTTAAATTTGTTCACCACATGCACATTCCTTATAGAAATGCAGGTCGATCGTGTAGTACCAGTATTTAAGCACGGGGAGAGAAGCACTCAGCAGTTATCGTCCTATTTTTATATTACCAGTTTTCTGGAAAGGAATCTAAAAATTGTTACAAATTTTCTTCACTAGTTTACACTTCATTTTTTACACAAAGCAATTTATTTGATGACTTCCTGCTCGGTTTCAGAAAGCACCGATAAGCAGAGACCGCCACTTTAACTCAAAAAGGAATCATATTAGAAGCTTTCAGCATTAAGGAACTTATAACGAGGATCTACATAGATTTTACGAAAGTGTTTTATTTTTTCACGCATTCAGAGTTCGCGGCAATACTCATACACTGCTAAATCATATCTAGAAAATGAAACAGGTACGTTGACATGAATGGCAGTAAATCTTCCGTTTGGCTGGTTTCTTCTGGCGTTCCGCAAGGCAGCATTCTGTGACCACTCTTGTTCAGTATTTACGCCAATGACATTGTTCGCCGCAGCGACTGCGCAAAATTTGTCTCAAGCGCAGATGACACTACCCTTTTTGTTGAGGGAAAGACTATGTGTGATATTGAATGGCGATCAAATAAAGCGCTTTCTTATTTACACCAGTGGGTGAACAAAATTTGTTTAGTGATAAACCCGAATAAAAATAGGAATTTTATACTTACCGAAATTAATATAGAAGCTTACATCATTGAACCGATGGTTAGGTACAGATCGCGTAGAGATAGCTAATTTAGTGAAAATATTGACGTTCATTTTTCAAAGCATTTAACTTGGAGCCAGCATGTTGAGTACCTCTAGTCGAAAGTATGCAGCTAGAGCCGTTGGCCTTACTGGGAGACTGAGAGAAATTTTACCAAATGAAGTTAATGATCTTCTCTATAATTCCCTAATGCTATCTCTTCTTAAGTACTGTAATATTGTCTGGAGCACGACTAGCGTGATAGACTTGAAAAAATTGCACTTACTTAAACTAAATATAACGTGTTCGTTGTATTGCTAATGTATCTTTCTATCATTCTTCGGCTCCTGCTTTTTTGAAGTATAGCATTCTTTTCCGGTATTTTTTCTTTATAATTGTAAGTTACTACTAACCTATAGATCTTTTGCGAAAGAAAAAAATTACCGACGATTACGTTACTTCCTAATGCGAAATTTGAGCGCAGCAAATAAGCTGTTTCACCTTTTCGATAGTGAGTCAACCCCAGCTGCGGAGTTGGTTTCAGGGACAACGCCGCCGATGCCGACACAAACAATATGATACCCTCGCTTCCGCAGCGCTAAGAACCAGGTCTAGCCGTGGGAAGGTGGTCACGTATTCGTCGACGTGCCGGGGCCTACGTGAAATAACCGGCGCGTCGGCAACTGAAGAGCACCCTATCCGCCACACAAGAACAGGGGGGGGGGGGGGGGGGGGGGGGGGGACCCATTCCTCCTCTTTCTGCATGGCGGCGACGGTGTTCTATGCAGTCACGTTATCTTGACTCTCTAGCGGCGTCAGCGGCATCCAGCGGTATCAGTCGGTCGCTGCTAGCGCTGGGGGGATGAAAGGGGGGCGGAGCTGGTTACGAGGCCGACGACAACGCCGACGACGACGCGAAACCCAGGAACGGACGCCAAAGAGCTGCGCTCTAAAATAATCTTGTGATTTCTTTAGCACAACTACAGGAAAACATGCGACCTTGATCGACTTACTAGACACGAAGAAAAATGGTTTGTACCTACACCTCGTACATCTTACAACATGCAATCCTTCAGCTATACAATCCCCACAATACTTCGTCCAAAGTGATAGGTCCCTCAACTACATCAAGCTGCTCATCGTCGAGTCGAGGAACGTCTTCGAGTAAGCAACTGCAATATTATCCGCCATTTTGGCTTTCACAGCTCTCAAAGTGCTTGCGATAGTATTCAAATAAAACATAAAAAACATTGCCACCTTGTATTGCCAGGTGGCGCATACGAAGTAGGGCGACGACGACGAAGTAGGGCTCGCGTCGTAAGGAATCTGTCGCACCTGCCCGCACCCCGCACCTCCACCAGACTGTAGCGTACTTGCTGACGAAGGGGGCTTTAATAGCAGGCACGAAGACAGGGAAGGCCAGGCTAGCTGGGGCAGCAAAGGCGACAATATCATATGTATGCTGCATGTGCAACATCCATAATGAATTTCCAATATCTCCTTAGCACTCTGCCTTTCATCACTCAAGGCCCGACGAGATGGTGGCTCATCTAGACACTTGCACGATCTAGGCCTTATTAAGGACCTCTTACATCCAGAATACAAACTGCTATTGATATCGTCTACATAGGCACCTCATGAAGCTGAATTCAAGTACGCCCGAGCTGACGCAATTGATGTCTGTTCAGGAATGCGATTTTCGCTGAGGCCTCAATAGGCAAATTTTTTGTCTGTTTTGTCCTCTCCGCTGTAGTAGTGCGTACGTTGGGCAGACGGGCAGATGTCTAAACGTAAGGCTGTGTGGACATGCCTCTTCACTTCGTCTGCAAACTGGTGAACACTTGCCAGTGCACTGCAAGAACTGCACAGGTTCTTTCCCTTTCGAAATCGTACTCAGATTTTACGGCGTGGTAAATGATCAAATGTCGAGGGAAATCCTCGAAGCCCATGAAATCTGGAAACACAGTAGTGGCCCGTGCATTAGCACACCTTCTATTTATCTCTTTTACAAAGAACGAAAGTTTTCAAAACGTACTTAAGTTTGCACATATCAGTCTTCATGACCTTTCGCTCTTTCTCTTTTTCTTTTACTGGCTGATTTTACAGTTATCATAGTTGGTGTTATTTTTGCATTCTTTCAAGATTTGCGCATGCGTGTTGTTGCTTAGTGATGGGACATTTGTTCTTTATTCGTTTTCATTCTGTTTAAGTGTAGCACCTGTCCTGCCCTCGCCTTTCTTTGTCCTATGAAAACACTACGTTTTCGTGTAGCATAAAGTTTAAATAAATCCCTCTTTTGAAAAAGTGAGAGATCATCGCGTGACCATGTGTCTGCCAAGCAAGTAGATACAGCACGTTTAAAAGTTTCGTCTGAAAGCAGGCAGTTATTCCTTTACAGCTTCTATCGAGTATCCGATCCCATCGAGGGTGGAGTATGCGCCAACTTTACTTCACTTTTGTATATGCACTACGCAATGGTCATTGAAGAATATGGGCCGCACCCAGCAAGCAAGAATACTGGCTAACGCGTCTGCAGAAACGTGGGTTCTGTCAAGCCGAGCCCTGGAGAAATATTGATGAGTATAACGAGGATTATATCACTCATTTCTTGACTAATATCCACAAGGTCGTTTCCATATGCCAAACCTGTAAGTAAAGCAGCACTAGGGTTGTAACGCTTACACAACACTGCACGGTCCTCATTCCTAAAATCAGAATTAAAATCTCTCAACGGTATAACTTTGTGGTCCGTCCACAAATGGTCAACTAATGACAGAAAGAAGAGCCTTATATCTCGCTGCTATAGAGGGACATAAACACAAATGATCCGCCACTGTACGCCTGAAATGCTGAGGTCACAGCATATAAGACGTCCTTCATCATCCATGCAATGCGACATGGCAGTCATGTCCAGTGTGTTGCCCACGAATAGGATACACCCACCAGATAATTACGCCTCTTGAGTGGCTAACGATAATGTCGCATTCTGGCAAAAATGGCTCGATTTCAGCTTCAATCTCATCACATGGCAGCTTTGTTTCCTGGATGGTTGCCACACTTGCGGTCTGCTTCTATAAAAGGTGCCTTGACTGATGTTGTCTCCTAGACCATTACGTCACGTTCGTTCGAATTGGTTAAAATGAGACTTCGTGTGTCTAGCGGTCTATCACGTGGTGTAGCTGCCTGCTGATTTATGATAATGAGTGTGTGTAATTAGAAAGAGGTACTAATTAGGAAAGAAAAAGCAAACAACCATTAACGATATGGCTTGATACCCATAAGGCGGAGCTTAAGCGTATCCCTATTTTTTTTGCACTCACAAAGCATGCCGCGGTTGATTAATAAGTACCCACAACTAAACTGATTTGCAGAAGAATAACCTAAGGGAAGCACTGTCCACGTAGGGGATGCCGTCTTGTGTAACAACAGTGTATATTTCCCAAGCTTCACATCGGCGCCTACAAAAATTTAAATTTTGTTGCAAAGAAGAGAATGCCAGGCCATTAAAGGTGCACTGAACAGGAATCTGAACTCGTCTTTTTGCCGCCGGAACTCGATCTGCACGTTCCGAGCATTCTTAGAAACTATTTATTGCCCTGTGTGGCCGATTTCCCTAATTAAATCGAATTAACGTCCGGCTACCGCACTTTTTTTTTTTAATTCTCTCCGTACGGTGGGCGGAGTCGACCAACGCGTGGAGTGCCTTTCAGCCAGCTCCGTGGAGGCTTTGCTTTCGCTTTATTTTGTTTTTTAGGTTTCGGTATAAATAGTTTCATTCACAGGTAATATAGCCGCAAAATAAGCCCGCAGAAATAAAAATACGCGCGGACTATTTGCTTCTACGGATTACTACGTATTACTCCGCCGATGGCAGAGCGGCAAGCAGCCACGAGACTGGGTAAAAGGCACTCCACGCGTTGGTTGACTCCGCCCACTGTACGGGGAGAATTAAAAAAAAAAAAAGGCCGGAGCCGGACGTGAACTCGATTTAATTAGGGAAATCGGCCACACAGGGCAATAAGTCGAAGTTTCTAAGAATTCTCGGAACGTGTAGATTGAGTTCCCGCGGCAGAAAGACGAGTTCAGATTCCTCTTCACTGAACCTTTAACGGGTGGCGTAAAATGGAACGCAGGACAGAGTTCATTGGAGGTCAGTCGAAGAGGCCTGTGTCTTGCAGCGGACGAAGTTAGGGTGATGATGATAGAAGTGAAGCGGTATCAGAAGAAGATAATTGAAGAAAAAAGATTGTCCATATGGTAAGTGAAATGGAATTGTGCAATAGAATGGTCAAAAATGAGCTTGTCGTAAATACGCGCCTCACTGAAGCTGGAAATGCCAAACACCAAACACCAGTTTCGCTACAGAACTTACCAAGTGTTAACGTCGATTCAAGAGGGGACCCGACAGCTCTAATCATCGAAATATCTATCTATTAATTCAACCTGCTTGCTTTTGCCCTGTTATCACAAGCCTGAACAGAACGTCATAGACCCCCCCCCCCCCCCCCACCTGCCGTAGCAAAGCGTATAAGTATTTAGTTCTTCATGGTGCGCCTATGCATTCATTTTTACATACTTAAGCAACCGCACGACTCTTACTCAGCAACAGCAAGCAGGATCAGACTGATGCAGCTAGTTTGTGTCCAGTTGTGGTTGTACTCTTGGTTTCTCTAATGAATGAGCAAAACTGTATTGAACACACACTCGACATGGTCGTTGTCCCTAAATCCAGGAGAGCGTTGGACATTGGTTACTTCTAGTACACTGTACCCAACGTGATCCAGTTGCTGTTGTTGGCCTCTGGTGGAGTGGCACAGACCCACAGTGGGGGCATGGGCCAGGGTGCCTTGCACATTCAAAGAGTAGTGATAAATTGACGCAATTAAGGTAGACATTGGTGAAATTTTGCGTTAAAGGAAATAATTTGGAAAATTGTAACTAACAACGGAATCTCCCTGTTGCAGTGAAGTAATCGTGAGGATAATCGCACACTGGTTTTAGGATATATTCCAGTGGCGCTTGCCTCAAAGGATAGAAGAACTGGAAAAGAAAGAGGAAGCCCTAATCGAGCGAGGGGAAGCAACAACAAGGTATTTTTTTCTGTAGCGAGACCTACATTGGCCAGTTTCGCCGTTTCACTTACCTCCAGCAGGGGCAGTTCTGCGCATGCGCAAGGAGCGCAGTGACGTCACAGAGCTGAGCCGGCGCGCGCCTCGCCGCCGCTCCGACCGCTTCGCTTCGCCAGCTGTGCGCATGCGCGAGGAGCCGAGTGACGTCACTACGCGCGCCGCCGCCTCGCCAGCTGTGCGCATGCACGGCGCGCGCTACTGAGCATGCGCAAGGAGGTTGCGTCGCCGTACAAATGCAGGGTGAGTAGCCACGGGTTATAGTCGCTTGCCATGGAGAAGGAGAGTCAGGCCGCTGCCGAGCGACGTACGTTGGAGACTGGAGAATCTCAACTCGTCTGACCCCGAGGTTGCGGCCTGGCGGCTGGCCGCCGAGAACAGAAAGAACGATACGGCTCAAGGCCAAGCGAGAGGCTGAGACGCCGGAAAAACCAAAGCTAAACGACAAGTTGTAACCAAGTTAAACATGCACAGTCTTTGTCAAAAGTTTAGAGCCCAGGGGATTTGCTTCTAAGCCTCGCAGTGGGACTCCTGTAACAATCGTGGTAGTCCTACCCATTGGAGGAGGCAGGACCAGAAATCTTCTTACCTTCAGGAAATTTGGAGCGCTGGAGATCCATTACGAACCACACAGTGCGGCTCAGAAGCGAATCCCCTGGGCTCCAAACTTTTGACAACGGCTGTACCTCCCGCTACGTATATCCTGGCATAACTGAGCTAATCCACTGCCAATTTTTCCTCGTTAATTAATCTTTGACTTATAACCCAAAGCACAACCATTAGCTTGGCACCAGTTTACCCTCTTCTCTTGGCCCTCCTCACTGAACCCTGGCTTATCCCCCGTCGTGGGTATGTGCCATGTGACTGAGGCAACAGTAACAACAACAACAACAACAACAACAACAACAACAACAACAACAACAACAACAACAACAACAACAACAACAACAACAATAATATAGTTCCATTGACAGCCACTTCTACTGGACTCGGTAAAATGCGTGTATCAGAGTTCACGCCACCAAGAGGCTCGAGCGCTCTCTAGCAGAAAAAAGAGAAGAAGATGGGTTTTCTTCGAAGAAGGAGGCGTTGCGTTTCTTCTCTTGCCGCTGCCACCCGCTCGGAGAAGATATTGCTGGCGGTCGTCGCTGTGGCAGTGCTGTGGACCATCGTCATCGTCTACGCCATTCTCGAGGTGTCCCGCGGCCGCCCGATGCCCTTTCTCTGGCCGTCGAGGTCGTCGCAGCTGCGCGAGGCACACCAACTGCTCAGGCCGTTCCGGTCCTTCGTGGACGACTACGTCCAGCTACGCCAGAGGTCGGTGAACCCAGGATGGGCCGTCGCGGAGCAGTGTCGTTGGCCGCTCAGTGTTCTCTTCCTGGTGCACAGTGGCCCCGGTCGCCGCCGGGACCGCAGAGTCCTGCTGCGAAACACCATGTTCGAACCGCGCATTGTTAAATACTTCAACTGGACGGCCGTTTTCTTCACGCACGACCGAGAAAAATGGCCATTGGAAGCCGCTCGGGTGAAGTTGGAGGTGGAAGAACAAGGAGACCTTGTGGACTTCTCGTTGCCCACTCCGAGCATCTCAGCAAACGCGAGTAGGAGGCAACGGGCCATTCGAAGCACGCAGGCGACGCTGGACGCCCTTCGTTGGGCATTTCGTCACTGCCCTCGAGCTTGGCACGTGGTCGAAATGAGGGACAACGTGCTCCCCAAAGATCCATTCATGCTCATGCGCTACCTCAGGAATTACGTGGATCCCATTCGACCACTCATCGCCTGCCGGCTCGCGAAGACCAGGCGTCGAGGTGTCGGCTCAGCCCAGGACCGCGGTAGAGGTAGGAGGTCGTGGTATACGGAACCGTCGTCGCCGAAAGTGGTCCGCTATTGTGCTGGTTCCCCAAGAGACTACAAAGGAGCAGCAGCGGCGACAAGGGTGCTGACGAAGCCGGCGCTTCGCGGACTATATCTGGAGTCGCTGGCCAAGGCCCCGCGGTTCGTGGGCGGCGCTTACGTAACGGGCCACCTTGCGTTGGCGGCGGGTGTGAGTCATGTGGACTTCGCTGAGGCCAGCGAACGATATATCCTGCGCGAAGGAAAAACTCCAACCTTCGTGATGGTCCCTTATACTTCGACGTTCGTGGGGATGCCGTCAAACTTGACGCTGTTTAGAAAGCGGTGGTGGCGAAAGTTGCGAAGAGGTCGTCGATACTACGAGTGGACTTTCAAGGTGGCTCTTAGTGTCACTCAGGCCTCTGTAAAGTGGTAGATGCAAGGAAGCGTGTATATAACCACTGGTACCAGGGAGCCTGAGAATGAAACAAATAATTTAATGTGGTCGCGCAGTTTGTTTAGGACTCCTAGAAATGCTACAGCAATATAAACTTGGCGCTGGACCGATCATGAACACGCCGGTTTTGCAAGCGGACGCGCCTGCATCTAGACCACTTAGAATGACAATGAGTTGGTTATTTTGTAAATGCAGATGCTACAGCGACCAAGAATTTCACTGTGTTCTTCTCCTCTCTGAAGTACACCACTGGAGTTATTTTCCACTTTTTCTTTTATTTCATAAACCACGCACTTCTAATCTATTCTTGCAGGTAGTTCTTCCAATGCAGTCTTACTCACAAAGTCTTCGAAAGCATTGTGTGCGTTACTAGTTACTTCATGCATGAATTCTATATCTCAACGACTCTCATACAAGCGCTCAACTCGTTTCACAACTATTAGGCACACACCCTGTACGTTCTCGGTAATTCCTTTAGCTTTGGCTTGAAGTGTAGTTTACTCCCAAGTAGCGCAACTCGGCTTTAAAAAATGGACTACCCTTTTCGTTGTTGAAGCAAAAAGAAAAACAGAGGAAGACATCCGTTTACCTGGCTCATTGTCCCCAGGGGTTGTGACGTAAACCGAGCGTTTCGTGCCGCGTAATATCTCCACACGGTGCCCTGTTAACGAGGGCGCCGCACGCTGTCAGGTAACGCCCGCGAGCGAGGCATTATGCCACCGCATGCGTCGGCTTTAAACGCAATCTCTGGTCTTCTTGCTGCGTGTCATTTTCCCGCTATAGGACGTTGCGGCTGACACAGGGTGCACGGTTACGGGCTTTCTTTCAGTTTGCAGCGCGCACACTCTCTCAGCGATCCTACTCCGCTTTGTTATACAGGACAAAAAAAAAAAAGAATTGATGCAGGGCATGGTGTTCCTAAAGCACAGAAGTGTATTTTTACGTTCAAAACATCCAAAAATTGGCTGTGGTTTGATCAATGGCCATCCCGAGTAGAATAGCGGATGCAACGGTGGTGGTGGTGGTGGTGAAAAACATTTATAGTGCAATAAATATTTACAGAGAGGTGATTGGGGTAGGCCCTATTGGCCCTTTCCCCTAACAATACTAGGTGGAGCCCCTATTCCGGGGCCCCATTGGCAAGCAACGCCGCCCGCGTCCGGTGAACCAAGGCCTTTTGGGTCTTTAGGTCCTGACAGCCGAGCAGGGCCGCCTCCCAGTCCTCTCTGGTGGGGTTGGGGTTGGGGGGGATGGATGGGTTGGATTGACACGCCCAAACCATGTGGAAGGTGTCAGCCACCTCCCCACAGAACTGGCACGTGCCATCAAAGGATTCGTTGACAATCGCAGCGGCTGCGGCATCTCAGTGGGGCACTTTGACTGTCTAAAGTGCGTAGAGGCGAAAGCGTTTTCCGCACCACTTTGACTGCCTCTGTGGCACTGGTGACGTCACCACTGGATGATGTAACACATAATTAAGTACTAATTACTAAGTGATGACAAATCACTAATTAATGATTAATGACTAAATATTATTTAACTGCTAATTAATGGCGCTTAAGCTTCGCCTTAGGAGTGGAACGCGACAGCGTGTTGTAGCGCTGCCAGGGAGTCCACGGAACAACGCCACCACCCGTTCGGCGCGATGCCTTGCCCTTTGAACGCAGCCAATTTTTTGAGGAAAGGAAATGGAGCAGTAATTTTCTGTCATCGCGGTAGACACCTGAACCGCACCATACAGGAAGAGAGGAAGTCGAAGTGAAAGAAGAGAGAGAAAGATGAGCTGCAATGAAGAAAATTAAGATTGTATTTGAGGAAAGGAAATTACGCACTAACTGTCTCACACATCTCGGTGGACACCCGTCATCCGTTTGTAGAGGAAGAGAGGAAGTGGGAGTGAAAGAAGAAGGAGAAAGAGGGGCCGTAATGGAGAAAATGAAAATTATGTTTGAGGAAAAGAAATTACGCAGTAACTGTCTCACACTCGCTCCTCGCGCATGCGCAGTTGGGGCTCTCCGGGGCACCGCGAAATCGGTCACACCTAGCGTAGTGTGAACAATAAACTTCCGCAACAATAAACTCTCAGGGTTGCAGAGATGTGCAACTAAAACAGCTTGCGTGAAGTTCAGTCCTGAATGTTGAATAATTCTCGATCAATAATTACATAATTACATTAAGATAAGGTAAACAATGTTTATACATAGTGGTATGAAGTAAAAGATTTCTATATTTCCCCAGAAATCGCGAATACATTCCAAAACTTTAATCTTATCACCATGCTTTGGGTTCGGGTTACATGGTGCACCTTGTGTACGAACACACAGGCTGGATCCGCGCGCCGCTGCTATGATATCAGTGAGTTTATTCTCTAATTATCGCGTAAAGAAGGTCATTTCTAAAGGGCAACACCTCTATTTAAGCACTGCTCTAGTATGATGATGCTGGGACTATACCGGATGCCACGTGCAAGTCGTTTCCTACACGCGTTTTTGGAACATGGAAGGTACGAAAAGATTGCTTTGGCAGTGTCGACACTCTAAATGAATGAATGAATATTCTCGGACCAAATGAATACATGAATGAATATTCTGCGCAGTGCTATACAACAAAATAGAGGCCCGACGAAAAGCTGGAAGGGTTACTTAGGAAGTGCCTGAGGGCCTCTGAAGCAAATAAAATAAAAAAGAGAGCAACAGAGCATGTGCATATTCGTAGGCAAACATATACATAGAGCATCAAGTGACAAAATAATTAACAGCGAAATATGCGCTCATAAAGCAAGCCAATAAAAACAAGCAAAATAGTAAGCTATCAACGACCGTCCAACGGAATGCAAGACTTCGTGGATTATGTACATTAAAAGGTGAGAGCTCAAAGTAATGCTCACCTATGAAAGGAACTGACTCAGCTGCGTTGATAAAATACAACCTAAAGTCCTTGACGGGTGCTGGGTGCGTCGTTTATGCTATGATGATTTAGCGTATGTGGCAAATTGAACCGAATACTTTGGTTGCTGTGGGATGTCTTCGTTCGACGAACGTCCCGTTATTGTTTGCTTTTAGCGAAGGAGTGTTTCTTTATTTTTTTGTGAGGGAGGGGAGCTTGAGTCCAGCACGAGTTTTCAGAAAGCGCGATGCGCATTGTGGCAAGAATCTAAGCCACTACAGTAAGCGATACTCAAACGGGACGTGCTCATGAAGAGTCCTATATATCGTGGAAATAGATTTCTCGTATGAGCGAGTAGAATATTGAGGTTCGTTTCAATTGTTGCGCCTCAAACAAGGTGATAGTAGTTTATGTGTGGTTGAAATATTGCGCGATAAACTGTAAGCTTATGCTCAGGGGAAAATTCAGTCCGGCGTCTAGACAGGAAGCTTACGGATCTATAGGAAGCTTTCATATACATTAGATGGCTAGCCCATGCCACGCGAGACTGAAAAATAACATCTAGAAATTTAAACCGGTCCACATTTTTAACAGTGTTGTTTTCTAGCTTCAGGTCACTACTTACAGTAATATCCATTCTAAAGGGCCGAAAAAAGCCAGCGCTGGTCCTGCTAGAGTTAACTACCAAACCATCAGCTTTGGACCAGTTGTGAAGGACGCAAATGATCAGATTTCCCCTGTTGATTAGTTCATCGGATGAGGAGCCGCGATGTCTGAAAGGGCATGTCATCAGTGTACTGAATGCATATTATGTTATAGGCTATGTTTACAATTTAGTTTGCATATACATTTAAGACGAACGCAGCGAGAAGGTACTATAGAAGAAGACAAAAGTGGTGCACTCCACGCGGCGGGAGCAGAGCAACGGAAAACTGCGTTGCAACGCCATCTACAGGCGGCATCCGGGATCGAGACAGCCAGTGCGTGACCTTTATTATCAGCAGGCATGTCGCTTGACTCGTTTTACTGTTTCGTAGTTTAGCTCACCAAAATGACGCACTTTACCGCTGCTCCGGCTCCCGCCGCGTGGAGTATACCACTTTTGTCCCCGTAGTACCTTGCGGGACACCACATTGAATCAAAGACTGGAGGGGACAATTCAGCTCCGCCTTGAGTGTATGACGCGATGACATTATTGGGTAGTGCCCAAACATGCGGAATTGGTCATTCTCTACTTTACATTCATAGATGACAGAGAGTCCTCATACTACTCTTGGCGTATTGCTGCAGCAGTCAAGCGATGGCCCACTGCTTCGGTAGGCGGCTGTTTCAAAAGCATCAACCGGTGGGGCTCGTGAGAGTCAGCTTGCTCATTCCGAGCTGCCTATCGCGACCAATCTTTAATTTCTCTGCCACCTGCCACGGCAGGCGGGTTGTAATGACGTCACAAGGTCACGTGATCTAGGTGGCGCGCCTAGGTTGCTTGTCTGGAGATTTTTTTTTGCCCTGGTCGCTGCCGCCGCCGACTCCGGGTTTTCCGCTGGAAGGGACCTTTAACGGCATCGCAAGACTTGTAATCACTGACTGCAACTATGCGCTTACGCAAGCGAGACCGAAAAAGCTCTTGAGTTTCTCTGCAGGGTGTTCTCTGTACTCTCCGGTCAACATCAGGCCAAGACTCCAGGCAGCGAGGAAATTCAGATTCTGAGCATGTGTTTTGTGTTCCGAAAACTTCCGTGGCCCGAGTAACTATGCGATTCGTACCTGACGATGAGTGAACGTATTTATCTTTAACCCGATTCGAGTGTACACCATTTAATTTCACTTCGTCCTGTTTTACCTGGCTGGCTGGATGCGACGGCAGTTAATACGCTTCTTTGCGTCGTACTGCCAGACAGCATGCACTCATAATTGATATGACGCTGTCCAGTGTGATTCGCGCGATTAGATGTTCAGACCTGAGTGAAGGTTCGATTCGTCAGTGCCACTCAAAATACAATTCTCAAGTCAGGGTATTCCCATGAACGCATAAAAAATATTAAGCAGCCGTAAGCCTTTCTAGATTAATTTTCTATGCATATCCTTTGTTATGCCTGTCTGAACGACTTAAGAAACATGCAACAACGTAGTACGGCACAACACCATTTAAATACGTACGCGGGAGAAATCCCACTGGAATAATTATTATAATTAATCTCACGATGAAGCAGGAGAAACTTTTGCCTCCTGTTTGCAACGAGTTAATATTATATCTAGTTATTTAGCCGCTGGCGGCAGGAAACTTTAGACAAAGCAACCAACTTGCTTCGTCTAAGAAGGGTGGGCAGAACGCCCCTACTGCTACAAAATTCTTGACAAGTTGAATATGCTGGAGCACACTGACTACTTTCGGACTATCAGCGACACTTAGGCTGCATAAATGGCGCGCTGTTTTTTTTTTTAAAGTAACGCCGTAAAAGAAACACGTGGAATTATAGTGCGCCCGGGGTCAGACGAGGATATTTTATTTGGCGAATGCCTTATTGATGTGTCGAACTCAATTCGATACGACTGAAAAGTGACATAAAACTTGTTTCACAGGCAGGTCGGCACGTGTTATATGATTTCATATTTCTTCGCTTTTTCTCTTTCTCGCCTCGTTGTCTACCGAGCGCATTGTGTGCTCGTCCGTGCCAGCTGGGCCTTGGTGTCGGAAGGCCGCCGCCTGCTCCGGTGACGTAGGCGCGGCAGAAATTACGCACTCGCTGTATTTTTTTACTTATTTTCCCTCTATTTCAGGCGTGATAATGGGGCGCTCGTTGCCGAGATAAAGAGGCGCTTTGTAATGAACGCTGAGCGTCAGTGAGACCACAGCCTTCCCCGCGCCGCTACTTTGCTGCTTGCAAGAAAATGAGAAACGCCTGGGATAAAGGCGGCACAGTTCCTGACCGGGCTTTTCCAGGACTTGGCCTGCAATGACAAATGTTGCTTCTCTCTCCATTTCTGTACACGTGTTAGTTTAGAACATTGAATCAAGACGGTCCTTGAGTATATTCTAAATTCTGTCCGCATGCGCTCATAAGAACCAGTTGTTCTCGTCGCGACCCAATCCTCAGAGGAACAGAGCTCAGGAGGAGGTGGATTCACCTGTTGTTCTATAGCCGCCGCGGTGGCTGAGTGGTTTTGGTGCTCGGCTGTTGACCCGAAAGACGCGGGTTCGATCCCGGTCGAGGTGCCGCATTTTGATGGAGGGTAAAAGCTAGAGGCCAGTATACTCTGTGATGTCGGTGCACGTTAAAGAACCCCAGGTGGTGTAACTTATCCGGAGCCCTCCACTACGTCGTCCCTCATAGTTCGAATCACTTTAAGATGTTAAACCCCATGAGCCATAAACTACCACCTGCTGCTGTCTTTGTTGAAGTGCTCCTTATTTCGAGTATGGAGCATTTGATTTCAACTGACGCGGTTGTAGACATCTCACGGTATCGAGATGGCATAGTCTCGCCACAGCGTCCCCCAAAAGCGCAGTGTTTGTGACCTGTCGGCACACGACAAAGGCGGATATCTGGCTTCATTAATCTACACGTGTATATGCACTAGAGGCTAGTGATGCCCTTCCTCACTGCTGATTAAGTGCCGCTTTCAGCATGGTCGCTGCGAATGAGCGAAACCGAAACACTCTGTACTCCACACACACGACAGTCTGGGACCCCAGAGGAACGGAACTGTTCCAGCAGCCGAACGACTAGCACGCGAAGCGCCAGTTTGTTCCGCAGCGATAATTGCATCGTCATCATCATAAACATCAGTAACATCATCAGCCTAATTACGCTAATTGCAGGACAAAGGCCCCTCCCATAACTCTCCAATTAACCCTGTCCTTTGCCAACTGTGTCCACAGTATCCCCGCAAACTTGTTGATTTCATCCGCCCACCTAACTTCCTGCCGCCCCCTGGTACGCTTCCCTTCTATTGAAATACCCTCCGTTACCCTAAATGACCAGCGGTTATCTTTCCTTCGCATTACATGCCATGCTCGCGCCTATTCCAATATCATGATTACGATCACGATGTCGTTAACTCGCGTTTGTTCCCGGACCCACTCTGCTCTATTTCTCCCACGTTACACACCTGTCGCTTATTTTCCATAGCTTGCTACTCTGTACTCAAGTTCGATAGGGACTTTTATCTACGACAAACTGAGTCGCCACTTTGTCGTAAAACGAGGAATTACGCGCTTATGTCTTGTCCTTCGGCAATGCTATCCACTAGGCGAACATGCAAGAACCGGGGACACTAGAAGGAAGGAAGGAATAAGCATTTATTTAGAGGGAAAAAGAAGATGGTTGAAGCAAAGCAGGTGGAGCCTCCTCCGCCGTGGGTATGTGCCATTAAGCCTGATGACATCATCATCATCATCATCATCATCAGTGGAGTCTTTAGTCCAAGACCCCAGAGGCTCTGGCCGAGTCCGTGGAGATGGCGATGAGCGCCTCCTGGTCTTCCATGGTGACGCTGGTCAGCCGCACCTCCCACTGCTCCAAGGACGCATTAGGTGGCTTTAGGTGATGTGGTTTATAGGTGCATGTCCATGTGATATGAAGGAATGCAGCGGTAGAATTGTAGAAATTCTTGCCCATCGTACGGGTGACACTAGAGATTCTGGATTGAGTGGTAATGTAATAGCCTGGGTGTGGCGTGGCCATTGCAGGACTTGAAGTGGGTAATCATGGAGCGCGCCTTCCTTAGCTACGTTTCTGACGTAGGTCACTCTGCGTACGAATAAACGCTCGCGCGAGGGCCTTTCACCCCTCTGTGCTCCTTAAGACGTCTTAGGTCTTTCTCCTTTGCTACCATGACTATTTTTTATTCTACAATTGGCTTTTTTCTCTAAATTTTGCTCTTTGCTTGTTTTTTCGGCCCTGTTAATTTATTCTTCAGACCTTTCTCTCCGACTTTCATTTTTGGCTTTGTTTCGGCACCTGCCATGCCTTTCCTGGAGCGTCACAATAGGGGGCGGACATGGGGGCCGCAATGCTCGCGGTCTGAACAATGTCTCATGTATACTCACGTGACTAACGTGATACCGGCAGCAAGGGTTTTATGGGTCATGGGAATGAGATAGTGCTATTATTGGTACATTTGCGCCCAATGAGAACGGAGACAACTCGGAGCTTTTTCCTTTTTCTCACACCTCCAAACTGGCTTGCCTTTGGTATATGTGTAAGCTGGCCCATCAGCTCGCCCGCGACACACTTTTCCGGGCACCGTTGATCCCCTGGCCCAAGCCCTCGGAGGACGGTGGGAGACTCACCCTTCGCCGCACCATAAAAGAGGTCTACCTCGAGCTGCGCCTCGACAAACGCCTTTACCCTCCTCCTCATCCATCACTCACAGTGCCGGAGGCTCGCCTTCTTCGGCACATCCAAATGAATGCAGTTATCACCCCGTCTCGCCTCTTTCTCTATCGCTATCGATCGGACCTTTCCTGTCCCAACTGCCCCTGTATCTATGCGGACCTAGCCCATTGCCTCTTCTATTGCCCGGCTGCTCAGCGGTCGGGTTCCTAGCCCCCACCTTCTTTATCCATCACTACCTGGCTCGACTGGCTTGGCGCTGAAGGGGAGGAAGAACAGCGACTTCTGGTCGCCCAGGCGGTCGACATGCTCGGCCTGTAAATTATGGCCGAATAAAGGTCTTGTACTACTACTATATGCTGCTGCTCAAGGAAATAAACAATGCCACTCAGGATCTACACACAACTTTCTATCTTATATCCGGTGTTTAGGAAGTCGATCAAGCAAGAGGAAATGGGATTGGAAGGACGATTAGGGCACTCGCCTCATGAGGAATCATTTTGGACGATTTTATTTCACGAGGACACACACCGCAGTTCTTTCAGCCGGAGTGTCTGCAGGCCTACGCGCGTGTCAGGCTTGAACGTTGATGCACCTCTGACAACTGTTCTGTTCACTTTTATTGCCGCGCAACCATCATGCACAACAAAGCTCGTCATTTTGAGCATGAAAACATAGCTCCCTAATCTCGCCGTCTGACCATCACCATCTGCTTTAGTACGTTCTTTAGGCCGTCGTGAAATGGCGGAAACGTGCTAAAGTTTACATCATCAAGTTGTGCTAAATTAGGAGCAGGGGCTATAGGCGGGGGTCGCGCTAGACAGTCCCAGGAACTAGCCCCTCGTGGAAATTGCTGCAACAATAACAGATTCGTTGTGGTTATATGCGGGAACCTCCTACTTGTAGAAAGGAGCTTCAGAGGTGTTGTGTCCCCTTATTGCTTTTTTGTGTGTGCGCCCCCTCCTAACGACCACTCGCATTCCCCTCCTAACGACAGTTCGCATCCTCCTCCTAACGACCACTCAATCCTCCTCCTAACGACCGCTTGCCCCTCGTCGCACGCTGTCGCCGGATGCCCCCCCGCGGTGCGCCCCCGCACCCTCCTCCTGTTCTGGGAAGCCACTCCCTCCCGTGGACGCTTCTCAGCTCCCTCCTTTCTTCGGGCGGCCAGTTCGGCTCCTGCCTCGGTCGACGCTGGTCGCACCCTCATCGGCTTTAAATAAACGAAGTCTAAAAGTACCGTGTGCGTCTTTCGCTGCATTCAACACAGCGACCGGACACGACAGTGGCGACGAGAAAGTGGATTCGACCCGCGCTACGCAACGCTATTGACAAGCCATGGCTACGCGAGGGTTTCCCAATCAGATACCAGAGTTCAACGGCTCATCGTGGTCATCGTGGGTTGGACGCCTTCAGTTCTACTTTGAAGCTAACAACATCACAGACCCAGCCTTGAAGAGGGCCAACCTGCTGACGCTGTGCGGGGAGCAGACCTACGATACTGTCTGCGCCCTTATTCAGCCAAGCACACCAGCAGCAGTGTCTTACGACGACATCGTAAAAGCGCTGCAAAAGCACTACGACCCAAGGCCATCCGAGGTCTACAGCCGGGCTCGCTTCCAACGACGAGATCAACTGGGAGCAGAAACTGTGAGCGCCTACGTAGCCGCGCTCAAGAAGCTCGCTGCCGACTGCAATTTTGGAACGCTGTCGACAACAGCTACCGGGCAGGAGGGAGACGCAGCTTCTTCTGCTAACACCACCATGCTTCCCTTGGACGTGATGTTACGCGACAGATTTGTGTGCGGACTGAGTGACGAGTCACTGCAGCAGCGCCTGTTCGCTGAGAAGGACCTCACATTCAGCAAAGCTTACGACATCGCCGTTCGAGCGGAGAGCGCCGGTCACCAGCAGAGAGGGATTCGCCGGAACACCGAGCCGGTACACCAGACAAGCAACCAGGTGCGCAAGCCTTCTGTTGTTGTAAAATCGGCCAAAAAGGCACAACGCTGCTGGCGGTGTGACGACCAACACAACCCCCAGGGATGTCGATTCCAGTCAGCCACGTGTAATTTTTGCCACAAGCGAGGGCATATCGAAAGAGCATGCATTACGAAACGGAGACTTGCCAAGATAAAGTCACCTTCCCAGCCTAATCACAGCGTCAACGCCTCAGAGAATACGCCGCTATCTGATCTCCATGGAACAACATCAGCAACACCATCTGTGTTGTACGACCTGAACACCATGAATCTCGGCACGCGACCGAAGATTTTTACAGAAGTAAGCGTACATCACCAGCTGATTAAGTTCGAGGTGGACTCCGGCGCAGCCTGTACTCTGATCAGTGAGGACACGTTCCGAACTGCATGGCCATCTGACGCACCCGCCCTGCAACAAGACGACACGCACCTGCGAACGTGGTCAGGACAGAATCTGCCACTATTGGGCTCTGCCAACGTGCAGGTTAACTACAACGGCCAGACCCATACGCTACCTCTGCTTGTTGTGAAGGGCACAGGATCAAGCCTTCTAGGGAGAAACTGGTTTTCTCCACTAGGCGTGATGATATGCGGCATACACCAGACGCCGAGCCAGAACATGGTTAGTAAACATCAAAACGCCGATGCGCTAAGCCGTCTGCCACTAGACGCAACTGTTGACGAACCATTTCCACCAGGAGACGTTCTGATGTTCGAAGCACTGCCAGAACCTCCGCTTACAGCAGGCACAGTTGCAGCATCTACGCAGAAGTGCGCAGCTCTCCGGCTAGTTTACACAGCTGTTCAACAAGGCAACGTGCATAAACTCAAAGGGGTCAACTTCGACGCTTACCGCAGGCGAGCTACAGAGTTGAGCACCCATCGCGGCTGCATCATATTTGGGTCCCGAGTTGTGATGCCGAGAGAACTACGCGCACAAGCTATGTCTCTCATCCACGCCGGACATCGGGGCATCGTTGCAATGAAAAAGTGTGCCAGAAGCTACATGTGGTGGCCTGGCATTGACAACGACATCGAAACAGTGGTGCGAGAATGCAAGCCTTGCCAGAGCAGCCGGAGCGCCCCGCCGAAAGCTCCTGTCCCAGAATGGGAAAAGCCAGACACACCATGGCACACACTGCACATTGATTTTGCAGGACCAATTGAGGGCTGCACTTTCCTTGTGGTCGTAGATGCCTACACAAAGTGGCTTGAGATAAGGCAAATGGGACAGACGACTTCGGCAGCAGTCATTGACAACCTCCGATCACTATTTGCAACGTTCGGCCTGCCGCGCAAGGTAGTGTCGGACAACGGAACACCGTTTGTGTCTGCGGAGATCCTCAAGTTTTATCGCGACAACGGGATCTCATCAGTTACATCGGCCCCCTACCACCCAGCGACAAACGGACAAGCCGAGCGCTACGTAGCCGAGCTAAAACGCGCCCTTGAAAGAGATCAGACAGGCTCGCTGCAGCGCCGCCTTGCGCGCTTTCTCTTCAAGCAGCACACGACGGTTCAGAGCACAACAGGCGAGACCCCCTCGAAAATGATGTTCGAGCGTGAAATGCGAACCCAGCTCACAGCCATCCTCCCCGAGCCAAAGGCAGAGACGTTCCGGGAAGAAAAAGCAATTCCGCGCTGCGGCACGCTTAATGAGGGGCAGCGCGTCCTCGCCCGACAGTTTCTGAAAAAGCCACGCTGGGAGGAAGCTACAATTGTCAGACGCATAGGCCTGCGCTCTTGGCTCGTCAACATACATGGCACAGTAGCACGCCGACATCTCAACCAGCTGCGTAGATTTACGACGCCGTCTGAGAGCTGTCCGCCAGCGGAGAGAACACGTGCACCATCTTCCCACATAGCCTGGCACCTCTTCCCGGAAGAAGAGACTTCGCCCAGGACAGACCTAGGAGACACAGCGAACAACAGCCAGCCTACAAGTGTTTCTCCCCCGAGCGCACAAAGCCAGCGCGCCTCCACGCGTGAGCGCCGACCCCCTGCACGATACCAGGCAACTTTCTAAGGGGGAAGGAAGTGTTGTGTCCCCTTATTGCTTTTTTGTGTGTGCGCCCCCTCCTAACGACCACTCGCATTCTCCTCCTAACGACAGTTCGCATCCTCCTCCTAACGACCACTCAATCCTCCTCCTAACGACCGCTTGCCCCTCGTCGCACGCTGTCGCCGGATGCCCCCCCGCGGTGCGCCCCCGCACCCTCCTCCTGTTCTGGGAAGCCACTCCCTCCCGTGGACGCTTCTCAGCTCCCTCCTTTCTTCGGGCGGCCAGTTCGGCTCCTGCCTCGGTCGACGCTGGTCGCACCCTCATCGGCTTTAAATAAACGAAGTCTAAAAGTACCGTGTGCGTCTTTCGCTGCATTCAACACAGCGACCGGACACGACAAGAGGTTCAGCCGCACGTGCGCGTCAGGTACTTACACCTGAAAACACGCCCACCTTTCTACGCCATATTGTCCACACCTCATCCTATCAACGAAGATGGCATGTTGACGCGGTACGGTGGCCTGCGCCTAGACTGCGTTCAAGAATGGCGCACCCTTTCACCCCCTCTCCTGCCCTCTCCTACCTGAAAGCTCGAGCAAATAACCCGAGCCATATAAGCTCACTCATCCGCTCCTATGTGGACTTTCTTTCCACAGCCCCCTTTGTCTCTTCTGAATCTGCTCTGGCATCGTCGCTGAGCATGGTGCCAACCCGGGATCCCATTGTCTTCGCCGGGGCATTCTCGGCTGACGACGATGCGTAGTCCCCGACCCGGTCATTTCGTCACTTTGCCGTCCTTGTTGTTATTCTAGTGCGCATACAAATGCCCGAGTTTTATTACTTTTGTTTTCCTCGCTCTTATGCGGTGTTTACTAGGCGCCGTGGTTGTAGCGAATTGCGCCATACGGTGTCTTTTCAACCTTGGAAGCCGGCCCTTCCGTCGTTTTATGTTCTGCTGGGCAATTCTTGCTACGTATCGTGCAGACTATCCTAACAAGCAGTGCCTCTTCGTACGTTTCTGAAAAAGAAAACAAAAACAACGCAGACGAACAGAGCGAATGCTCATGCGGTGTAAAGAACAAGCAGCGCATAGAACAGTGGATAGGAAGGAATAGTGAGCAGAATATCAGAAAATGCCCGAAGCTGATTAAGGGAACCAACGTATTGGAATGCATGGCGAAATGGTTACCCGACACCTTTGTAAGGGTGCGGCAAACTTTGTAAAATCCTCCCTGTCCTCCGCAACATGTACCCCCAACATCACAAGGGCAGAAGGAAAGATTAGGCTAAAGCCCTTCACAACCAACACGGCCAATGAGAAGACATGGTCTATGTCGACGCCGCCGAATGCCTTAACCACACTGCCTTCGTAGCAGCGATGGTCAGGAATCAGGGACTACCCCTTTACACTACCTCTCACAGAGCCGTTGCGCCGGAGGAGTTTGAGGAGGACGCTATTGCCTTGGCCCTCGCCTCTTCCAGCGGCAAATATGTAATCACTAACTCCCGGACTGCGATCCGAAATTTCTGACAAGACAGGATATCCGCTGCAGCTCTCGCTAACCTCACGTCTAGCCCATGCCACAGCCGGAGACCTTACCGATCGGGCTGATAAGGGGTCCACAAATTCTATAGGAGATCTGCTCCGTTAGGGACCGCATGGTCAGGTATCACGCAACCACCCATTATTTGCTTTGCGAGAATGCTTCCTGGACACAAATCTCTCACCCGCCAACACGAGGTCATACGAAGGCAGCTGCAGACCAACTCCAGCTCTCCCCCTAACCCCGCTAAGTATGCAGCCATGTACTCGGCTACACACTCTCCCCTGTGCAAACGGTGTGGCGCCCGAGCCAGCATACGACATATTTTGTGGGACTCGATCCCCAGCAGATCCCCCACTTAAGGATCTGCAGATCAATGATATCGAACAGTGGGAGGCCGCATTGCTTAGCTGAGACCCAATCTTGCAACGCTGGGCCATGAAGCGAGCTATCGAGGTCGTCAGGACCCCCCAAAGTCTCCTGACCATCCCCACGCCACAAAGACCTCTACCTCCTTTTCTGAAATGAAGTTTATTCATCCATCCATTGCTCCTATCGAAGGCAGCAGATGTTTTAAGCTGCAAGAATGTGGATGCAGAAAAAAAAAAACTACCACACTGTTCGCCTTCTCTTTACGTAAGCTTTCGAAGTCACAGCAATAAATGCATTGCAACCTCCCCCCCCCCCCCCCCCCCCCCCCCCCCCCCCCCCCCCCCCTCCTTAGGCAATGATCCAAAAGGATTTCTATTTGAGTTGGGACTTCCTGGAACGCTGCACCCGAGGGATGTCGTGAACAGCAATGCATACCACAGCTACCGAGGAATGCACGATGTCAATAAAGGAAGAAGAAACAAGGAGGAAAGAAGCTTCGTTAGTGCAAACGGAAACCCGACCGGAGGCAGCTAACATAAAGGTGAGAACGACAGTAAGGGGTTTCAGTACTAGAAAGTATAACTTACTAACCTGACTAATTTCTCTCTGCCTCTCTTTCTCTTTTCCTTCTCGGTCTGTCGGCTTGTCCCTTTGAACTCGGTGACCCGGGAACCTCTCCATTTTCTCGGTAGGTGGCACGCTTCGCAGATCACCGTTTCCTCATGTCGTCGAAGACCGTTTTCCCTTGGCCGCAGGTCGGCTAACTTGCTCTTAATGAGATCCGCGCTATACCACTAGTTGTGTGCGGTGCAACGATAGCTATAAGAGCACCAAGCAGTGCGTCTCTCTTGGGCACAGCGAAACTGTGAACAATTCTATTTCTCTTCGTCTGTTTATGCAAGAATACTTAGTCATAGCTTACAAGAGCGCTCGGAAGAAAGATGCTAAAGTATACAATGCAAGGCTGATGAGTGACGCGGTAAGGCTTTTAATGATTTCCCCCTGATTGAGAAGTCATAGCCGCAGCTTCCGCGGCATTGCACGCATCTATTGCGAAGCTAATTCTCGTTCTTTTTATTTGCCACGAATTCTTTCGCTCGAATTGCATAATTTGCAGAGCTAGGCTTGCGAAACCCGCCCACACGGTTATAGGGCGGATAAGGTATGGGAGGGGGTTAGAGGATTCGATTGCCTTCGCGTTTTTATAGACACAACAACCCCAAAGCACCCCGCCACCATCTTGACTCATTCCCGCACGCAGACGACACGAGTTCCGCGCTTGGCAGACGACCTGTCTCCTGCCGCTTGATGTGTCATGTATATGCATGCACGCGGAAAAAGAAAAGTCAAAGCACACCGAGAGAGGTCGGAGTGCGAGGATCGTCGCGTATGTGTCATGACGTCATAACACGCCTTCTTTCCCCGCGGCGAAGGCGGCTGCGACCGGAATGCCATTAGAGGCCCGGCGCAAGCCGAAAGAAAGACAGTAAACTTCCTCCCGGTTTTGTGGCGCATAGTCAAGCGCCTGGATTTCTTTTTCTTTCGTGCTACCGCGTGTAGTACAGTGGCGACGTATGGAAACGATGCGGCTTGCCGCATGAAAAACGCCCTTTCGCGCGCTCTAGGTAGCAGAATCTTGTTATAGGGGCCCGCGTCTGAGCAGATGTATGCACGCTGCTTGTTTGACTGAGGGGGAGCGGGCTGAGGGAGGGTAGGCACGTGCTCAGTGTTCGCGGTCACCTCGTCCCCTGTCGTCTCGCTGGTGCCATACGAGTCGCCATTGCCGTGGGTCATGGCCGGAATTCGCTGGGTGCCTTCTTCGCTTTACTGCCTTTCGTGGTTTTCACCTCCCTCATGGGCGTTCTAGAAAAATGCGTGTATGGTAGAGAGGGCAAGGAACGTTACACGCTAATGCACTGGAGATGTAGGGGCGTTGAGAGGGAGGCTGAGTCGTGAAACTGAGGGAAGGAATTTGTGTGTGCGTGTGGAGGGGAGGAAGAACTTTTAGGCTGCATGCAAGAGGACACACGTGCCACTATCGTTTTCTGCAGACACAATATCAGTCGTCTGTTAGCTTTGGCTTTAATTTCTTTGTCTATATTATATCACCAAAAGCTTTCAAAGCAAGATCGATACCTCGTTTTATAACTTACTGTCATCCGTTCGCCATTGCCGTCTCCGCAGGCCCTTACAACACATTCGTCTTGTTTCTAATTACTGTGAATAACAGAGCAGAGAGAAGCTACAGATTATTTTTATTTCATAAAATCTTCAATAGCCCCATGCGCACCGCTCTTTATATTCTTCCTCCCCCAGCACGCATATCACTCCGCACCAGTCATCATTTTCCTGTGGCCCGTCCACTCTGGCGCACTGTCACCTTCACCAATTCCTTTTTTTCTCCGCACAGCTGCAGACTTGAACGGCCTTCCAAGCGACATTGTCACCATCACCAGCGCGTCCAGGTTCAATGAAAATGTAAAAAAAAAATTAAGTACAATTGTAAGAATGCTTTCTTTGTTAGTTCCCACCTCTTATGTAATACTCAAGTTATGGGGCCTTTAAGGAAATAAAATTAAATGAAATGAAATGAAATATACCTTGTCTCTGAGCTATTATTCGCAGTCAGTATGGCTCAAATATCCGTATTACTGTTGTTTGCCAGAAAAAGCTGATTCCAAGGAGACCGCAGCATCTGTAAATCCTGATGTGTGCATGCTGCATTGCCAATTTAGAACTGGGCCTCATTGAAGTGGAACTATAAGCTCATTCATTGTCTGGTGACGGTGTGTTCAAAGCAATGTGCTCGACGCTGTAAAAGCGAAACAGGTAGGTGAACATGCATCCACATAGATAAAATCGGAGACGTGGTAAAGTTTCTATTATGGAAAAGCATTCGGAGTATGGATCACGGACGGGTGGAAGGCTCCACAGGAAACACTTAATTCGGCAGCGCTGCTACTCTCCATCACTTTTGCCACCCGTTCGAGGCCGTAAGCCAGCGAGGTCACGGCTGAGCAGAAGCAAGTGGCCGGGATAATACAACGATTATAATCTAAACATATGCCACGCATTTCAGACTTCCTCAGCGAATAAACGATGCCACGCGCCGCTATCACCGGGATCTGCGATTCTGCGCGGCACGGAACGGAGTGAAGCCCAATTTAGAAGAATGGTTACGCAATACGGGTTCACGAGGCAGGGGAATTCGCAACTAAAGTGATGCTGGGAGAAACCAAACTGAAGATCTGCAATTGCGACGCCCCTGTTACTTCAAAATGGCGCGCTCCGTCAAAAATAACAATAATAATAACAATGCTTTGTTTACAGCGCAAACATTTGGTAATAATCAGGCAGGTCGAATCCGCATTGGGTTTGAATGACCGAGCTTGACTGACAGCGGGAACGCATGATATATATTGCTGCAGTTATGATACAACAATGGGACCAACTGCTAGGGTAGCTCGGCTGGGTCCAGGAATAAATACTTGTAATTAGAAGATGGATATATTAGATGATCACAATAACGTCTTAAGTTTATATTTTGTTTCTACTTGAAATGCATTTGAGGACAATCTGTCTGGATATGAGGGTATATAGCATGCGCGATTTCTTCTGCCATAGCAAGTGCGACGGCACGGGATAAGACACCGGTTTTTCGGTCTCAGGTATTTGCTAGGAACGTAGTCCACCTTGTAAATACTAGACCAACAGTCCTTTAAGACAACTGTTTCAAACAACAGAGAATAGAAATTCGGCAACCTTAGCAGTTCAAAGACACCACAGTCTGTTGCATGTTGTATATCATAATGACCGTGGATGTGGCAAAAAGGGAAAAAAGTCTGCAGCGATGCTTTGCCGGTGGCTCGTGTAAGATGGGAAGGTGGAACACATGCGGGCGTACGTTTACAGATGAACAACAAACAAGCTGCATTGGCTCAGCGCGGGAAAAAAAAGAAAATTAAAGACCAACGCGGAGCCTGACGCTTTTCATGAACACTTCATTGAGAGGCCACAAAGGCTGAACTAACACCAGGCACGCCAGGAAATTGATAGAAGCTCTTCTAGCTCAGCTGGGAGCTTGAGACGTGAAATGCACGTGTCCGTCCGACGCCATGCAAAAGGTGAGAGCAGTCGGGGCTATACCGTACCATCGCGACGTCAAAAAAGCAGACTATGAGTACTTCATAATTGAATAAGTTTTAGGCGCAAAAAACAGACAGACACATAGGTAGGTAACAGGACGAAGCGCCAATGTGTCTGTTTTTTGCGCCTAAAACCTATTCAAATATGAACCAAAACCAACTAGCCCAGCAGCAAGTGCTCTTAGACTGTGAGTACTTGCAGCGAGCTTACCTGGCTCCACAAGTTGTCTGGACGCAGGTGAAATTTCACTCCAGTAAAAAAAAAACACACAAAAAACACGCTCAGGCGCCAATGGCGGGGACCTCGCCAAACATACACTTATCGGACAAGAGCACGAAAATCGCACGCGGTGTTGAAGCCACGATGTGAGCCATCGTGTCTGAATAGCGTTTGCGGCTTCGTGGCGACCTCACTAGGTACCAGCTATAGATGACAGTTCCGGAAGATTCATTGAAGAGCGGTATCACAACCGTTCGGTACTGCGACGGTGAAAGTGCTTGTAGCGTATACATGCCCATATGACGTTTAGAAGGCTCGCTTTGTGTCCAATCCAGCATGTCTCTGGAGCTGAAGTTGCGTGCTGTGCTTGAAACCCTACAAAGCCAGACAATACCGTCCAGTTTCCCTGCACGCTCCGCGCGTTACAGGCGCAGCTCAGCCAAGCCACCACGCGGCAGGTGCGCACAGAGGGGAGGTGCAGCACTAGTCTGGTGCGCGCAGGGGAGATGTGTAGCTCTAGTCTGGCTTTGGAAGCCTGCAGCTCTGCACCCAACTTCTTCCCTATAAAGTGGCCCCACCACCGTTTGCGTCGAGCAGGGAAGCTGACTTTCAGAGTCCTACAGAGGGTGCTAACAACTGAAGTAGCTTCAAACACGTACCGTTCACATTTGAGGAAAATGGTGAGACGTACAGAGTAGCGGGTACCGGGCAGTTCTGCTACGAACGCTGAAATCTGTACCTGGCCATCCTGAAAAGTTTTACTATTCCCCATTAAAAGCATGGCGCAAAGGGAAGTTGTTAGGCATCATTCCAGTGTATTTTTTTAAAGCAGGACTTGCAGTGCGTTTACGTATGCGCTTGAAGCCTGTTACTTGAGCCTGTCCATTGTATAAGCCCCGCAACACCAAGAGCTTTACCGACTACGCAAGCGTGCACGACTGGGTCTTAAAAATGTAAAAGAAAAATGTATAAAAATTGGGCCTCGAGAGACAATGACAACGGCGGGCGTGGGGCACTGATGCAGAGAGTGACCTTACAAAAAAAAGGGGGGGGGGGGGGGGAGGGGGGAGGACATTGCCTTATTCACGTGTGTCCCGCCATAGCACGCACAGCATACACTGAGAGTACTTTGTACACACGTCCGCTTTAAACCGACGGCCCTTATATACGACACGCCAGCACGTATACGTTGGTCCACCTTCGCGTTTTACGTAACGCCGTGAGGAGGGGGCGCTCGAGACAAAAACAAAACAGAGGACGGTGCCGAGAGTCTAATCTTACTTGACACGCCGCGCAAGGACGCAGATGCAATTAAGCAAGGAATGAGTTGGTTTTTAGACGCAAGCAGCTCTGCCGTGGCTGAGTCGCGTAGGGCTGCATGCGCCCCAAAAGGTGTAAAGCAAATAAAAAAGCTTTTTTTCTTTATTTTTGTTTCGCTTTACCGTGCGAAATTCCGAGCGAGGTCAGGAGCGGCTCGTGCGTCGTGGGCAACAATGATTTCCAGCGAAAGACAACTGGATAGAGACCAAAAAAAAAAAAAGAACTAAGAGAGCATAAGACAGAAACTGCGTACACGACGATGTGCGTGCCCTCCTGTTTTCTTTTCTAGTGGAAATGACGTCACTTTGACGCAACCGGAGTCTCGGAGAAATGGCTGGACGGAGGGTAACCAACAAGAGTAGGGAGTGGACGGGCGGAGCGGTTTTGAACAAGTTGGGAAGACAAGGTCGGGGCGGCGTGCCAGTACACGAAAGGTCGCCGTGTGGCTCAACAATAATGACTTACGTGCGTCTTTGTTTCCCTCGCACTCGTCTCCTTTCGTCGGAAACCTACCCTGCACAGAAGTGAACCGAGAGATGGCGTCAGCATCGCAGTAACAAGAGAGAATAAAAAGGTGCAGTCTAAATCATGTACAGGAAGAAACAATATAGAAGGGACCCGTTTATTAGCATGTAATCAACGATTGCTTCACATGTAAGAGCGAAAAGTGCACTTTTCGTTCTCACTTAGTAGTTTTCCTCTAGACGCCTGGCCCCGTTTAATACTTGCTCAGGTTGTAGGCAGAGCAAATTTGGTGTTTGAGTGCAAACTGATTTTTTTTTGTTTTACATTGGTCGAATACGGTGCAAAAAACTTCTACGACGCTTAACCTAAGCTTATGAGTACAATGAGATAGCTTTCGAGATCCCTTCCGCGCAAGTGCTCCTTTTATAGAATCATAAATCGCGGGAAGCCCTCACACCAGTATTAGCGCAGTGGTGCAGCGATTAAGGGAAGTGCCACTGTTCTGGCAGGGGGCTGTTTAAAACAGAGCCACCGGTAGGGCATGTGAGGCCCTAGTTGCTCGTTCCGAGCTCCCGTAAGGCTCATTAGTGAGCAGATAGCTCTTCCGGAGACTGTCTATCTCTCGCTCAACGTGCTTTTTCACGCAGTGCCATTGTGCAGTGCCGTGTGCTTTTTTGTGACGGTGGCAGACGATCGCCGGGTTTTCTCGTGAACGGAACCTCTTAATCTTATCGAAATAATAAGCCTTTGCACACGTTGCTGTTGATACTATATTATGTCCGAGTATCTTGCTGGTCGGTAGCCTTTGCGGCACAATGGTTAGATTAGACGTCTATCACACCAACCTACAGCAAGCGCCCGCGGCGCACTGGCGAGCAGACGACGCGTGTCCTCAGTTATACGCTGTCTTCTTGGTACGGTGGTCGTGCCCCGCTGCCGCGCTCGTCCCGTGGCTTCGTATGGACCCGAGCATCGCTTCCGAAACATTCTGCGGTGGTAGAATTCGCCTATGTGCACCTCCGTAAACAGCGACAAGAATCGCCAGTGCACAGTTGGGAACAAAGCTCTGCTGCAGCGCAGTAAAGACGATACTGCGGGCGCCACCCCTGCCGAAGTAGCGTTGCTCCAGCTGAGCAAGGAGGGCTGTTTAGTGTCGCTATTCCCTGTGTAGGAGTGTTCGAATCGCTTTGACTGTTCAGACTTGCTATGTGTGGGGTCGAGCAAGACCATGGGCAGCGACAACGTCTGCGCTATCCGTGAGCGTTCCCTGCAAGCGTTCCTATGGAGAAGCGGTGCCATTTGGTGCTTGTTAGAACCGCAGCATATATGCCTCTGCTTCTGCTGTGAGCGGCGAGCTGTGTGATGTTGTTGTTGTCATTGCCTTGGTGGCATGGCACATACCCACGACGGGGGATTGGCCAAGGTTCAGTGAGGAGAGCCATCATCATCATCATCATCATCATCATCACCACCACCACCACCACCCTGACTACGCCGGCTGACTGCCTGATTACCTGACTACCTGACTAGCCTGACTACGCAGGGCAAAGGCCTCTCCTAATGGTTTAACTTTGGGTAAAAACTCAGAGGATTTAAAGATGGAATTATAAATCAAAAGAAAAAAAAGAATGAATTGGAAAAAGTAAACGGGCGAAAAAATTAGAGAGTTCAATACAAGAAAAACTGCTGAGATTTTGCAATGCGGAAATTTTGGATACCATTAGCAAGAGAATCTGCCGGTAGCAATTATGTAATTGTGGAGGTAATCGCAAACTTGATGCAATGCGAAACCTCTGGCGCTAGCACCGAAGGACAGAAGAAGCGGAACCGACAGAGTGAGTCCCATTTGAGTAATTGGAATTTCTAGATACGTCCTTCTCTGATATGCAAACCTCCGGCAGTAGAGTAGGAAATGCTCCAATGTTTCCACGTCTCCACAAGTCGCGCAAAGGTTTGAGGGACTTAACCCGCATCTGCATAAGTAAAGATTTAAGCGGGAGATCGTGCACCGCATGAGAGTCATCGCTACCTCACACTGCCGAGATTTACATGCACGAACCTTCCATGGGTACGTGAGATGTTGGTAGTCAAAGGTAGAAAGCAAGGGATCGTTGCACAGAGTGGTAATATATGTGTTTATTTGAGATTGCGGTTGTATTTTTTTTTCTTCCACCTCTTGACTCAACTTCGAGCCTCCCAGAGGTGGAGGAAATGGGTGCCTACGTCTGATATGCGTTAGCCGTCGATTGAACAGGGGTAGTGGTCCGATCCAGAGTCTTCTTGGATCTTCTGCACCCATGCCGGGAGAGTGGGAGTTTTGTAAATGTTTCCAGTTCCTGTAACATTACCCCGGTTGGAGTCGTCACTGTTTTCCACCGGCCGCTGCCTTTTCGGAAGGCGTTCCAATCCGAGAGTGTAATTTTGCGCCTAGGAATTCTTGAACCTACGGCTTCAATCTAGGCTTTTAAAACGCTGTAGTCATTTACTCAGTGTTTTCTCTAGGTTGGTCCACTGGCATGTGGTGGCGGCACACACCGGCGTGAAGTCTGGGCACGTGTCCCTCGTCATACTGTTACCCGTACGGGTTGGTTCGTCAGGTTCCGTGAGGAGTGCCAGCTGGTTACGAGCAATGGCAGGGGCTAGCTTGCGACCTCTATAGGCGCTTACGTCACATACCACCACAAAGGGTGCGCTGCGTTGATGTTCCCCGCCATAATCACTGGACTGTTGTGTGGTTTTGCCATGCGGAGGGTGGTTTTGAATACGTCATCGAATCAGTCTTTCTTGGCTTTTTGCGTGCTGTATACGTTAAGCGCAAATACGTACACTCACCGCAGTGGCTCGGTGGTTAGGACGCTCGGCTACTGAGCCGGAGTGCCCGGGTTCGAACCCGACCGCGGCGGCCGCGCTTCGATGGAGGTGAAACGCAAAAAGGCGCGTGTGTGCAGTGCGATGTCTGTGCACGTTAAAGATGCTGAGGTGGTCGAAACTATTCCGGAGCCCTCCACTGCGGTACATGTTTCTTCCTTTCTTCTTTCACTCTCACCTTCCTCCCTTCCATTTCGGCGCGGTTCAGGTGTCCGCCGGTGTGGTGTGACATTTTGGTCAGACGATTTTTTCAATTTGCCGCGCACCGATCCTTCTTAGAGACTAGGCACCATATCTTAGTGTAGTTTGCGGTGCCGCCGCAGTGTGGCAGCGTTTCGTAAAAATCGCTAGGGACTAGGGATCACACCCTCCCAAATCTTCCAATCATTTTTTTTTCATTCATGCATTCATAGGGCTCCAGTAGCTTGCCGGGATGATTAAGGGCTTCTTCGATTGCCTTACTAACATAATTGTACTTTTCAGGTGACGGTGACAAGCGGCGGCTAGCTGGCTTCTCAACGTCATCGTCATCATCATGACAGGTTGTGCAATCTCTCCTGATACACCCAGCGCCTGCCGCAAGGCCGCTATAAAAGTCCATCTTGTTTCGTCTCGTGTTCACTGTGTTGACTCAAAGCTGGACTGCACATCATGCACCGAACATCATGCCTTCTTGGCTGCGGCACAGATCTCTGCTCGGGAGCTAACGGCGCTATTGCAACGTCCTCCGTAAAAAGACAAGTGAACTAGCGGCGCCAGAAAGAACGGAGCCCCTTCTCCCTACCCTCCCCCTCTTGAGTTCCATTTCCGCTCTGGTCCCCTTGCGACCAAGGAAAGCAAACAATGAATACACGTTGCTGTGTGTTTGCGGTGGGGCGACGCACAGTCGAGCATTCCAGAGGTGGTAGCTCCTCAGAGGTCGTCGCGCGCGGCCCGCTTCCTTGAGCGGAAGTGCTGAAATCGGCTCGTGGGTGGGACTGACGTTGCGAAGGAAAAAGGAAAAAAAAAAAAAAAACTGAAGGCGAAAAATTAAATGACGACATCAGCGCCCATGTGAACGCGGATCACGCAGTTTCTGACGTTGCTGCCGAAATGACATTGTGCGTTTGCTCGCGATTAGCTGGGTGCAGAACGTCTGAGAAAAAACATCCGTTGTCGAATGAATTACAAGTCTAGCCTATGTTTTCTTTTTTGTTTTGCGTGGTGTTACTCGCTGAGACAAAGCAAATTAAGCCTTTACGAGAGGCCTGCATAAAGTGGTGAACAAACGAGTTTATTCTTTTTTTTCTTTTTGTAATGTGTGAGAATAAGAATTTATTACTTGACCGCATTTCATTATTGTGGCCTTCCACATAATCAGAAAGCTGGCGTGATGATCAAACGCACCTCTGTGCAGGCATTGGACGTCTAGGCTCAGCGCACTACAAAAGAACCACTTGTGGTGAGTACAGACGTCGAGGTTAGAGTATGACCTGCGGTTGCATCACGCCAGTGAGAGTCTCAACTGTCTTCAAACGTAAGCTGAAATTTCCCTAGAGAACAATGAATACAATATGGATTGCTCCACGCCAGTTTTGGCATATAAAAGGGCCAACGTATAAAAATATCCCACAAACAATACCGCGCCGTTCAAGAAATTTGAAGGGAATTAGAACCGCGCATGCGCGCCAGCTCTGCCGACAGTAAGCGGAACTCGGCGTTCGGATGTAAAGGTGCAGGCTTTCGAGGAATTGGAGATGCGGAGGAGTAGTGTGTTAGACTACGAATCTGGCACAGTAGAATCCAAACATGGGAACAATATGTCTGCACAACTTTGATGAGATTTCACGTATCGCTTGTGGCAGCACAGGACATTCTATTTCCGCCACTGCGGACGAGGGTGGCGCTGCTGCACACTATCAAGGTTACGTAACACGCAACATAAACGCCCCTGCCTCCCGTCCCCTCCCCCGCCCGAAAAGCAGAAAGTTGCACAGCCGCCAACATATAGCTCAGTTGGTACAGCACCGTAGGCTGCATGCGGAGGTCGAGGGTTCGGGTCCCACTGGCGGCATATAGTTGGTTTTTTGCTCTACTTTATAGTAAATCATATTTCACCCATAAAATGATGACACTACTAATTTCCCAATTATCAACGCTCGCACGCACGCACGCACGCACGCACACACGCACACACACGCACGCACGCACGCGCGCACGCGCACACGCGCGCGCACACACACACACACACACACACACACACACACACACACACACACACACACACACACACACACACACACACACACACACACACACACACACACACACAAATTGTCTTTTCTTGGTTTTGGTGACTGCAGGATCCCTTTCATATGTCAAAACGAAATCCTCTGTAAGTCAGCTTAATGGAACATTGATGTCAGGAACATGTCCTGCTTTTGTTTTTTGATGACACTTCTGGACACTAGAAAAAAGGAGTAATAAAGTTACGGAGAGCACTTGCGACTACTTATGTGCTTTGAATGCTGAAGCATTGTCTTATCGTGAACTCTGTTGCGAGGTTCTTTGAAGATTCCTTGCTTTTTAACGACACTCTTACTCATTAGCATACAGTTGTAAAGAATCGCATACACTAGGTTCACCTTTATTCGCCGCGGAGTTGCGCGGTTTTGTGGCCTGTGTGTTGCATGCTCGTCTCGCAATCGGGTGGTCTTTGGTTCAATCCCGCGCACATTAGGAAGGAATCTTTTCATTTTTTTTTGCTGCAGACTTCGCAATCTTGTGGTCTGGTGATGACGTCGTTCTAGAGCATGGTGACGTCACAGAGGAATTTCACACCATGGACTTCGACGGACGACGGCATCTGTGCTAATGGGAGATATAATGCATTCGCATTAAAATAAGTGTTGTAGAAATATAGCTGGTACACAGCGATTCAAAGAAAACTACGCAAACCGCTGCAAGAAGGTGGATAGACACTGCTCTGTACCAAATGTGCATAGGACACGCTAAGGCATAATCCGTCACGCATGCTTTTCCTAAGGACTTACACATGGCTTTTGTGCGCTGCCTGTGCCATTCAGGGCCAGCGAGGCTTGCAGGAACTTCTGTGCGCGCACGCGTGAACATTGCGCAACTCTCTGCTACGTGACGCGTATGCTATGCAAAAAACGTGCAACTTCTTTTGCTATCTTCTTTTTGTCACGAATACCTATTCGTAGCTCACGGTCTGTGTCCTATTACGTGTCCTCCATTGAGAAGCGACGGTGCGGAGTTCTTTGCACGCGTGAGTCGTCTCGTGTAAAGAAAAGCTGTTCACGATGCGGTGGGAAAAATTGCCGGCGCACTGTACGTCACGCGGGTGCAATTAAGGAAAAAAATGTGCTTAGGTGCACTAATGGAGATATTGCTGTTTCATACAGATGCGTCCGCTTTATTTATTTATTTATTTATTTATTTATTTTTTGGGTGTTGCAACAGGGCATGAAAAAAGTTTCATGAGTGAAGGAAACCAACTTTTGCCTAGCTGGACTTGGTGAACTCCGTTGCATCACACCCTTTCTCTGAACTGCATTTTCGAGCGTTAGCTCCAATACTAGCATTGCTCAAGGTCGCGTTACTACGAAACGCAAGGTCATTCAAGTGGGACCAGTGGGTGGTACCATTGGTACACAGATTGTGGATCACCTAATTGGCGTAGAATATTCGGAGTGGCATCAAACGGTCCAGCGCGTTACGGAGCATAAGATTACTGGTCGATTCAAAGCGCAGAATTAATAGGGATTTGCACCGACGGCCTTTGGTTCCCCAAATCGTGACTTCATGAAAATTCAAACGTCAATTACGGTCAAACTAACTGACGTACGTAGGGCATTCGAAGCGGTATCAAACGATTTCTCTTCTTCAAAAAAAGTAGATATCCGGATATAACAAAAAATTTGTACCGGATATAGCGAAATGGCTACTGACGCAATATTCGTTCGATATTGATAACACATGATTCTGATAAGCTGTCTCAGCATTTTGCACTTTTTTTTCTCATCTGATACGATCCGGTGGTATTCGAGAGTGATTCAGGTTTGAAAAGGGCTTCTCGTCGCAGACTCGCATCTGCTGAAACCTTTAAAAGGCCGCTCATGCACCTACCATGTTCAACGGCTTGTCGCGTGCCTGCTTCAGGCCGAGACGGCGCTTGACGCATTTGTTAGGCACTGGTTGAGTGGTGGTGGTGGAAAACATTTATTTACACATGCACTACTGGAGGTATTGCATCAGCTGACCCAGAGGGGGCCATCCCTTACAAGTACTAGGTGGAGGTCCCTAGTTCGGGACCCCAGTAGCGTCGGCCGCCGCCCCGGCTCGCGCGACCAAGGCTCGTTGGGCCTGCAGGTCAGAGCAGCCGAGCAGGGTCGCCTCCGAGTCCTCCCGGGTTGGGTTGGGGTGAGGGGGGATAGCAAGGTTGGAGGGGCAGGCCCACACCATGTGGTAAATGTCCGAAGACTTCTCCGCACAGTGCGGACAGCTGCCTGAGAAAGAAGGGTCGAAGTGTTTGAGAGCTGCCGGGCACAGCAAAGTATTGGTATACAGGCGAAGCAGAAGCCGCTCCTCCGCCTTTGAGTGACCTTTACACGGGCGGGGATAAAGACCGTAACCATATTGATAAAGTAAAACAATGTCTTTAAAGGAGTAAGCGGTAGTGAATTCGAGTTCCTGATCGTCGGGGTCGGAGGGGAATGTCCGGTGAGAGAGCGCGCGGGCGGCGGCGTCAGCTGCCTCATTTCCCTCAAGGCCCATGTGAGCGGGAGCCCAAACGATACGCCGGTGCGCGGGGTCCTCAGTGTAGACGCTGTTTTGGAGAATGCGGTAGGCTAGATATGGTGCCCAGCCCTGCTCTACGTTCCGACATGCCCCTCGCGAGTCGGAAATAATTGTTTTTGAATTGGAATCAGATGCAGCCAACGCAATGGCGACCTCCTCCGCGTGTGTTATGTCGCGGGCTCGGAAAGTAAGGCCGTTCACTGTTTTGGATTGGTGGACGACTGCGGCCGTGTACCATCCCCCATGGTGGGGGCTGGAGGCATCCACGTAGAATACGCCGGGTTTCGATCCATAGTGGCGGGCCAGGGCTTCCGCCCGCGCCAGGCGCCGGCCATTATGGTCTTCACGGCTCATGTTCGCGGGAAGAGGGCGCACGTGGAGGGCGCATCTCCACTGGTATGGAATACGTACGCGCTCTTCCATAAGAGTGGTGTGTTGGATGTGCAGTCGGGCAAGCAGGCGGCGACCCGACGATGTCTTTGAGAGACGTGTGTATTGGTTGGTCAAGTGGGCTTCCCGGAGCTCCCGAAATGTGTTCACCATGCCCAGCCCCAGGAGGCGCTTCACCATGCTCAGCCCCAGGGGAGGAAGATGACGGCGGTCAAGACTCAAGTCTTCATTGCCCTCTGATTCCTTGACGGGTGCAAATAAAGTTATTTCATCAACATCATCGGACCGTTGTCTGAAAAGGGACGACCGTCCCTCGGTTGTACAAAGTTACAGTGCGGCGACAGATGTCGCCCGATACAGCTGCATCACTTTTTTGAGAATTTCGCGATATTCAAGGATTCAAATTTATATAGGCTGTAGGTAAAGCATGCCGAGTGTTTTTGCACTAGCATTTAAAATAGTGACGTAATCGACGATTGAATTTTGCGCTTCTCCTCAATGCACCGGAGGAGTGCAGGAAAACTCAGCGTGACGTCATGGAAGGCATGAATTTAAATTAGCGCTGTTGTCAGCCAAACCCTGCCCTGACGCGTTAGACGCTGCCAAACAACTCTCGGCGGGGTTCGCCTTCGGTGGCGCTGTTTTCTTTCCTTCAAAGCGGGCGTTTTTGTGTTGGAAATGTACCGATACCTTCGATGACGTCATCATGCGCCCCCAACTTGGCGTTGTGCGCTGCGGAGAAGCTTGAAGGGCGCCCGGATTTTAATCGGTGGTTACTTCACTATTTCCAGTGCTAGCCCAAAAAGACTTCGCATGCTTTACCTGCAAGTTTCACACATTAGACCCTCTTAAGCTCGTTGATTTCTAAAACCTATGCAGTTTCCCTTTAATGATACAGGACCGCGACAACTGTCGCCCGACACACAAAGAAACAGAACCGCGGCAATTGTCGCCCGACACACAAAGATACAGAGCCGCGACTATTGTCGCCCACACACAGAAATGTTACAGAACGATGACTATCGAATCTCGCCACAAAAATAAAAAAAAATTGGCGGGGGCTTAGCTTTGGTTAAGCCTGGTAGGTTGCGAAAGCAAAAGCGCACCGTCTCCAACTGAAGGAACGCAGTGCGCCGCGTCTACAGGTCACGCGTGGCTAGCGGCCGCCGCTGCGCGACGACTCAAAGCGTCTTCGGTAAATTTTTTATATTTTGTTTTTGATGTTGTTGTGACTGAGAGAAAGAAAACATAATCTACAGCTGGTATGACGTCACAGCGGCAGTGGCGCCACATGTGCGCAGCGCGGCAAACACACACCGTAACACACCGCCGCGCTCCTCCTTATAGAGGCGCTGCATATGCAGTATAAAACACCTGATTTCGCAACCTACCAGGCTTAACCAAAGCTAAGCCTCCGCCAATTTTTTATCTGTGTGGTGTAGGGTTAGAACACTCGGCTATGGCCTGACAGATGCACGTGTGTGGACGCCTTGGCTGATAGCCCTATAGCGTGATATTGGTAACCATGTTGCGAAAATGTCAATTTTGTACAATTTTCTCCTTCATTTCGACAATCATATCATTAAACAATGCAGAAGTCCAGCTATTCTTCTGTTTAAAGCCACTGAAAAAATAAAGAAAGAAGGTTGGATATATTCTTCAAAAAAATCAAGTTTTTGTCATTTAAACGGGCTCTAAATTTCGGCCGCTTCCATAGAAGCGCATTGTTTAAACTTTTAACTGTTTTGGAACAAATGCTGGGCAAGGCATCGAGACACCGCTGCCTTTAGCGTGTGTAGGATATCACATAGAATCCAAATCCCGTGGACAAACCTAGTTCATTACCTGTACACTTAGTTTTACCCATTGAAGCGCCATAGGCCGCAATGCCAAACGGCGCTAGCTAGGCGCCATACCAAATTCCTGTTAACATCGCATGCACCTCATATCGATCCATAAATCTCCACACATCGCTTATTAGGTGTGAAAAGAACAGTTTCTCAGTGACCGCGCGTACGCGACCCCTTTACGCATAGAGCTTACGATCGGAGGAACTAGCGACTTGAGTGCAACGCTGATATGTGCCGCGCAGATGTGATTGTGTGGAAAACGAGGACGCTAATATAGATGGGGCGCACACCGATGGAGTAGGGGGCGTCGTGAGGGGTCTATAAAATCATACCAGTAAGACGGTAGTGAGTAATGCTGCCGTCAGTGAATGACTTAACACGAAAGAGCATGACTTGTTATAGCGCAGTGCAGTGTGGGTTAGTAATCTATTGTGGCCAGCGAAATTGCGTCATCGTTGGACCGCACAAATCCTCGCAGTTGCCAATGCGATATTAGTATTATACTGTCGGCAAGCAAAAAATGTAGCCTTTTTTTTTCTCAGCCATGCTACGCCACATGGTGGTAACCTTCAATGTACGCCTATTCCGGGAAATGATTATATCACCTTTGAGTGAGGCGTTGCCCATAAAACAATGAATGCGAGTCAAGGCAGCGTGCATTCGGCCGATAAGATGCATTCTTGTGAGCCGACAACCTTCGGCGAAGCTGTACACGTGCAGATTAGACAGAAGGCAGGTCTCATTCGTTGTCAGATGCTGAGCACGAGCAATAAACGATCCTTCAGGGTTGTTGATAAATCCAGATCTGGCTGGCACTCACCTTCGCATTGGTGCCCGGGTCGCACTTACACCAGAGTGGAACCAAGCACATCTCCATGCAGCCCTCGGGCCAGCATACTTTCCTGCTGATTCGAGCGGCTTCAAGGACAGGAAACGCTTATCTCATCACCAAAAGTCGGTCACGGACACAGAATGCTTTCTCTTCAAGTGATATTTAGACACGCCGTGAGCAGAACTGAAGCTCCGTATCTGATTGACAACGAGGGTTCAGTGCGGCTTCTCGTGCTAGAACTTGTTTCGGTCTCATGCAGTTAGGAGTGTTCGCAAGTACTTGTTGCCCTTGTTGCCAGAGGAGCCTGTTTCTCCGCCGCGTGCAACATTTTTCACAACTTTCAGCGAGAACGTGAGCAATAGAATTCGCACTGCGCCCGGATATATCAATATAAATGTAGGTTCTTAAACGCAGCTAGTTATTTTTGTCCAATGTTGGCATATTCTTCATATTTATAGCATATACCCTCGACAGCGGAAGGGTCATGGGTGCCCCTTAGTGTTCCTACGTGAGGGAGTGTGAGGGGAGGTTTCAGAATTCGGGGTGGCCCTTGAAGGGCGCCTTAAGTTTAGGGAGGATGACGGCCTCCTTAGGTAAGGTAAGGAAATGGTCTTAGGTAGGGAGCGTTTCAGAATACGGCCCTTAGTCCTTACGGGTGGCCCCGGAGTGAGCAGATGGTGAGCTACGGGATTCGCGGGGACTTTATTCCAGCGTTATACATAGATTTTTGAGCATTCTTAACGAACCCGCGACATCGTACTTTAGTTGAGCGCGCAAATCTTTGCCATTCTTAAGAATGGTGTCATCATCATACCCATGCATTATCAGCGTCACATGAAACGTGAACATAACTGAGACGCAAAAATATAAACTAAAAAGTTCGTTCTAATATGCTTGGTTTTGGTTTTATGGGGTTTAACGTCCCAAAGCGACTAAGGCTATGAGAGACGCCGTAGTGGAGGGCTCCGGAAATTTCGACCACCTGGGGTTCTTTAACGTGCGCTGACACCGCACAGTACACAGGCCTCTAGAATTTCTCCTCCAAAGAAATCCAACCGCCGCGGCCGGGATCGAACCCGCGTCTTTCGGGTCAGCAGCCGAGCACCATAACCACTGAGCCACCGCGGCGGCCGTTCTAATATGCGTGATTTGTATGCGTATGCTTTATGCGTATGCAGCATGCATGATCGCAAGGAACTTTTCAGGAAAACAAAAAAAGAAAGTATCGTCAGTGATGTCTGTCAGTGTGAACTAAGAGTTTCCAAAGAGCGACATCACAAAGGTACAGGCTGTGAAATGTGAAGGAGTGGCTGTCGGTACTGGGCTGGCGTAGAAAGTCGCGCCAATGAAGCCTGTCTTCGGTTACGACGCAATCATGATGTAAAAAATAGCGCACATGGAACACAAGGGACGGAAAGTAAACGACGCAGACAAGCGCTAACTCGCAACTGAGGTTTATTGCTGACGCGCGCAATATAAGGTAGTCACTTTAAAAACATAAAACAAAAACAGCCACAAACAGTCCCTCCTCGAAAGACCAAGTCAGAGGAAAAAATTGAAATTGAAGCATCAGGCGCCACTCATCGCTGTGGAAGATCAGTTAAAAAACCGTTATCAAAAAAGGAATTCAATGCAACGCTGAGGCTAAAAAATCGATTTCACAGTCTGCCAAGTTAACAGAGGGCTCACTGATACACGGATTCCGACATGCTGAATGTTACGACGCAAGGATTAAAATGCAATAATTTTCGGGAAAACGAACATGGCTGCTTAACAATGTAGGTGCCTCCGAAACTAATCGCGTTCTTCAGAGCAGGCAGGCTCAACAACGTTTGATGTGTAGCGAGATAAATACCGTGGTTCGCGTGAACGCATGAGCTTCTGCCCTGAGAAAGTGAGCGTGTTCTGGTCATACCCACCAGAAGCCCGCGCCACCCGCGCGCCGCGGTGAATCTCTTTGCGTGCTTGCGTATTGCGGCCATAGGACAACGTAAACTCACGTGCTCGAGAGGCCATCTGTCACTCTCGCTCCCTCGGCCCCTGTACTGTATGAAGCCCGTACAGTGAAGATGACGCCGAGATCCCCAACATCGCATTTTACAGCGTCATATTAAGGAAAAACTGGAATACACAAGCAAAAATCACAAAGAAGACTCGTGGACTACGAAGTCGACACGGGTTCGCAAGCCAATTTCTTACCGTACAGGATATTTGAGAAACTATACAGTCACGGCCGCAAATGAAGGCTAACTCACGGCTCCAGTCCTATGGGTGGAGGGGTCATCAAGCATATGGGAGTCATCAGAACCAAGCTAACCATCGGCGGATAGATCACGGGCGTCGATTTCTTCGTTGTGAAAAATGAACGCCAGGCTATACGGGAACTTGAAGCAAGCGGACGTCTAGGACTTTTCACCTGGTCGGTGAGCTCCGTCACGGCGACGGAGCGAGCAGGTGGTGCAAGAGTACAGAGAGCTTTCTTCTAGCGCCACCACTTGCGTCAAGCGCCGATTTCGCATGGTTTTTGCCGTGCCTAGCGTGCAGGCAGCGCGTAGAGTGCCACATTCCTTGCATGAACCACTACGAGATGAGCTCAATCACATGCCGAAGGATGGCATCACTGCAAAAGTAGATGAACCGACGGTCTGGGTGAGTCCTTTAGTCGTAGCAAACGTGTGCGCGTCTGGCGCGAGAAAGCGACCGTGTAACCACCGGAAGCAGGCGCGCCGCGGCGCCTTACCGCCCCAGCGGTGTTGCGGCACATCAACCATTCGCAGCAACGTCGCCTAGCCTACGACAGTGTCTAGACCAAACCCGGCAAGAATATGATTGCGCGACCGAAGACCTCGGCGGCGGTTAGCGTGCACCGACAAATCCGTCTAAGGCATAGAGTAACATAAAAGTAAAGAGCGGACACTCGGGCCCTTTCGCGGCCGAGTTCGGCGCTTCCCCGTTTCCGCCAGATGGCACTGAACGTGCAAATAAAAAAAAGAAAAAGAGTACGGTCTTGGCATATCTTGGCTTGCAGTGACGTGCGCTGCGCGCCTACGGCCGCAGTTACGTCAGCAACAGCGGCGTTTTTTAAGTGCGTCAAGCCAACGGGCAAGCACGCCCAGGCGGCAGTGTGCGACGGACCGACGGTGTGAGGGGCTGTATTTTTTTGCGGCGTCTGCAAGCTTCGTGGGCACGTCCGTTTTGTGTACTGCTGTGGTGCTGCGACGGTTGTTTCTTCCACCCCGTGAACTGTCCAACAAGAAGCTGCAGCTGTCGGCCTTAAAGGCGGCGGCGGCGGCTCTTCCTAAGCACTTCCAAAGAGGCAACAAAGCTGCGTCAAGGGCAGATGCCCACCGCCAGGTTTTGACAGTAGAGCCTCCAAGATTCCTGTTTAAGCCTATCATCTCTGAGGCCAGTGCGTTTCCCCGGGTCCGCTAGGTGCGCTGTGCACAAAAGTCGGCCGCTGGGGCCTACGGGAGTGTCCGCTCTTTACTTCTATATTACTCTATGTCTAAGGCGCTTAGATCGAGTTCACTAACGCAACTATTGGTGTTTGGGGACTATGACTCGTGTCTTAGTTGCGTCAAGGAACGAGGATGTATCGTGGATGGCGAAAACGCAAGCGTGTCCGCGGTGAAAAAACTAGCGCGTTAAGCGATACCCACCGGAAGCCCGCGCGCCGCGGCCCCCCTTTTTTTGTATGCTTACATAGTATATATTGCGGTCACAGGACAACGTTACACTCTTTCTCGAGCGAGGCCATCTGGCGCACTCACTCATGCAGTCAGTCTGCTATACATAGCTTGCACCGACGTCACATCCGGCGGCCGTTGGTTGCGAGTCGGTCATGCTGCCGAACCACCGCCAGACCGCTTCCGCTGCCTATGTTAGCTCGCAACGTGTAGATTCTCGTCCATCCGTAGATTCGGTATGGTTTTGTGTACCACCCTTGGTTGCTACGACCGTAGCGAGAGCTCCAGGTGAAAGGAGAAGCCATTTAACACGAACTTCATCTGCAATCGTAAGATAATCGTAGGCATGCAAGTGCGAGCGCTCGCTCCATGACTCAGTACGAATCTGCGCGAGCTATGTCTGGCTCGCACTAAGCGCGACGATTTGGAACCCGTCAACCCAAATTTACTTGTGTGCCGAGTGCACTTTGTGACAGGTAAGAGGCTTGTGTCGTCGACTAAATGTTTACGAAAACGTGGGAAGCAATGGCTACACTCTTGAATGTTGCTGTTATGATTGACTCGATCCAGTTTGTCTGACAACACAAACCCAGACTGGGTCCCGTGTCGCTGCATCCTAGCTACAGGAATAGGCAAGCCGGTTCGGATCGCCACGACCGCAGCGAGCAATGACGGCAGAGAAACCGGCGTGCCGAGGCCGACCGTTTCGTCTTGTTGCTTGCGCATCGCAGAGAGGCTTCTCACCCACCTGCTGTAGAAATCATTGTGTGCCTGCATTGATTCGAAGGCTTTCATTTCTTCCAACTTCACAAAGCTGGAAAGAGTACACGATATACCCCGTGGGCCACTTGAAGGAACAGATCAACGCCCACCGTCCCGTCGACTCCCGGTCCCAGCGTGTACGTATCTGTATCGTCGCAAATTTTCACTTTGTCTGCGTAGCGTATGCGCACCGATCGAATAAATTCAGACCAGTAGCCTGCACTGAATGGTTCATTCGTCTGTGGAGTAGCCATCACGTCCGAAAGATAAGAAAATAATCCAAATTGTTCGAGGAGTGGCCAGGCATCGCAGGGCGGACGGGCGGGGACGGCCGAATGGTTCGGCAGCATGGCCGCAAGCGCTTGATGGGGGCGGAAGTGACGTCACGTGCAAGCTATGTATACGAAGCTCGCCACTAAACACGGTGTGCTCCAAAACACTACTCGGCCCCACTTTTAACTTTCGACGACATGAGTCGAAACCATACGCCGTACTTATTTCTGCTTGAAATAAACAAAAAGGCATGCGACCCTTGTGGAACACAATGCAATACGACACAATAAATCAATCAATCAATCAATCAATCAATCAATCAATCAATCAATCAATCAATCAATCAATCAATCAATCAATCAATCAATCAATCAATGTCAACAAAACAGATTACAAAAACATGTTGGCATGCAGTAGAACCCCAGAACCCAGAGTTGTGGGGGGGGGGGGTTCATATCATTGCTACACTTAACAAAAAGAGCAATCAGCAAAAAATGATTGCTAAAGTTAAACAATATATAGAAGTACTAGACAAGTGAGTCGCATCATTTGCGGTATAATACGGTTGTACTACAAGTTCTACACAATATACAAGGCATGTAAAATAAAACAAGAACGCTGCATTAGCAAAGTATACCAAACCGAAAAGAGAAAATCAGTTGATTAATTGTGGCTAATAAACGTAAGGTGTTCACGCAATATTATTATAAAAGAACGATAATCTTACACTGGTTATGTTCTCAGATAGTGAATTCGAAAGTTTATCCGCTGTGTGCTGGAATGGAAATGCTTCGTAATTTGTTCTAACTGCCAGTATCAGAAGTTGTCCGGAGGGTGATCTAGGAATATATTTCTTGTCACGGTGCACGAATTTTACGGCAGAGCAATGCAAGCTGCCCTGGACTAGTTTGAATCTCAGTGCCATTTTACGGTGTTCAGCAGCCTCTTTTATCGCAAGTGCTTTTAGTAATGAATAGGCAGAACGGACGGAGTCATGCTTACGAAAGAACAGAATAACGTGTGGAGCGGCGTTTTGTGCTATTTGCAATGAAACTCACGTGGTTGGATAGGTTAGAGTGTAAACGGCGATAGCGTGAGTTATGTGGCGTTAAACAAAAGAGAGTTAGAGTGTTAGAAGTGTATTTAGTGAAAGAATGTATCGCAATTCATAAACAACTGGTATGTTCTTGAAATTTTTTTTGAAAACTTGTTCCATGTGTTGATGCCATGCCAGGCTACTGTCCAATGTTACGCCAAGAATTTTTTTTCTTGAACGCGTTTTAGCTGTTCGTAGCTTAGAGTTAATGGGCGATGTTGAAGACGCGTGTTTTTTTTTGCGTAAAATAACATGAGCAATTTCTTGACGTATTTGGCGATAGTTTGTTAATGGCTAGCGAGGCAGAAGGCGATGTAATGTTCTTTCCGCTATTTCATGCAGTTCTCTGTATCCTTTGGCTGTAATATAGATGCTAGTGTCGTTAGCGTATAGTACACAGTTCTGAGATAGGTACGACGGTAAGTCATTAATGAAAACGGTGAATAACAGCGGCCATAAAACAGATCCTTGAGGGACACCATTGTTAGCTGCCGTCATATTTGATTTTTGACCATTCACAACTACGTATTGTTACAGGTTTGATAGGTAACTTTGAATCAAATTGATTGGAATGTCCCGAAGGCCATATGTCTTAAGCATTGTTAATAGTAACGAATAGTCTGGTAAGAAATGCTTTTAACATAGCTATTCTGTATGCTGTCGATAAAAATTGTTCTTGAGAAAGAAGGAACGAAGCAGCTTTTCAAATAATTTTGAGAGGGGTGATAGGATCGCAACTGGTCGGTAGTTTCTGTGTTTAAGTTATCGCCTTTTTTTAAAAAAAAATTTGCTGGGGTTTAGCTTTGGTTAAACCTAGTAGGTTGCGTAAGCATCCATAGCGTTCCATTCGGTTTCGATAGAGGCGCGGTGCGCCCGTCTAGCAGGGTCTTGAGCGCGCCGCTCAGCAAGACGCTGTTCGAGTTCTTCATCGGCCTCCGAAGCCCGTTGTCGCTTCCTGGCTTCGTCAAGCCGACGTAACCTCCCTTTCTGTTTATCAGGCGGCATAACGACGGAGCCGGCAAGCGAGCGAACGCATTTTATACCCCCCTCCCCGTTCTCCAGCCTCCTCTCCAGACTCCGCAGCTGGCGAGAGCGCGGCGAGGGCAGCGCCTCCACTCGGCTGCGGCGCGGCTACAGCTATAGTGCGCCGCGCCTCGCGCCGCCCTTCAAGGTCAAACGTGCCTCGCGGCCGCCCCGACGCGAAGGGCTGAAATCTGTCGTAATATTGCTTTCGCAATAAAACGCCAACAATTTTTCATACCTTAATCTCACGAGGAAATACGTATTCCACTCCGAAAGCTGCTTTTAAAAAGGTCACATAAGGCAGGTGACATGCAGTCCGCAAGCGATGTTAGCATTTTGGTTGATATGAACTAACTGCCCACTGAGCCAGTATTTTTTGGATATAATATAGCATTACTGATTTCCGTATTTGTGACAGGATTAATATAGAAGGATGATGTTGGTAGTGAGTTTATAATTTCTGAAGCAATGAATTTCTTCTCTGGCTTGAGGAAGCTTGAAAGTGGACGCAGTGTTCTAAAAGTATTTACTGAATTCCTTGGATATGGACACCCGTCTGTTAATATACCTTTATTGGTATTAACTGCTTTTATATTGTATCTCCGTAAAGTTTATGAAGGCCCTCATTTATAACCATCCACTGAGCATTTGTATGGGTATCTGGGTGTTAAATCTTGTCGAAATAATGTTTCTTAGATACGTTGAGCAGCTTTCCTCGACATTTCTTGTAGGACGTATATTGGGCTTCTAGAGTAGAATTATATGGTTGCATTTAATTTTTACGCATGTTGTTTTTATGCCTAACGGGCCTTAATAGACCAACTGCAAGTTATGGCTGTTTTTTTTTAAATTTTCCTTTAGTGATCGTTCTTTCACTGTACCTGCCCCATTGTGGCGTAGTAGAGTTTGAAGAAATGAATTGTACTTCTCGTTCGCTGGGTTCACGCTATAAACAGCTTCCCAATCTTCACTGCCTACAGCGTGGGCTATGAGCTCATTATGTCCTGAACGGTAAAAGTTGTGTCATCCCTTATTTGCGGCATGGCCAATGCCGCAATGACAAAATCTGGGAAATGATCGGATATATTAGATACTATGGCTCCACTAGTGATTTCATCGGAAGAAATATTAGTAACGATGTGGTCTGTGGTAGAAAAAAGCTGCATGTTAGTGTGTTAGTGTGATAGGTGTTGTAAGGATTTTGTCAAATATATTAAGAAAATTCTCCTTTCTTTTGCGAGATGACCTGTAGACAACCCCTAGCAAAGTGTTTTCCCTTGTGCGGTAAGTAGCCGTTAGCTTCAGAAACTGCCGGAATTTCAATAAATAAGGATTCACACCAGTGAGAAGAAATGGTAATTTCGCCAGGAATGTGGTATGGTGTGTTATCTTTAATATATATAGCAACACCCCAATGACAATACGAAGAATTCGCTGCGGACCTATTCTTCCATTCTAGCTAACCAGGAAGCTTATAAGCTTCACTAGTATCCGTGAGCCACGTTTCTGATAAGCCTATAGCATGAAAGGGGTGATTTAACGCTGTGCATAAGTGACGAAGCTCATCAATATGACATTTAAAGTTTCGAATGTTCAAATGCAGTAGGGAGACAACGAGATTATTAGCTACTTGATAAGCGAAGTTACTAGGATTCGAGAGTTAATTGTCACGATAGCACATGTTGTAGGCAGGGTAAACTTCGATTCGACTGCTTTAGAAAGTGCAAGGTCGTCGTTGGACTGAATCTTATACACCTTGCTGGTGGCGTTCTTTTTTAACTTTGATAGTGCACTGATTGTACACTGACCATGATAGTGGTCATGATAAATTGCGAATTCTTTATTTTCTTTAGCTGAAGAGCTTCATTGAAAAGTGCTTTTGTTGACTGGGGAATAGGCGATCATTGAAAAAAAATCTACTTTTTGTATCGGGAAGGGCTAGATCTTTTATTGTCGGGTGTGCTTACGAGACTTACTTTGAAAGCCGATTCTTCTTCGCCCTTGAGACAAAGCGAACTGCTACATTGTTTGCCTGATGACTGTTCGGCGTAGGGACCCTACGGGCAATATCGAGGTCAGAGGGTTCTAGTGGGCAGCTGAGTTTCTTTACAACTTTCCTGACTACATCGCAAACATTTTCGTTCGCATTGCTGGGTATTCCGCGCATTTCGACGTTATTTAGTCGATAGGACTGATTAAGCTGTGAAACTTGCATTTCCGGATCGGTGTTTGTTTTTCGGAGCTCGAAAAACTTCTACTTCAGACTACGATTCTCCGATAGTATTTCATCCTGTTCGGACTCAATCTGGCCATTATCCTTGCTGAGGAAATCACAGGAAATCATGCGTCTTTTCGACAGAATGGAAAGCTGGGCTAGTTGTAGGTTGTTCATGATGAAAATTTGTGGTCGCGACCAAACAAAACACAGAGAAGAAACCACAGGACCAGCTCACAGGACAAGGCGCTTGTCCTGTGGTTTCTTCTCTGTGTTTTGTTTGGTCGCGCCCACAAATTTCATCATCCGTCTTCTGCAGTTCTCTTAGCCCCGCCTTACAGGACCGTGCTTTTTGGTCATCAAGCGTAAGTCAGCTTTTAATTCCGCTTGTAATAACATTTCGAACCGTACAGGCTTGTCTTCCTTGAATTCCTTAAATTTTCTGGCTAGTTCAGCAAGAGTGGGCATTCTGGCACACAATGCAATGCAATGCAATAAAATACAATACAACCCAACACAGCACAATAGAATACAAATTGCCTGTATTAGCGATTAACGTAAACCGTGGAAAACAAGAGAAAGCACCTACCAACAAGCATCAGTAAATTGGAGAAGGGAAATAGAGAGAGAGGGAGATTAAAATGAAGCGGTCTGGGAACTGCTGTTGTCTGAAAGTAAATGAATCCTTTACCTTCAAGGCAGCGTTAATCTCTCTTTTTCCTCCAGACAACAAAATTGAGCCGGTCACCGAGGCCTGAAGTTAAGGTACCGAGGAAAGTTTACGCGGAATGCCAACGCCTCCCCCCCCCCCCAAAAAAAAAAAAAAAAGGGAAAGAGAGAAGACGTGGAGAAACAATTTCAGAAGTATGGAAGAAGCAATAGCACCGGCATTTTTTTTTTTCAACCTAACAAAAGCCCGCACGTACGCTTCTTTTGTGGGCGCCAATTTCGTTGCACAGAGTTGATTGCTAGCGAGGCTGTCAGCCGACACCATTTCCGGAGGTAAGCTTTTCGATACGTTGCTGTCTTCGCACCGTCCTGGGACCGTGAAGCCAGGGAGAACGGAATGTACGAAAAGCAGTCAACCCAACAGCTCACTCTTCTCTTTCCCCATCTCCTCCTTTCCACCTTGCCTTAACTTCATCTCTTTTTCTCTCCCCCTCCTCCGCATGCGACACGGCTCGTTTGCGTCGCTTTTGAGAAGAAAGTAGGCTTCGCTCTGTCGCTGAGCCCTGGCGTCTTTATTTACGGCGTGCCATTATTGAGAGGCGCACGCTCGCTGGGCTGCCGCTTTCGCTTTTCAATGCAGCGGCCTCATTTCAAGGCGCTCGTAGCGGCGCGTCGAGGAGTTACGCGAGCGCAGCACGCAACCGTGAGTCTGAATAATGTATGCACGTGTGTACACTCCGTTTGGGTCTAGTGTAATGTCGTTCACGCTTGGCGTATGGGGCGCGACCTGCTCGTTAGTCAAGCCCGGGGTGAAACGACGGAAGTGGAAATCTGTGACGTGGAAAGAGACGGAACGACGGGGATGCGACGTGCTTTATCTTGCCTGTCTTGTGTTTCTGCTTAGAAGAGAAAAGCTGGCAAGGAGAGAACCGGAAGTAGTTTCAAGAGGCACTGCCTGGGTGAGGTAGTGAATTCGTCGGTAACAGTTGACTAACTTCCGGTGGCACTTTTGCTAAGCATGGTCCTACCTTTTGTTTCTTGTACATCAGACTCGTATAAAAGATTATACAGGCTAAAGTATGCGTATTTTTTTTAATGGAAAGACATTTGGAAAGAACTTTGTTTGATAATGACTTGATGGTAACAAAAGTAAACCATCATTTACGGAAAGGTAGCGCATGATGTGATTCGATGTAACTGATGCGTCGGCGACATTACCGCTCACGTCGCCGATAGAAAATACTTTGCTGGCGAAATTTATGCGGATCCAGGATCCAGTTCGGGTTTACATTTTAGTCGGCTGTATGTATCATGCTGTTTCCCATTTTAATTTTTCCTCCACTTATCCTGTATCCTTTTTTTTTTCTTTTTGTTCTTAGAGTGTCGCGGATAGTCTGTAGCTGTTTTGGTTGTTCCTTAGCATTCTGTCTCTTTGCCCCCCTCCCCTTTTTTTTCGCTTTAATCCTCCTTTTTAACCGCTCTCCAAATTTCTGACCGAACCGGAGCACATTCCTAGCCCATTTCTATGTTTGCCAGCGAATTCGTAGAAGGGAGGCACGCCGCATCGGTTTCAAAAGAGTGCACAAAGAATCCGTCGACTGCGTGAACGTGAGCACGAGACCCCGGAGCTGGTATTTTCTGTCACGAAGGACAGGGCCACAAATAGCGCAGATTCAGACCACACGGCCTCAGATCGCACTTTTTCTGTCCGGGAAACGCACAAAACAGTTTTCGGTAACGAGGTCCACTGCGTGAACGCCAGAATCCTACTTGATGCGCTTGTCGCAAGAACATGTTACAAGGAGTTGTATATGAATGCCCCAAGAAGACGTGTCTGTGCATCGCGACGCTTAGCTTGGCCACTGCGTGTATTCACAGTGTCTCATAAGGCGCGGGTGACGCGGAGTGTTTGAGTTGAGTTGCTGTATGCTAACGGTGGAATTAGCCTTGCTTATACTGCCGGAAATTGCTCACTTAAATATTAACAATATCCTAAAACTGGTCACAGCTGCCCCGCTGTGCACACAGTCGCTTATAATAGAACATAGGCCACTCCTGCAGTCACCATCTAAACACACATTCACTCACAGCACAGTATTATCCTCTCCAGAAGTCACCATCTATACACATATTCAGTCGCAGTAGAACATAGTCCACTGCAGAGCCACCACCAATGCACACTCTCAAGCACAGAATAACAGAGACCATTCCAGAAGGCACCATCTACGCACACATCAAATCACAGAAGACCATAGATCGTCCCTGCTGTCACCATTTTTATAGAGTCGAGATCAGCGTCCTCAAGGCGACGCCCTAAGCAAACCGATATAACGCTGAGTAGAGAGAGAGAGAGAGGTAAAGGAAGATGAAAGACAGGATGCTTAACTAAGTGAATATTCCGGTTGGCTGGATTGGAACAAAAGCGCGGCAGATATTAATGACAGAGCCTATAAAATGTGCTCTGTTCATTCGTTACTGGATAACCTCAGACTGTATGAGTGCTTTGCAGTCTAGAGATGGCGCTGCTGAGGAACGAAGATGCCGGCGCCCTATCAGCAAGCGGCTTGTTTGAGTATAGTTTCAAACCCATTAGCAGTGCTTGCCGACCGAGGGGTCCATTCACGGGCGCGCATTGCAGAACTCGGTGTCAATTACAAATGCTGCACTTTCCCGCATACAGCCATTGCAGGCGATGCACTCTTCATTCACGCATTACCTTACACTTGCAGCATGCACTCATTTAAAGAGCAAAGCGTCTCCTCTGTTAAAGACGCTGGTCTTTCGGAATCGTGCCGACGAATGGGATTTCGCGCCAAATACGGACGCTGTCTTTAGTTACATTCGCGGTTGTCTTCTCGCTTGGACATTCAACCGCCTTTCTTGAAATATCACCGAGCCGACCTTATATTTTCGGTGTTTAGTTCTGAATGATAGCGCTGGTTACCGCGGGTGCTATTCACTTTCAAGAGTTCTAGCTCAAAGAGCTCTTAGCCGTGGCAGAAGTAGCAACCTTTCCAACCTGAGCCGCCGCGGTGGATCAGTGGTTATGGCACTTGACTGCTGACCCGAAAGACGCGGGTTCGATCCCGGCCGCTACGGTCGAATTTCGATGGAGGCGAAATTCTAGAGGCCCGTGTACTGTGCGTTGTCAGTGCACATTAAAGAACCCCAGGTGGTCGAAATTTCTGCAATCCTTCACTCCGGCGTCCCTCATACCCTGAGTCTGTTTGGGACGTTAAACCCCCATAAACCATAAACCTTTCCAACCTGATTGTTGCCATATTGCTCACTGTTCTGCGTTTTGCATCTGACGCTACCTATCCACCGCGCCTGCGGCGGGGACGCACTGCTGATTAGTGAAAAATAAGGCGATGCCCACTGAGCGATTGAAAATTTCTTGACCGCAAGGCTGGTCCGAGCTGTGAACCTCTGCGTACACAAATGACCCCTTCCCGAGCAAAGGGTGCCAACACATGAAAAAGAGGCGCAGTCATTTCATCATCACTATCATCAACGTCAGCCCCCTTACGTAAACGATATGACGAATGCCTATCACTGACACTGTCCTGCGTCAACTGCAACCTACAAACTTTTTGACTTCACCTACGCACCTGATTCTGTGCCATCACTGCTGCATTTACCTTTTCTTCGAGTTCACTCCGTCGTCTAGACCGCCGGTTCTGAGCACTCCACATTGCACGCCCTGCTCGTGTCCATTTATTTTAATGCGAAAGCATTCCTAGGGGGTCGTGCCCCTAAGACGTGTCCGCAAGACGTGTTCGCAAGACGTGTCCGCAAAACGTGTCCGCAGCAGTTGTGACGTCCTCAGAAGAGGTAGCATCAAACGAGTGGTTGTGATAGATAGTGGATCGTGTGAGGATGCTGCGCAAATAGAAATTGTGTGGATAGGATAATTAGTTAATTAATTAGAGCAAAAGTGTCGAAAAAATGTCCAAGTAGCGCAGACTTTGATATAGTGAGTGGACGGGAAAACAGCCGTGGACGGAAAAATAGTAGAAAAATAGGCACACGAGTGAAAATAAAGTTTGAAATGAATTGAAGTGTATTTGATGAGTGATAATTAATCGAACAAAAAGTTTCATTGGCAAATTAATTAGTTAATTATCAACAGAAACCATTGGATGCTTGAATAGTCTAGACGGGGATTAGTAAGTGGACCGGAAAGCAACCACGGCGCAAAATTTGAGAAACCAAAATGGTTCATTGAGGTGAAAGAAGGTAAAATTAGAGTAAATCAATCGACCATTAATTAAAGCATAAGATAATTACGCTAATTCAGTAGTTAACATAAAGAAAATGATAACGAGAGGCAAAGAGAGGCGACGAGTGGCGAGGAGGCGTCTATGCTTTCGCATTCTCCCAGTACGGGTCGCCACAGTGATTTCTAGATTTTTTATTTCTGCTAGGCTTTTATTAACTGGTTAGCATCTCTGCTCCTTGTTGCAAAATAAGCAATACTTTCTATACGCCCCTGCCCTGCGATCGCACATGCTGGCGCCGATGCGGCTTGTGAGACCCAGTTTGCTCTTCCCGATCAACCTCAAGGTCATGAAGACGGGCTTCGGACAGATAAACAACGACGAAATCTGAGATTGTGGATTTTATTGCTAGTGCGCTAATAATGTAGTAAATCAGGGGGTCTAACATCCCGAAGTCAATAATGGGCTATGAATAGAATAGAATAGAATAGAATAGAATAGAATAGAATAGAATTTATTTAAGCTGGGTGGGACCATGTACACAAGAAAATTTTCGATTTTATGGTAATATTTGCCGAGGTACCCAAGGAGAAAAGCGCCTATCTGGCGGCTCACAGGGCCTTGTGACCGTACCGTTTAGTGCTAAGCGGGAATCTTACACAATGTTTGAACCAATAACAGCGTCATGAAGCCAACATGGCACGACAACGCGTCAAGTTAAGGAAGAAGAAAACATCCAATGCAAACTACCGACAGCCAAACACGGTACAATGTTTGAGTAAAGAACAAAGCACTGATGAAATACAAATGAAGGGCAGCTTCAAAAAACTGGCAACCACGAAGCAATGCGCTCAGACATGTTCTTCGACGACACCGCAGGACATATCAAAAACAAGTACAAGTGCTTAGGGTATGCGACACTGCATAACAAAAACGTCAAAGAAAACGATTACAGAGAACAGACTTAAACATGCAATTTTTCGCTGAATTTTCGAGCAATTACATTTTTCATTATTTGGAGACGTAGTTCTTAGGTATAACTTGCAACTGCAGCCAATAATTTTTTTGTCGCTTTTAAACCTTATTTCATCATTTCTTTCAGATCTTGATACTGTGAGGAATGCCTTAGTGAAGAGCTCTGAATTATCCGAAGCTGGGTTTCTCTAACGTGCACTGACATCGCACAGCACACTGACGTTTTTGTATTTGGCCTCCATTGAAATACGGCCGCCGCGGCCGGTATCGAGCCCGCGACCTTGGAATCAGGACCCGAACCCCAAAGCCACTCATCCACCACGGCGGATCTCTGTGGTTTTTAGATGCATACGGGCTAGTCCTTGTGGTCAAATGTCCTGGAACTTCTGTAATTTACCCCGTTTCATATAGCTTTCTTGAAAAGTTGCAATACATAGTCTTGAATAAATAAACCAGTCAAATGACGAAGGAGAGAGATGGGGCGAGGCACACTCTACGACTGTAACTAACAACTGTGTCTTGAAATTGTTAGTTTCAGTCTCAGTTTGCTCCTCCTCTCTTCTATTTCCTCCATCGTTTCACTGGTTTATTTATTCAAGACCATATAGCGTTAATTGCCTGCGAGATTTATTTTATTGTGATCTCTTTCAAAGCTCGACGTAGGCCGGTCGTTTGAAAAGCGAACCAATTATTAATTTTTGCGGTTGGCTAATGGGAAGCTCTCGGCAAAACAGCACGCATAAACTGTACACTTCAAGGAAAAGCCTGATTCTACCTACGGGCACACCAGAAGCAGTCGTATTTACACCCTTTAGGAACCTTCTCAAGGTAGAGAAAACGGCAAATACTGGCGTAACCCTCTGCAAAAACTAGCGTACGGAAGTGCGCGGATTTTCCGACTGACGGGAGCACGTATTCATCTCTGCTGGCCTATTGATTATTACGATCGACACATTTGTCCGAACAGCCCGACATCTCAATAAAAATAATAAAAAGAAACATGCAGTAAATGTAATTGCATTAGTGCGCACATAAGAACACTTTCATGCGTCCTTGAAATAGGCTTAAGCGCTAAAAGACAACAAAGTTTTCACTAACGTTTCGATCGTGGACCGGTCTTTACCAGTGAAGTACTAGGCTGTGCAATGCGATGGAGACCATGGACATGGCAAAAGCGCGCCAGGAGAGGAAGCCGATAAGGTAAAAGGAACATGGAAGTTTGGACGCCAGGATGAAAACAACGTCAATAAGAACCACAAGGAAGTTGAGAGGGACGCTGTGCCACAAACAGCAACAACGCCGACAGCTGTCTGTGCCAATAGACGCATGGTAAACAACAACAACAACAGTTTCAAGCGTCTGCGCATATTTCCTTTACAGTGCCTTAGCAGACGGCCAAAAATCCGAAGTTTCAGTCTGGACGTGTACTATAGCGTGACCAGCCTTCTTGCTGCAATAGTATCCGCCACTGCGGACTTGTCACGTTTTGCACGCTTTTTTTCCTTCATGTAAGTACAAACCGGGACAAATAGCCGTACGCACTTCTTATGATTTTCCGAATCGTCAACAGAAGCGGCGACCAGGCTTTGGCCGCACTCTAACAGCAGTCGCAAGACATTGACAATTGCGTCGCTTCCGCTGCTTGCGGTATTACGCTCACAATGCTATTGGAACATGCGTTTCCCGATAAAATTGGTAAATAGGTGCTTGAGAAAAGGAAATGGCGCAGTATCTGTCTCACATATCTCGGTGGACACCTGCACTGCGCCGTAAGAGAAGAGAGAAAAGTGGGAGTGAAATAAGAAAGAAAGAAAGAAAGGAAGAAAGAAGGAAAGAATGAGAGAAAGAATGAGAGAAAGAAAGAGAGAAAGAGAGAAAGAAAGAAAGGAAGAAAGAAGGAAAGAAAGAAAGAAGTGCTGTAGTGGAGGTCGAAGTTATTCGACGACCTGGGGATCTTTAAAGTGTACTGGCATCTCGCACAGCTCACGGGCGCCTTTTTCGTTCCGCCTCCATCGAAATGCGACCGCCGGGGTCGGGTTCGAACCCGGGTACTCCGGCTCAGTAGTCGAGCGCCTTAACCACTGAGCCACAGCGGCGGTTTCCCGTGCTCAGCCGGTTCTGGGATGGCTCTGTTGTTCGGGCAAAGTAGTGGTCGCCGTCAGTGTTTACGACGCCTGGTCAGGGACATCAAGAGGTCATACGCAGAAAAGTGTCCTCGGGCCGCAGCGCACTCACGAATCCTGTATGAAGAGAACAAAAATACACAAACTTGTCACTATGGGGAACTGCGCTGTTTTCACGTGTTTTGCATCTTACCGAATGCCAATAGGGCCTTTCTTGCGCGGTCCGCTTTATGGTGTAGGAGCTTATACAGAAGACTGACTCGAGAGAGAGAGAGAGAGAGAGAGAGAAAAACTTTAATTTAACAGGAATTCGGGGCACGCCCCACGGTCCCCGCACGACCCCACTGCACTCAAGTGTTTATGTTCCTAAGGTTCATAACACTGGCAGCACGGCCGGTGGCGATGGTCTGCACGGCCGGGTCCTCCGAGCGCAGCAGGGTCTCCCAGTCCTCCCAGCTCTTGAGGTTCTCTAGGTCCCGCGGGGGAGGGTCCGCCGGGCAGAGGGAAAGGATGTGGAGGGAAGAAGCGAAGGGTTCTGGGCATAGGGCGCAAGCAGGAGTGGGGAAGGAGGGATGATAGTGGGTTAGGGTAAGGGGCGAGGGGAGAGTATGTGTTTGTAATCTGCGCCAGTGTGTTGCGTGTCTGTTATCCAGGGAGGGGTGGGGCGGGGGGTAGAGCTGGCGAGAGGCTCTGTATGCCTGGGTCAGCTCACTGAATGAGTGCAAGCGATACTTCGTGAATCCCCGATCCGAGGCCACCTGAGCCCGGTTTAAAGAACCTCGGACTAAAAGGTTGGCGGCCTCGTTTCCGGGATTCCCGGAGTGCGCAGGCACCCATATTAGCTCCACTTGGCGGGGCGGGGGTGCATCGGGCGAGTCCAGTATGTCAAAAGGAGGGACATGAACTCGGCCTCGAGCAAAATTTAGAATCGCAGTTTTAGAGTCAGTTAAAATATACCGGGCTTCCGTGCGGGTTATAGCAAGTGCAATGGCGGCTTCCTCTGCAGCCTCTGGGGACGTGTCTGGAGGGAGAGGTAGTGTGAGGAGGGTGGATGAAGAGGAGTCCACCGCAGCTGCTGTCGCTTCATCACCCGTGCAGGCAGCGTCCACCCATACGGCGTCCGGCTCGGGGCCGTACGCTCGATGGAGTGCCTTCGCACGGGCTCTGCGGCGCTGCTCATGGTGGGACGGGTGCATATTCCTCGGGAGTGGCCTGATGAGAAGCTCTCGGTGAAGGGATCGTGGGATGGCGAGGAGGGTTGGGTCGTTGGCCGGTATTTTGATTCCCAGGGAGTCCAGGATATACCGACCTGTGGAAGTTTTTGTGAGCCTGATGTATTGGGCCTGTTGGTGGGCCTCCACCAGTTCCCCGATCGTGTTGTAGAGGCCCAGACCTAGTAATCTGTCTGTGGGTGTGTTGAGGGGAAGATGAAGTGCTACCTTGAATGCCTTGCAAATCAAAGCATCCAAAGTGTTTATGTCATGTTTGGATAGTTGTAAGTATGGGGTAGTGTACAGTACACGGCTGAGGACAAAGGCATGAATGAGGCGACATAGGTCGCGCTCCTTCATGCCTGTGTGACGTCCCGAAACCCTGCGGATGAGGTGCGATATCGCGCCTACAACCTGCTTGAGTTTCTTGAGGGTAGTGGTGTTTTTGCCGTCGTTCTGGATGTGCAGGCCCAATACACGGAGGGTGCCAACGTCAGGTACCGGGTAACGATTCAATTCAATGGCAATGGGGGAGCGGGGACAGCGGCGGTTCTTAGGCCGGATGAGGAGCAGTTCGGACTTCTCTGGGGAGCAAGACAGTCCGATGGTCCGTGCGTAATTTTGGGTGAGGGTGGCTGCTTCTTGTAAGGTGTTCTCTGTCGCCGTCACGGCCGTGGGTGGTCCACAGGGTGATATCATCGGCATAAAGAGTGTGCTTGAGGTGGGGAATAGTTGCCAATTTTCGGGCGAGGGGGATGAGGGTAATGTTAAAGAGAAAGGGGGAAAGGACGGACCATTGAGGGGTGCCGATACTCTGAAGTGTGTAGGAGGGGGAAGACAGAGGGCCGAAGTGTATCTCAGCCGTGCGGTCAGTCAGGAATGCTTGAATGTAGGCGTACGTGCGCACACCCACATTCAATGGGGATAGAGCAGTCATGATCGCCTGATGTCCAATGCGATCAAAAGCTTTGGAGAGATCCAAAGCTAAGACTGCCTTGGTGTGACCTGGAAGAAGCGGGTCAAAAAGGTCGTGTGTGAGTTGCAGCATGGCATCCTGTGCGGATAGATGAGGGCGGAATCCCACCATGCTATGCGGGTAGAGATTGTTGTCCGCCATGTGACTTGTGAGTCTCGCTAACACAACATGCTCGAGGAGCTTCCCGAGGCATGAGGTTAGCGAAATCGGGCGAAGGTTTTGAATGGTGAGTGGTTTGTTGGGTTTTGGTATAAATATTACCTTCGCGTGGCGCCAGGACTGCGGGAGGTTACCCTCCCTCCAGCACTGGTTGAAGTATTTCGTAATGTGCGTGATCGATCGGTCATTAAGATTACGGAGCATGGAATTTGTGATTTGGTCTGCACCAGGTGCGGAGTTGGCGCGGATAATCAGGAGGGCCGCTCTGACTTCCGTCTCCGTGATGTCGGTGTCGAGTGTGGGATTTGGTTGTCCTGTGTAGTGGGGTAGAGGTGTGGGGCCGCCTGGAGATGTGTACATGGTTTGAAGTGTGTCTAAAAGGGTGTCGGGATCGTCAATGTGTTCATGTGTGAGGCGTGTCACGTGGTGCTGTGCTGCTGATTTGGTGCGTGTGGGGTCAATGAGGTGTCGGAGGAGTTGCCATGCACGTTTGCTGGACAGGTTTCCGGCGATGCCGTCGCATATCTGTCCCCAGTTGGATCGACAGAGCTCCTCAGAGTGCTGTTGGATTTGTGTCTGCAGCGCGGCCAGCCGCTTTTTAAGCGTTCTGTTGTGTTTGTTGCCTTTCCAGCGTTCCAGGATGCTGTGATAAGCCTCCCAGAGGTGGGCTAGGCGTGTGTCAAGGGTCGGTGTTTCAGTTGTAGTTTCAATGTGTCGCGTGTTGTGGTGAACGTCATGCTTGAGTGATTGCACCCATGCATCGATGTCTGCGATGGGAGTGTCTGGGAGGGCGGTGCGTGCAGCGCGAAAGGCATCCCGGTTAATGAGTTCGTGTGTCATATTTGCGTGAAAGGGTGGTTTGTATGGGAGAGTGATTTGTATAATGTAATGATCACTGCCCAGTGTATGTTGTGTTCTGTTCCAGGGAACGCCGCGGATACAGCGGCTCAGCGTCAGGTCCGGACTGGTGTCCATGCTGACACTGTTGCCGATCCGCGAAGGCGTCTGAAACGTGTTGTGCACAGTGAGTTGGAGGTTCTGCAGGAGCAGCCAGAGCCTGCGAGCTCGATGTGTCGTGGTTGTGTATCCCCAGTCAGAACGCTGGCTGTTGAAGTCCCCACCGATGAGTAGGGGATGTTTCCCTGCTAGATCGTGTAGCTTTCGCAGAAGTGATTCTAGCGGCGCCATCGGCAGGGACGGGGGGTGGTATATGTTTGCTATAAATATAGAAGGAAGTGAATGTGTGTGATGTATAAATTCCGTGATCACGCAGGGCGTCTCAGACGTAATGTGATGAGTTTTGTAGGTGAGGCTGCGGTGGATGAGTGTGGACGCCCTGGGTGTGTTAGTGGTATCCGAGTGTGTAGATGTATAGCTGGGGAGGGTTGCTCGGTGTGCAGTCTCTTGGAGAAGAAGTATGTGGGGCGTGGGTGTGATGGTGGGAAGGAGAAGTTGCAGAGGTGCGCGCTTTGCCCGGAAGCCGAAGCAGTTCCAAGTTATAATGGGGAGATAATTAGTGTTCCCCCCGCCATATTGGATGGTGGGGGGATTGAGGAGGGTATTAAGACGGGTGTCAATTGGTATGTGTGGCTCAGGGAAGGTGTTTTGTGCTTGCTGAGGTAGGATGGAGGGAGTGGAGGGGGTTTGAAGTTGGGTGAAGCGATGGGTAAGATTATGTTCCAAGAGCTCCATCATCTTGGTAAGCATAGCGTCCATGCGCTGCTCAAGTTTTTCGGTGAGGGTGGCGGCAAGGTGATTGAATCTGGCCTCGAGGCCGGCGTCTAGCTCTTTCAGTTTATGGTCAAATTTTGCTTCGAGTGCTGCTAATTTAGCGTCTATTTCTGGGCGCACGGGAGGGGGTGTGGCGTCTGTGGTGCGCTGTTTCTTTGCAGGAGGGTTGCTCGAAGTGTCTGTGGATGATGAGCTCGAATTAATGACAGGGGGTGCGGGTTGAGGGGGCATGGAGGGGGCGGGGGTGCTTAGGAGGGAGGAAAGGCGGCTTACCTCTTACCTCGTCACGCAAGGCCTTGAGTTCCTGGTCTCTCGGGTCTGCCTGGGAGGACTGGGGCGGTGGGGGTTGACGGGTGGTTTTGCCGGAAACGCGGTCTGCCCAGGTGAGACGCGTGGCGTTCTTCCTGCCATTCTGCCGGCTTGTAGAAGGCGACCGGGAAGCCGTCGAGCTGCGTCTGCTGGCTGTGCCTGGTTGATCGCAGCGGGAAAGCCGCGATGTATCCGGAGGAGAGAGAGAGCGTTCTTCGGGGACGCCAGTTTGCGACCCCGTCTCTTGCATTACCCGGTGCCGGTCATATGAGGGCCTCCGCAGAGAATGCAGCTGGGGGTGCATGAGGGCACATCTTCCTTTGGGTGGGACTGCCCACAGCGGGGGCACGTATGGGATCTTGGGTGGACACACACATCTGCCCGGTGACCAGGGACGCAGCAGTTCGTTCAGGCGTCTATATGCCCTCGATAGGGTGTGCACCTGTGGAGGACTCCTCCATAAAGAACGGCGCGTGGGACAGGTCCAGCTCGGAAAGTGATTAGGATGGAACGCGTGGAGCCCATTCGGCGGGCGTCCACGATGAGTGCGTCTGGGTTGCCGGTGATCAGGTCTTGCAGGAGCTCTGTCGGGGTCTCATTCCAATAAGCATTGGAGATGACTCCGCGGACCGCTCCATCCGGCGGGGCTATGTAAGCTGCGACGGCGAAGTCCTTGCCTTGATTTTTGATGCTGATTACGCTAACCAGGGCAAGCGCGTCAGCTTTTATGGGCGTGCTTACGGTGCGCGTATTGTTTACGGGGTGTACCCTGATTTGGGTACGCGTTGGTTCGTGTAGCTGGGACGCCGCTTGAAGGATGGCTTCCCGTAGTTGTCGGGGTGAAAGCAGGTCCAGCTGCAGCCCGCCTCGTGATCTGAACACGACCTTGTAGTCTGCAGCAGGAAGCGGCGGCTGCTGCCGCGAACGCTGCGCAGCTGTGCGCGTTGCTTGCAGGTGCGCTGACTTGTCAAGGCGCGCAGACTTGGGGGCACCGGTAGCAGAGGCTGCGGCCTCCTGGCTTCGGGATGGTGAAAGGACGTCCTTGGAGCGGGCAGGCACACTAAGAATGTGCGTCCAGTCCCTTGGGTTGTAGTGGTGGGGGTGAAGAACCTCTCCCTGCACCTGCACCTCCATGATGGTGTTGGTGGCGGAAGCGTCCGACGCAGTAGGCCTAGCTCCCAGCGGAGCGAGGCCTAGCTCAGGCGAAGAGGTCACAAAGAAAGGGCCGTGGGTGCCCGAAAAATGGCGTAGTCGGGCCAAAAATTGATGGCGTGCGGCACTCACATTCGTAGATCAGTGGATGGTGAAATTTGGGCCGATGATGCTGGCGATTGGCGAATTCCGCTGTCTTTGTGCGGAGCCGATGTGGGGTGCGTCTGTACTGACTCGACGTACTTCACATTTTTGTTGGCAAGGGTGTGTTAAAAAAGCGCTAGCTCCGTGTTCATCGCCCGCTCCATAAAAAAAATAATGAAAATTATGAAAACGCCTTTTGTGACCAAGATTCGGATCCTGTGTACCATCACGTACACCAAAACGCAAGAATCCTAATTGTTTCTTTGGTGTGAAACAGTTGCGATACCGCTAAGAAAGAACTCATTACCTTAAAGCAAGTTCCAGGCACTGTAGAATGGTGCGAAGACGTAGTAATGATATGGGGACACAGGATTAAAGGGCCGTAAGGCAAATAACATCGCTGGGCCTGACAGAGAGCCCGAGTAGAAGACCTTCACCCCTTGCATGGCTGACAAAAGATGCTTCCGGTTACTCTGCAGTGTCCCCGGAGCCTAGAAAAATCGTGCCCCTAACTGATGTACCCTGTAAAGCCGACAAGGCGTCTTACCGAAACAGCGCGTCAAAGACATCATCCTCCAGAAATGTGGTCGGCTATGACAACAGCGACATGGAGGAAGGGACAATTCAGGCAGGGGCTCCTATCGACTAGGGCACGTGTCCAAGGATGAAGTACACGACGGCTGTAATGAGCCTCATGTAAAAAGGCCGCCTTCCCGGCTGTTCTCGCAGTTAGATGGGATTTTCTTTTCTTGAAATTTAAACAGCGCAACATTTTTAGACGAATGCACAGAAAGACATGACAGGACGGGCGCTGACTACAGCTGTGTTTGTTGACACGTATTTTTGTTGAACGTATAAGAAAGAGGTCAGTGAGCGCATGCGCATCTATGACTGACCAAAGAACGAAAAGGCCAAGAAAACGGGAGGAGGGGGGGGGGGAGAGGAAAGTGAGGTCGCATTTTTCCCCCTTCTTCTCGAAAAGGCCAAGAAAACAGGAGGGGGGGGGGAGAGGAAAGTGAGGTCGCATTTTTTCCCCTTCTTCTCAGGATGACAGCACATGAAGCATGGTAGATTAAGGAAAGCAAGCTGCATTTCGTCCCCTATTTTTAAGCAATGCGAATTCGCTGGTATGCTGGGGGAGAGAGGTGGGACTGACACACATTTCGCCTCTTGCCTTGATAAAAAAGTCTTCAGATATTTCCAGAGCTAATCTATTTTTGCTCCTGGTCAGGATTTTGATTTTGTGAAGCCGTGACTCACAGTTGTGATCGTTTTGATAGTTGCAAGAACGGCAATGGGCGGGGAGATTCATGCATGAATCTGATGTGTTTTCCAACGTTCCTTCATGTTCTCTGGCACGTTCATTAACACTACGCCCCGTCTGGCCAACATAACACTTTGGCACAAGAAAGGGGGATCTCACAGACCACACCCGAGGCACACCGAACGAAGGGCTTAGCGGGTTTTTTTTGCTCACGTCCGGAAGTTGAAGGGCCACTACTGCTGACCTTAGGGCACATCTTGGCCAATTTCCACGGCGCAGAGGACATCACCGGGACGCCGTACTTGTTACCGACCCTTTTTAGGTTCCGAGAAACTTTGTGGATGTATGGCATTACCACTGGTTTTCCGTTCCCGAGTCTTTTTGGTATTCGTGTCTTCTTTTGCCTTCCTTTGAATTTCTTTAGCAATGCCTCGGCCACAGCTGTCAACACGTGGTCAGGGAACTCTGCTTTGCGCAGTCTGGCTACCTCACCTCGGAAGCTCTTTTGCACCATGGGAGGGGCATGACTTGACGAGTGCGGATTCCAGAGAAAGGGTGGCAATAGACCTCTTAGCAGTTTTGATTGGGCCGAATCAGAGGGAAAAAATCTTTCTTGGCTCTAGAGCGGTAGCCCCAGCATACACACCTTTCTCCGTGCATGATGTTTAGGTCTAATGGAGATTGGATGTTCGAGGAACGACATGGCACTATTGGACTGCCACGTAGAAGATGGTGCAGGAGGCAAGAAGGCTAGCTGCACAGACATTAGGACTGTAGGGCGAGCCATGCATGTAGAGACACAAAGTAGACTCTTCCTTCAACACAACTGCATTGCAAGGGAAGAAAAAAACAGATTATAATATGACATGGTTGTCCATTCCTAAAGTAATGTGGAAGAAGGCACTGCTTTGAGTTTCCAGGAAAAATGAAAAGGAGTGACGAAACACAGGTGAAACGATAGCAAATAGAGAATAGAGGAGAACTTAATGCTATATTTAGGAGTGAAGGAGAGGAAAGTAAAAAAAAAATTGACGGACGATATAGCGTGGTTCGGACAGTGAGAATTAGGTGCGCTAGCGCTTCGGTTTCGGTGTTTCGGTTTCACTAGAGGTGACACCTGCCCCGTCTCAAGTGTATGATGCGGCAGCGTTAATGTTTTAATACCCTTATATATCCGGAATGGGTCATTGTACTCAAAATTGATCGCTGGGAGTCCTCATACCCCTCTTGACGCAGCGGTACAGCGGTTGAGCGACGCGCCGCTGCCCTGCGATGACAGGTGCCATCGGTGGGGCTTGTGAGGCCCATGTTGCTCTTTCCGAAAAACCTTTCGCAACCAAGCAATTATTGAACTGCTACCTGCCGCAGTGGGCAGTTTGCTCCCAATCCGGTGGGCAGGTTTTGGTGACGTCACAACGTCCAGGCCCACCGGCCAAGGTGGGCTCCTTAGAGCCTGCAGCATGGCCACAACCCGGTGGGCAGAGGGACCGTTCAGACAACGGCTAAAAGTGGAAGCTGTAGTGCTCCTCCCCATCAGCCTCAATACGCCCACTGCAGGGCAAAGTGTCTCTCCCATGTCTCTCCAATAAACCCTGTTCTTTGCCAGCTGCGGCCACCCTATCCCCGCAAACTTCTTAATATCATCCGCCAACCTTAAATTTCTGTCGGCCCCTGCTACGCTTGTCATCTCTTGGAATCCACTCCGTTACCCTTAAAGACCAGCGCTTTCCTGCCTTCGCATTACGTGCCCTGCGCAAGCCAATTTCTTCGTCTTGATTTCGACTTGAATGTCATTAACCCCCCGGGTTTGTTCCCTCACCCACTCCGCCCGCCAGCTCTATTTTAGTGTTAATGCACTTAAAAGAGCTGTCCCTTCAGTGCCACAGGGTTAGAGCTGGATCGAGGCTAGTCAACGGCGCATACCACCCAGACCTCGACACCGCTCCGTGTGAAGTGCTTGCAAGGACGTATCCACTTTGAATGGAGAGCGAGGAGCGCTGTCCGATCACTGGCACCGAACCGAGTAGAGCAAGGACGGCGCACAACTCTTGCGACATGGGCTGCTATGCAGGATTCTCCGAGTTCTGCGCTCGCCAGAGTTTTCCCCGAGTTTTCTCGACGGCAGTCAGTGAACGAAGATAGCGCGGAATGCGCAAGAACAAAAGAAGGAAGGGAAGGAAGGAAAAACTTTATTTCTACTAATGCTTTTCCTGCGGTTTGGGGGCATCTTCAGAGACGTCTTGGTTCTACCCCCAGGAGCCTTCTCTGTCGAAGTCGTCCGCCTCTAATCAGTGGTCGGTTGCCCTCAGTCCAGGGCTCCGCTGGCCACTGCCGCCCGTTGAGCTCGCTGTACCAGACCTCGTTGGTCTTCAAGTGGTCGCTGGACAGCAGAGACTCCCATTGCTCCGCACTCGGGTGTTGTATTTTGGGGACCACGTCTATGTTTTGGCAGGCCCATGTGATGTGGTATAGAGTAGGTTTTTCGTCGCACCAGGGACATTTGTCCGCGTATATCGTAGGGTGCATTTTGTTTAGTATATGTAGGTTTGGGAAAGAGCGTGTTTGTAATTGTCTCCAAGTGATAGCTTCCTCTCTGCTGAGAGATTTGTGCGGTGGGGGATATCGAATTCTTCTGCCTCTATAGTTTTGTAGTATGGCCGAGTATTCCCTGGGTGCTGGTGCGAATTCCGCGGTCTCGTCGGATGCTCGGAAAATAATGTATCCTCGAGCTATCCTGTCGGCCTCTTGATTCCCTGCCACCCCCGTGTGCCCCGGTACCCACACAATTTTGTGTGGTACCTTGTCGCTTTGTTCTTCCCGGTTTTCAATTATGTCGCTCGCTGCTAGGAGTATACGGAGCGCGTGACGACCTATCCTGCCATTCAGTTAATTTCGGCAGGCTGTTTGACAGCCCGTGAGTATTGTTAGCGACCGCCCGGTTCTACAGCCCTCCGCCACCGCTAGAGCAACGGCTACTTCCTCGGACTCTGCAGCTGTGCAGCCTCGGAGAGACGCGCTGGTCATTTCGCGTAAAGACGAATCGACCACCGCCGCCACAGTGATTTTGGTGTCTCCTCCTCTCCAAGACGCGTCTGCATACATGATCGTGGCTTGAGGAGCGTATGTTTTCTCGATGAATTCGGCCCCCGCTTCTCTTCTGCCTCGATGGAGGTTGGGATCCATGTTTTTTGGTATTGGCGCTACCTTGAGGGTCTTGCGAAGCTCGTCGGGGATCGTTTCTGTCCTTGTCATTTCTTGCATCTGCTCGCGGTATCCGAGTCTCTGCAGGAGCGCTCTTCCAGTCGTCTGCAGCAGCCTGAGTTTTTGCGACTCAAGCTGCGCCCCTCGTAGCTCCTCAAAGGTGTTGTGTAATCCCAGGGCCATGAGTTTTTCTGTAGACGTGTTGCGCGATAGTCGGAGCGCTGTCTTATACGCTTTGCGTAGCAGGGCATCCGCTTGTTGTATTTCGTTTTTGTTGAGGCACTGGTAGGGTAGGCTGTACGTGATTCGACTAACTACTAGGCTTCTGACTAGCTTTAGAATAAAATTAAAAGATAAAGCCCCGTATGTAAATGAAAGCGCACGCGACGCGTGCCGCGTCTCCGCTTCAAAAACATCAGATTGCGTAGTGCAAAGCGTCAGCACCGCTCAATTTTATCAACCCAAATGTTGCAAATTGCAGTAGCGTGACATCCGCTATCGACCTACCCACTCGCTGGAAGCCGTTTGCCCCGCCTTTTATGGGCGCGTCAAAGTCGTGTCTCTGCTTTCGGGCACTTAGTCTACCCACGGCCGAAGGCGAACAATGCACACGCGGTGCATTCTGTCGTCAACTCTTTCGGTTCGGGAACAGCGCCTGCTCTACAGCACCGCTTCGTCATCGTAGTAACAAGGTCAATTGAAATAAGTCGCGAAGCCGGAGCCTGAATGCGGTCCAGAACCAACTGCTAGCGACATCAAATTACTGGTGGAACTAAAGCGCCAAAATGAAATGAGTGGACAAACACGACTAGAAGAGGAAAACAATTAGGACATATTTTGTGTTTCAAAAGCATTCGAAAACAATTGCAGTGATTCCTTTTTAAAATGTTTTAGTTGTGTGCATTTTGTTAGAAAGTATAGCGCTTGCTTTGTAAATTTTTTTATGACAGCGTTCGGCAGCGGGACGATGCCAAGGTTGACGGTACTCTGATGTCATACCATGCCCTTGTCATATCTTTTGACCATTCTGCTTGCTTTTGTTTGAAACTCGATTCTGCTAGCCCTACTTTTTCCTCGTTGCTTGTTGCTCGAGTTCTTGGTGTGCATCGTTCGTGTACAGTTTCCGCTTTTCCCTTTTGCCAGCGCTTCTGTGTTGTTTCGTTCGGTTGGGTGCGGTTCTGTCGCTTTTGCCCCAAAAGGGCATCGTCTGTGGCCATGGGGCCCCCGTACGCAAAAAAGAGGTGTTCGGTTGCACGATGTGCGAGCGATAACCTGTCTGGAGGCGTCACATTTCATCGCTTCAGCGCTACACCTGCGACATTCAGCGCGACACCTGAGGCGAGGACGAAGGAAAAAGGCACAACGAGAACTGACTACCTAAAAATAGCGTTGGTGGTCGGCACTCGTCGTGTCTTCTTTCTTCGTTCTCGTGTCGGGTGTCGCGCTGAAGCGTCGCGGCGTTCAGCAGTTTATTTTTTCCGCCAAGCAACACGTGACGCTGACGTCACGAATATGACGTCATTAAGGAACGTGACTTCAACGTCGCGTTTTTGTTTTAATTATGACGTCACTTTTTAGTTGTCCACGCATTTCGAAGACGGCGCTGGCTGCGCACCATGAGCCGCCATGTTTTGAACGTATGGGCTTCTATGCAGCCTGCGCTACCGTAGTACATATCTACCTTGGTAGTAATCGGTGGCTAACGCCTTGCAAGCGGCTTCAGCGACGTGCCGACAGCTTCTTGCTGCGTGCGGCGGGGTTAAAATGGAAGTTATAGCGTTTTTTTTACCATCGCAGTCCGAGATAAGAAATCAACTTGATGCGTTATGTTATGTATTTTGGGCAGTGATGCTCAGATTCGTAAGCGAGGACGTCCGTTGTACCTGACATATCAACTCGGGAGCGTTAGTACGCCGATATCGGAATAAGTTGTGCGGAGTTGGCGTCGTTGACCGTTTGAAGCCCCCACAGCCGGAGCACGCCAATCGAATGTGGCGGCATGAGAGAAAAGGGGAGAGATTCGGTTTACGGGGTTTAACGTCCTAAAGTGACTCATGCTATGAGAGACGCCGTAGTGAAGGGCTCCGGAAATTTCGACCACCTCGGGTCCTGCAATTTCGCCTCCATCAAAATTCGGCCGCCGCGGTCGGGATCGAACCCGCGTCTTTCGGGTCAGCAGCCGAGCACCATAACCACTACGCTACTTCGGAGGCCAGAAAAGGGGAGAGAGGATAATAAACTGGCTTGTTGGGCTAGTTGCCTCTGCATTACCCAAAACAGTGTTGGAACACGCGGACAGAGGGGTGAGACGCACAGACACACATTGCGCTGAACTGAAAATTGAATTTCATTCATGAAGTATATCTCTATATGCCCAGTGTAGATAGATAAAACAGTCGACAATCAGTCCCATCAAAGTCCCGTTGCTACCAACATCTTCTCCCATCCAAAAACGCCGTTTCTTTCCATAAAAGGTATGCTTAAATATCTTCACAGCAGGCAAAAAACAACTTTCAAAAATCACCTAGAGAAAAGAAAAGGCTGGCGGTGATTCTATATATTCTCAAAATATCCTCTGGGGTGCCTCTGGGGTGAAAATTGCCTCTGGGGTGAAAATAAAGGTTTTTTTTCAACACCTGACAAACTATAAAAATATCTAAAATGACACCATTTATTCATGATTTGCAACAGCGCACAAAAAAATAGGCAGTGACTTAGCTTTGGTTAAGCCTGGATATACAAGCGAAAAGCTTCAGTTATGCTTGGTTTGACGTCATGGCTTCCGCAGTTCGCGCAAAATGCACTGGGAGCACCACGATAACGGTGGGGGCGTTCGGCCGTCCACACACTGCCTGTACGGGGGCGGAGGAGGAGACGGAAATTGGCGCGGTTAAAACTGCCCGCAGGAATGCGGAGAGGAGGGTTTCCGGCTGCGACGCGGGCAACCCCCGGCTGCAACAAAAGTTCAAACGGCAGGGAGGAGAGAAGCGCGCGCAGTAGTAAGGGCGGTGAGAAGGCGGCGCACATGCACATTAGCGCGCGGCTGCGTCGCCACCTGCGCTGCGCGTGACGTCACTCGGTCGCGGCATACGGTATACGCGAAGCTCGGCTCCGACTCCCGTAGTGAAGCTTTTTGCTTCAAAACCGACAGAAGGGAGACTTAGACAAGAAAGGCTCTGATTCCAACTGAACTTTATTACAGGATGGCACGAATATATTGTCACGTAGTGGTGACTGCAGTCCGTAGAGCAGGAAAACAGCGAAAATGGCTGCTAAGCAAAACTCTTCATTTCCCCTGACTTGCGCCCGCAAAGAACTGAATGACTCGGCGGCGGCGTAGCATCAAGCGTGCCCGGCGGTCGTCGAACAGAATGCCCACCGCTCTCGGCCGTGCTGGATTTGAAGGTGATAGTGAACTTTCCAGATACGGCGTGCAAATCATTCTGGAACAGCGTAGAATCGGCTCCGCCTGGATGCGATCAATCGAGATAAATCTGGTCGCGTCTTGTAACACACGCGCGCACGCGCGCGTGTGTTACACACGCGCACGCGCACGCGCACGCGCACGCGCGCGCACACACACACACACACACACACACACACACACACACACACACACACACACACACACACACACACACACACACACACACACACACACACACACACACACACACACACACACACACACACACACACACACACACACACACACACACACACACACACACACACACACACACACACACACACACACACACACACACACACACACACACACACACACACACACACACACACACACACACACACACACACACACACACACACACACACACACACACACACACACACACACACACACACACACACACACACACACACACACACACACACACACACACACACACACACACACACACACACACACACACACACACACACACACACACACACACACACACACACACACACACACACACACACACACACACACACACACACACACACACACACACACACACACACACACACACACACACACACACACACACACACACACACACACACACACACACACACACACACACACACACACACACACACACACACACACACACACACACACACACACACACACACACACACACACACACACACACACACACACACACACACACACACACACACACACACACACACACACACACACACACACACACACACACACACACACACACACACACACACACACACACACACACACACACACACACACACACACACACACACACACACACACACACACACACACACACACACACACACACACACACACACACACACACACACACACACACACACACACACACACACACACACACACACACACACACACACACACACACACACACACACACACACACACACACACACACACACACACACACACACACACACACACACACACACACACACACACACACACACACACACACACACACACACACACACACACACACACACACACACACACACACACACACACACACACACACACACACACACACACACACACACACACACACACACACACACACACACACACACACACACACACACACACACACACACACACACACACACACACACACACACACACACACACACACACACACACACACACACACACACACACACACACACACACACACACACACACACACACACACACACACACACACACACACACACACACACACACGCGCGCGCGCGCACACGCGCACACGCACGCACACGCACACGCACACGCACGTACAAAAGTGATAAAGAGGCGTGCTGACAGCTTCGAAGAATGAACAAACACTACAAAGATTCGCGGCATTACTCTTCCCTGGAAGAAGGATGGACCCGCAGCTTTAAAACAAATAACGCGACTAGAAACAAAAGAAAGAGATTGTTCAAAAATAGACACCGAGTGTGGAAATGCAGCGTCCTTTAGCGCGCATAATAGCGCTATAGACGGAGGACATGGACAACTTGTGGTCGTACGCGAAATCCCATTCGCCGGCACAATTTGGAAAGACCGGCGTTCTCTTGAGCGAAAGCGGAATATTAAGAGAGGAGAAAAAAGGCCGCCGCTGTGGCTCAGTGGTTATGGCGCTCGGCTGCTGACCCGAAAGAAGCGGGTTCGAACCCGGTTTCAGTTGTCGCATTTCGATGGTAGCGAAAAGGTAGAGGCTCGTGTGCTGTGCGATGTCAGCGCACGTTAGGAACCCTTGGTGGTCGAAATTTTGGGGGCCCTTAACTACGGCGTCCCTCAGAGCCTATGTTGTTTTGGGACGTTGAGCCCCATAAACCGTCCGCTTTATGGTGTAGGAGCATATACAGAAGACTGACTCGACGTACTTCCCATTTTTGTTGGCAAGGCTGCGTTAAAAATGCGCGCTAGCGCCGTGTTCATCACCCGCTCCATAAAAAAAATTAAAATTATAAAAACGCCTTTTTCGATCAGTACTCGGATCCTGTCTACCATCACGTGCACCAAAAAGCATGAACCCTAATTGTTTCTTGAGTGTGAAACAGCTGCAATAATGCTAAGAAGGAACTCGTTCTTAAAGCAAGTTATAGGCACCGTAGAAGGGTGAAGGGGAAAGAAAAGTTAGGGCTTCTTCAAACACGAATACACCGAAGGCGTATTTGTCTACTGGGGAGCTGTCAGAGAACAGCGCCGTCCTCTACGTAGCGTCGCCAGTGCGAATATGTTGGAATAATATGTGGACACATAATATGTGGACACATAATATATGGACACATAATACGTGGACACATGATAGAAGGGCCGCCGCAGTGGCTCAGTGGTTATGCTGCTCGGCTGCTGAGCCGGAAGACGCGGGTTCGATCCCGACCGCGGCGGTTGAATTTCTTTGCAGAAGAAATTCTAGAGGCCCGTGCACTGTGCGATGTCACTGCACGTTAAAGAACCCCAGGTGGTCGAAATTTCCGGAGCCCTTCTTTAAGGCGTCCCTCATAGCCTGAGTCGCTTTGCGACGTTATACCCCATACACCAAACCAACATGATAGAAGGGCAGCAAGGCAAAGAAATTCGCTGGGCTGACAGGCATCTCGAGTAGAAGACCTCCATCCCTTACATGGCTGGCAGGTGATGCTTCCGGTTTCGCTGGTGTCCTGGGAGCCCAGCAAAATCGCGCCCCGAACTAATGTACCCTGTACAGCCGACAAGGCGCGTTACCGAAACAGCACGCCAGAGACACCAGTTGCCAGAATAGTGGTGGGCTACGACAACAGCGACATGGAAGAGGGGACAAGCGAGCCAGGGCCTCCTATCTACTAAGACACGTGTCCAAGGAAGAACTACACGACGGCTGTAATGAGCATCGTGTAAAAAGGCTGCCTTCCCTGCAGCTCTCGCTGTTAGATGGGATTTTCTTTTCTTGAAATTTAACAGTGCTGCATTTTTAGACGAATACACAAAAGACATGACAGCATAGGCGCTGACTAAAACTATGTTTGTTGACATGTATTTTTGTTGAACGTACAAGAAAGACGGCAGTGAGCGCATGCGCATCTGTGCCTGACCACAGAACGAAAAGGCCAAGAAAATGGGAGGAGGAGAACGGTGGGGGGGGTCAAGGAAATTTTTTTTCTCCTCTTCTTCTCAGCATGACAGCAACTAAAGCATGGGAGATTAAGGAGCGCGAACTGCATTTCGTCCTCTATTTTTAAACAATGAGAATTCGCTGGTATGCAGGGGGAGAGAGGTGGTGCTGAAAGATTGTCGCCTCTCGCCTTGATAAAAAATTCATGGGACACTTTGTTGACCTAAAGTGTGTTGAGGCGAAAGCCTTAAGCGCGGTGTTGCTGCGCCTCTAAGAGCGAAACGCGACAGCGTCTTGCAACGCTGCCAGGGAGTCCATAGAACGCAATCGCCCGTTCGGTTGTACGCCGTGCTCGTCGGAAAATTGGTATTTGAGGAAATACGAAGACACCGTATTCACTAGACGCGCCTTTGTTGATTCCAAACCATCGAGCTGGCATGGCGGAGTGGTTAGCATGCTCGCCTCGCACTCCGGAGACCGGGGTTCGATTCCCGAACTCGACCGATTTTCTACTCGAATTTATTTATTTATCCGGCCTGACTAGAAGGGTTAATTAGCCTAATTTGTTGATTAAGTAATTAACTGAACTCAGTTCCACTACTTGGATTACCACTATACCGTCCCTTCAATTGGTTGCGTAGTTACTAGCCAAAGTACAATTGGTCCCGTTTGAAATTCGCGCAGTGGGACGTCACGACCATTTCGACCAATTGAAAAGCGTGACATTTCTGTCGACAACTCCTGCTTACAACGATGAGGCATTAAAGGCTTCCGCCTTAATAGCTTCTGATATATCCCGAGCTAAGTTATTATCTTTGCTGCTCCTAACAATTTTGATTTTGTCAAGCCATGGCTCACAGTTCTGATCGTTTTGATCATTGCAAAAACGGCAACGGGCGGGTAGAAACATGCATGAGTGTAGTGCGCTTTCCAACGTTCTTCCATGTTCCCTGGCACGTTCATTAACACAACGCCATGCCTGGCCAACGTACACCTTGGCACAAGAAAGGGGAATCGCATAGACCACACCCGAGGCACACCGAACGAAGGGCTTAGCGCGTTTTTTTCCAACATCCGGAAGTTGCAGGGCCACTACTGCTGACTTTAGTGCACATCTTGGCCAATTTACACGGCGCAGAGGACACCACCGGGACGCCGTACTTGTTACCCACCCTTTTTAGGTCGCGAGGTACCATGTGCATGTATGGCATAACTACTGGTCTGGCGTTCCCGTGTCTTTCTGGCCTCCGTGTGTCTTCTTTTGCCTTCGCTTCAATTTCTTTAGTAGTGCCTCGATCACAGCTGTCTACACGTGGTCAGGGAACTCTGCTTTGCGCAATCTGGCTACCTCGCCTCGAAAGCTCTCTTGCACCATGTGACGGCATGACTTGACGAGTGCGGATTCTAGAGAAAGGGTCGCAATAGCCCTCTTTACAGTTCTTGATTGGGCCGAATCAAAAAGGCAAAAAATCTTTCTTGACTCTAGGGCGATAGCACCAGCATACACACCTTACTCCGGGCATGATATTCAGGTCTATGGAGATTGGATGTTCGAGGAACAATATGACACCAGTGGACTGCCACGTAGAAGATGGCGCAGAAGGCAAGAAGGTTAACTGCACAGACCGTAGGACTGCAGGGCAAGCCGTGTAGAGTCGCAAAGTAGACTCTTTTTTCAACACAACTGCAATGCAGGGGAAGGAAAAAGCCGATTATATTATGACATGGTTGCCCATTCTTAAAGTACTGTAGAATAGGGCACTGCTTTGAATTTTTAAGAAAAATGAAAAGGAGTGACAAAATACAGGTGAAACGATAGAAAGTAGAGAAAGGGCAAGAACTAAATGTTAAATTGAAGAGGTTAAAGAAAAGAAAGTAAAAAAAATGGCGGACGATATTGCGTGGCCCGGCCAGTGCGAATTAGGTGCGCTAGCGCTATGGTTTTGGTATTTCTGTTTCACTAGAGGGGACTCCTGCTCCGCCTTAAGGGTATGACGCGGCAGCGCTAATGGGCTAATACCCTTATATATGCGGAATTGGTCATTCTCTCCTTAACATAGATTCCTGTGAATCCTCATAGTCTTCCTGACGGGATGGTACAGCCCCTGCGATGACAGGTGTTGCCATCGGTGGGGCTTGTGAGGCCCATGTTGCTTTTTCCGAACAACCTTTTGGCAACCAATCATTTATTGAACTGCCACCTGCCATAGTCGGCAGTTTGCTCACAATCCGGTGGGCAGGTTTTGATTACGTCACAACGGCGCACGACCTAGGTAGCCCACCTGCCAAGGTGGGCTCCTTAGGGCAGTTTGCCCACAACCCTGTGTGCAGTGGGACAGTACAGACCACGGATAAAAGTGGAAGCTCTATAGCCCGATTCAACTTAAGAAGGCAGCGGGTTTTCCCCGTCAAAGGACCCCCTCCAGACAATGGCGTCTGCCGACTCTCGTGACCCTGCAAGCGTGACAATGCAGGGGGTGGCAGATGAAAGTGGATAGTCCCCTCCCTCCATAGTCAGGGATAGACCCCTCTCTCCATTGTGGCACCACTCCCTGCACTGTCACCCTAGCAGGGTCATGAGAATTGGCCGACGCCATTGGCTGGAAGGGGGGGTCCTTTGACGGGGAAAAGCCGCCGCCATCTTAAGTTGTATCCGACTATAGTGCTCATGATCACAATAATCAACCTGAATACGCCCACTGCAGGGCGAAGGCCTCTCTCAGGTCTCACCGATTAACCCTGACCGTTGACAGCTGCGTCTATAGACCGTGTATCCGCAAACTTTCTATTCTCATTCGCCTAGCTAAGTTTCTGCTGCCTCGTGCTACGCTTGCCTGTTCTTGGAATCCACCCCGTTACCCTTAAAGGGAAGCTGAAACGGTTTTTTGAGAATTCGAGGTTATTCAAGAATTCGAATCTATCAAGGTTCTGGATAAAGCATGAAAAGTATTTTTGCACTAGCATTTAAAATGGTATCATAATCATCGATTAAAACAGCGACGATGTTTAGGCTTCTTCTCACTACGTTGGAGGACTGCGGGGAAACTCGGCAGTGACGTCATTGTTGCCGAAATTTCAGATGTCCGCTGCTTACGCCTGCATGCTGCTGTTTCTTCTCAGATGGCGCCAAACACTGCATCGTGAGCTTCACCTTGGATGGCGTTTCTTCGCTGGAAACGCAGTTCCGTCATATGCGACGTCATTATCGGGGTCGCTGCCCGTCGCTGTGCCCTTCAGAGAAGCCTGAACGCCGACGACGACTTTATTCGGCGATTAGAATACCATATCAAATGCTAGAGCAAAACCATTTCGCAGGCTTTACCTGCACGTTTTGCACGTTCGGCAGCCTTAAACTCATCGAATTCTAAAACCGCTTCAGAAGCCCTTTAAGGACCAGCGGTTATCTTGCCTTCGCATTACATGCCCTGCCCAAGCCCATTTCTTCCTCTTGCCTGGTTTTGTTTATTTTATCTGGTTTAGCGTCCCAAAGCGACTCAGGCTATGAGGGACGCCGTAGTGGAGGGCTCCGGAAATTTCGAGCACCTGGGGTTCTTTAACGTGCACTGACATTGTACAGTACACGGGCCTCAAGAATTTCGCCTCCATCGAAATTCGACCGCCGTGGCCGGGACCGCACCCTCGTCTTTCGGGTCAGCAGCTGAGCGCCATAACCACTGAGCCACCGCGGCGGCTCTCTTCGTATTGATTTCGACTAGGATGTCATTAACCCCCAGCGTTTCTTCCCTCACCCACACCGCTCGCCAGCTCTTTTAAGTGCGTTAGCTCTTTTTAGCGCTAACGCACTTAGAAGAGCTGCCACTTTAGTGCCACAGGGTTAGAGCTGGATCGAGACCACTCAACGGCGCATACCACCCAGATCTCGACACCGCTACGTGTGAAGTGCTTGCAAGGACGTATCCACTTTGAATGGAGAGCGAGGAGCGCTGTCCAATCACTGGCAGCACCCAGAGTAGAGCACGGACGGCGCACAACTCTTGCGACATGGGCTGCTATGCAGGATTCCCCGAGTTCTGCGCTCGCCAGAGTTTTCCCCGAGTTTTCTCGACGACAGTCAGTGAACGAAGACAGCGCGGAATGCGCAAGAACAGCAGAGAATAAAATTTGAAGGTAAAGCCACATATTTCTACGAAAGCGCTCGCGACGCGTGCCTCGTCCACGCTTCAAAGACATCAGATTGCGTAGTGCAAAGCGTCAGCGCCGCTTAATGTCATCAACGCAAATATTGAAAACTGCAGTATGGTGACATATCCGCTATCTGTCTATACACTCACCAGAAGCCATTTGCCACCCATTCATGGGCGCGTCAATGTCGTGTCTCTGCTTTCGGGCACTTAGTCTATCCACAGTCGAAGGCGAACAGTGCACACGCGGTGCATCCTGTCGTGAACTCTTTTGGTTCGGGAACGGCGCATGCTCGATAGCACCGCTTCGTCATCGTAGTCATCGGTGGCTAACGCCTTCCAAGCAGCTTCAGCGACGTGCCGACAGCTTTTTTCTGCGTGCGGCGGGGTTAAAATGGAAGTTATAACGTTTTTTTTTGCCATCGCAGTCCGAGACAAGAAATCAACTTGATGCGTTATGCATTTTGGGCAGTGATGCTCAGATTCGTAAGCGAGGACGTCCGTTGTACCTGACATATCAACTCGGGAGCGTTAGTACACCGATATCGGAATAAGTTGTGCGGAGTTGGCGTCGTTGACCGTTTGAAGCCCCCACAGCTGGAGCACGTAGATCGAATGTGGCGGCATGAGAGAAAAGGGGAGAGATTCGGTTTAGGGGGTTTAACGTCCTAAAGTGACTCATGCTATTAGAGACGCCGTCCCAGAAGAGGATATCCCAGAAGAGTACTGCATCTTTGCAACTGATGAAACAATGCTCAATTGTTTCTGGTTCATCACAAAGGCGGCAGTTGACGGTAGACACAAAAATTCCCTTTTTCTCTAACCATGTTCTAACGGGCAACGTACCGGTGTGTAACTTAAAGAATAAGGTCTTTGTACACGGCGAGACTGGCATCTTACGTACTCTTTTGAGTACGTCATGCCCCGGTAAACCAAAATACAGAGAGCGGTACATGGGCGGAGGGAAGAGCATACTAATCAAATCCTTATACAACTTTTCCCTCGACACTAAAAAAAGGAACTCAGGAGAAAAACGAAGAAGTAGAAAACGGACAGCCAAATACACCTCTTGCATTATGCCCCACAAACACGGACGGTCACAAACATTGGAAGACACAATGAGGTTGGGTAAAACATGAACTAAATTTGTCTGCAGGAATGGTTGGTTGGTTGGTTGGTTTATGGGGTTTAACGTCTCAAAGCGACTAAGGCTATGAGAGACGCCGTAGTGGAGGGCTCCGGAAATTTCGACCACCTGGGGTTCTTTAACGTGCACTGACATCGCACAGTACACGGGCCTCGAATTTCTCCTCCAAAGAAATTCAGCAGGAATGAACGTACTATTGGGTGTGTAGTGTCACGGAAAAACATGAAACGTGACACTATCTGTCGGACATACAGGTGAACTAGACCAAGGCCGCCAGCGCTTATAGGCCGAAAAAGGTTATCACGCCTCATGGATTCAAAAGACGAATCCCACACAAAAGTAGCGAAAACCCTGTGAAAACGCTGGATAGGAAGTTTGGTTTGGTTTGGTTTATGGGGTTTAACGTCCCAAAGCGACTAAGGCTATGAGAGACGCCGTAGTGGAGGGCTCCGGAAATTTCGACCACCTGGGGTTCTTTAACGTGCACTGACATCGCACAGTACACGGGCCTCTAGAATTTCTCCTCCAAAGAAATTCCAGCCGCCGCGGCCGGGATCGAACCCGCGTCTTTCGGGTCGGCAGCCGAGCACCATAGCCGCTGAGCCACCGCGGCGGCACTGGATAGGAAGTCTTGCGCAATGAATAACTTGCAGTACATAATATATTTTAGTGGCGAGAAAGAGATTACAGGCGGTCGCCCTGCCAAAAATTGAGAGGCCATGGGGGACAAACGTTTGAGCATAGCGCTGAAGAGTTGACACGCGGTCTTTCCAGTAATGTGCGCTATGCTTATAGGCACTCAAGGGTACGCCAAGGTACTTTGGTGGCCTGCATGTCCATGTTATACCAGCATATTCAGCAGGTGTCGAACCCAAGCTACCAAACCAAAGACCGCAACTCTTAGAGCGATTAATCCGACTTCCTGACACCGAACCAAAGTCCTCCGTTAAACGAATAACCTCATCGATGCTTGGCTTATCAGTACAAAAAAACGCAAGGTCATCTGCATAAGCCAATACCTTCAGTTCGTGGCCCATTATTCGGAAACCATTGACAGCTCTACTGTTTATAACAGTTATGCAAAGTGGCTCCAAGTATAATGCGAACAGGAGCGGAGACAGTGGGCACCCTTGTTTCACCGAAGACTGAATTGGGACTGGTTGCGAAAGACAGCCATTAACAATCAAGCGCGTGGTACAGGATTTGTAACAAAGGCGTATGCCAGCAGAAAGTATTGAACCGAGATTGACGTGATTTAAAAGTGCAAGAAGAAATGAATGGCACACTCGATCAAATGCCTTTGCCAGGTCAATTTGCAGCATTGCTAATTGTTCTTGAGCGTCACTGCAATACTGCAACACCGTACGCGCTACATGTAGGTTAGGTTGTATTGATCGTCCCCGCAAGCCACATGTTTGATGAGGCCCAATCAAAGTAGACATTGCAAGCTGCAGCCGATTTGACAGTACTTTAGTAAAAATCTTATAATCTACATTAGAAAGCGTGATTGGTCTGTAGCCATCTACAAATCGAAGTTTTTCCTTATCCTCGGTTTTTGGTATAAAGACAATATGACTTTTCGTAAATGACTGAGGCAGAAATTCAACATCAATACTTGTCTCAAAAATTTGGAGCAGGACAGGGGCGAGAACGGATTTAAATGCCTTGTAAAATTCTCCTGAGAGGCCGTCAGGCCCCGGGGTTTTCGAAAGCGGTAATTGATCAATTGCATCTTGCAATTTACCCAAGCTTAAAGAGCCTTGCACTCATCCTCATTGAGTGGGTTAATCATGGACACCAATCGCGCTATATGATCATCATCAGCAGTGCTAGACGTGGCAGCAAACAGAGAGCTATAGTGGTTTTCAAACTCGGTAACTATGACATCTGTACTTGTGACCAGGGCACCACCACAGTAGAGCTCAGAAATTCGCTTGGCAGCCACGTGACGGCGCTCATCTAGCAAGGCCTGTCTAGTAGGCTCCTCAGAGTGCAGAGCAGGGTTGCTGCGGGATCGTACACGGGCCGCACGATAGCGTTCTGCAGCAAACTTCTGAAGGTTGCACTTAACAGCACCAATTTCCTTTGTGTACAAGCCAGGAGCCTCACATTCAAGCGCATGCAGATTATAAAGACTCGGAAGTAACCGTTTCTCCTCACCATGCTTAAGATAAGACTTCACGGAGCCGATCTCAATAGCTATGCTACGAACTTCTAGCTTAAACATCTCCCAAGCTGCAAATAATGGGACATCCATGACCAAGCATGATTCCAAAGCTGTCATCACTCGCTGCTGAAAATGCCCATCATTTAGAAGCTCGGAATTAAGCTTCCACAGTTCCCACTGCGGCTGAAATTTGGGACGGGCGCATTCTCCAATCCGCGCAATGACCATAGCATGATCTGAGAAAGAAACAGGCTTGACATCACATGAAATGTGCCAGTTGTGTTCCCTACCATAACCATAATTTCCATCTCTCTGCCGGCACATAGAACGAACTTCCCAGACAAGGTAACAGGTAAAATACAAAGGTTTAATACATGATTAAAGGTGAGACAAGAAGGAAAGTAGGTAGACAAGGTTACAAGGTTGAAGGAAAAAGCCCCTTTTCCCATGCCGAACAGCGGCTTAAATAGGGTGTCCTGTCCCCAGGTCCCTAGTTGGGGAAATTGGTTAATCAAAAATGTGTCCAATCACTGTGAACTGGGTCACGTGTCCATTCGTAGTGGTCCGCCCACAAGGACGTCCCCCAGTTCACCCTCGCCACTTCTTCGAAGATGCTGTCCGGCCGATCCCTCGCGGCAACGATGACAAGCAGTTGAGTTCGAGCCATTCGTCAGCCGAAACACGAGTCTGACGCCTGCACTTCACAGCGAGCCGCGGGGACGGAGGGCCGGCGTCGCACTTGCGCCGAAAGGTTCCAGGAAGACCGGAAGCCGTTACCGAAGCGCGAGCACGCCAGCACCCGCGCTGGCCACAAACAACACAGAACAGCCGCCGACACACCATGCCGTTGCGTTTCGTTTGGGTTTGGCACCGCTAATGGGAGTTGAGCCGTTCCCGTGCAGCGGATGTCCCCCCATAAACCACCAGGGGGTCCCCTTGTTGACGCCGCTGCCTGCTTTCGGGGTGCCGGGGCCGCCACGCCGACGCCTCTCCGAAGTCCTGTCTATTGACAGTTTCCAGATGTCTGGAGATTCTTTGTTGCCTGGCGCTTCCCCGTCTTTAACACATACAGCACCAAGGAGCCGCTCCGATGCTTCGGCGCTTTAGCGGAAGGAGTCGAGCGTAACACCTCCGCACCAACTGTGTTGCATGGTTTTCCTAGCGTGCAACACAACACATCAGAATAGCTCGACAAGCCCGAGCCCCGGCGGCCGGGAGTTCCCGATGGCCTCCCGCGCCGCGTGCAAAGTCAAAGCCTTCTCCCACTTATCTCCCAATACCGCAAAAAAGAGAGAGAGAGAGAAAGAAAAAAAACTACTTGACTCCTCCCCCCCGTACACACAGAGATCCCGCTGGAGATTAGCCGGCACTCACAAGCCTTGACATGGCGTCGGCGTTGGCATTTTGGACCCCTTTTTTTTTGTGTTCTATTGTGAGGTTGTACTTTTGCAGAGCCAACGACCATCGAGTGAGCTTAGCATTAGTGGACTGCAAAGGGTGAGGTAGCGAAGAGGGTTATGGTCGGTGATCCTCGCACCTTAGCGCCGAACACCCCCTCCTCAAGTTTCTCTAGTGCCCAAATGATGGCATAAGCCTCCTTTTCAACGGTGGCCCAACGGGCCTGGGCCGGACTCAGTTTCCTGCTCAAGAAGGCAACGGGGCACTCCCTCTTCTCCTCGTCGAGTTGCGCTAGACACGCGCCGTGGGATCTGGTGCGCGTAGCGCTGTCGTAGACCTTAGCCTAGCGTTGACCTCGTCGAATGCCCTTTGGGCCTAGCTTTGCAAGGAGCTCCTGAGTCAACTTAGCTGTGAAATTTGTGCCCTGATCGTAGCAGATCGTCTCTAGGACACCTAGTCGCGCAAATACCTGAAGTAACCCGTCGCAAGTAGCCCCCGCAGTCAAGGCCCTCAAACATATTACCTCTGGCCACCTTGAATGGACGTCCACTACACATAAAGCATAACGGTGTCCTCTAGCGGAAGGCGGCTCGAGCGGGCCTACAGAGTCCGTGTTTACCACTTGGAATGCATCGCCCGGTCTAGCTAAAGGTGAGATCGGCACGCGGTCCTGTGTTTGCATAGGGGCTCTCATCTGACAATCATGGCACGTGCGGCAGTGCTGCTTCACATCGCGGGCTACCCCTGGCCAGTAGAATGACGCCTTAATGCGCTGTAGAGTTTTCCGCTCGCCAAGGTGTCCTGCCCATGCGGAATCATGGGCCATTTCTAGGACTTCCTTGCGGCGTTCTGATGGCAAGACGAGCTGGCAGCACTGGTGCCCGGCGACGTGCTCTCGGTGATAAAGCAGCTCGTCGCGCACGAGCATGCCATGCGTGCCTTCCTTCGCCTGTGCCCATGCTTCTCTCAGCGTTTCGTCCATCCGTTGCGCCTCGCGGAATGTCTGCCGCATCGTTTGCGCTGCCTCTTGTGAGGTGCTCTCGACGGTCACTTCGCATGCGCGCACCACTTCCTCGCTCTCGTTCTCGCACGATTCCTGCCCTGGGTCTAAGTTCTCATCCTCGCCTTCAGGCTCGCCGATAGGTGGTGCTGCCACTCTGTCCTCCAAGAGCTGCTCGTAATCATTAGGGGTTATCAGCGCGTCTATGCCCTTTGCCAACTTGTCGGTGATTGCACACAGTATGCCCTTCTCTGAGGGGTAAAATGAGACACCTGGAGCGCCCTCCGTAGTCGACACCGGCACGTATGCCAGCTCGGCAACTACTTGCTCCCCAAACGCGCCTGTCAGTTTGATAGTCGACCCTGCGCTGTCGTACCTTGGGCATAGTGATTTGCGAATGACGGTCAAGTCCGCCCCAGAGTCTATTCGCGCGTCGAATGTTTGACCTGCACTCTTTAGCGTAACCGTGCTGGCCCTGCCGACTTCTGTTACTCGAACTGGCGCGTCCCTCGCCTCAAGTGGCGCGGCTACCCGAGCAACGACCTCTCTGTTCTCACTACGATTTTTCTTTGTCGCCTCCCTCGCTGATAATGCGCCCTGCGGGCATTCCTTTGCTACGTGCCCGTAGCTGTAGCAACTAAAACATTGTTTCCTGCGCCGCGAATGGGGGCTAGTGTTCTCTGACGGCCGCACTGTCGGTGTCCCTTCAGCTTTCTGTTTTTCGTTCGCACTTGATGTCCTTCCCGCTGTTACTCTACACCTGACACTCTCCTCGAATGCCTGTGCTATCGTAGCAACATCTTCGGGTTTAAGGAATCCTCGCTTTTGGCTTTGATTTAGCACAATGTGTGCTCTTGTGTCTGCGCTGAGACAATCCTTCAGACGGTCTGAGACTACCAGCTGTTTAATTTTCTCCAACGAGTTTGCTTCACTGCTTTCGACATAGTACTCCCAATAATTCTCTAATCTGACCGCGAATTGCTCCCACGACTCTTCCGGTCTCCTGCTGGATGATTGGAAAAGGCGTTTGTACTCCGCAGCTGATAATCTGAGTCCCTGCAAAATTTTGCTTTTTAGAATGGCGTACTCTCGCCTTTCATCTGAAGACAGACGTGCAAGGAGTCCCCGAGCCCTCTCACTGAGTCGCGGCAACACGAGTCCGGCCCACCACTCTGTTGGTACATCGTAGGATTCCAAGGTTGCCTCGATGTCTTCAAACCAACCCGGCACTAGTGCTTCTTGAGTAGGCATTGTCGCGAGTACCCCCTTCAACAGGCTAGCAAATTTTAGTTTCCGGTCCTCCTCCGACCGCGTATCCACACCTGAGCAGCTGCTCCCCTCGACGGACGCGACTCCACTTTGCGATTGTAAACGTACTGTTTCTAGGACCCTTTCAGCAATTTTCAATTGTAACTCCAGCAGCCTTTCTTGCTGCTCCGACGCCGTCTGTGGCGAGGCGTTACGACGGCCTTCTACCATTTCGCTTGTTAGCGCCGGCACCTCTCCCCCTTCCCCATCTACACCCGGGTTCTCCATTACTGTTTCTTTAGCGATGTCACTCCTCAAAACCCAAGGCTTTGACATTACACGCAAACACAAGAAACCAAACGGGTACTCGCCTAGCTACTGAAGCGTCGCTGTCGGTGCCCCGGCTGGGTCAAATGAGCCTGGAGGTCTGGTGGGTCTCCTTGGTAGCTCGGTCGCTCCCTCCGCCACTCTCGTCGTCGTTGTCGCTTGTCCCCGGTGAAGTTCTTCCGCTCAGCCTAAGCAGGTACTGTCGACTGCGCCAGTTGTGTTCCCTACCATAACCATAATTTCCATCTCTCTGCCGGCACATAGAACGAACTTCCCAGACAAGGTAACAGGTAAAATACAAAGGTTTAATACATGATTAAAGGTGAGACAAGAAGGAAAGTAGGTAGACAAGGTTACAAGGTTGAAGGAAAAAGCCCCTTTTCCCATGCCGAACAGCGGCTTAAATAGGGTGTCCTGTCCCCAGGTCCCTAGTTGGGGAAATTGGTTAATCAAAAATGTGTCCAATCACTGTGAACTGGGTCACGTGTCCATTCGTAGTGGTCCGCCCACAAGGACGTCCCCCAGTTCACCCTCGCCACTTCTTCGAAGATGCTGTCCGGCCGATCCCTCGCGGCAACGATGACAAGCAGTTGAGTTCGAGCCATTCGTCAGCCGAAACACGAGTCTGACGCCTGCACTTCACAGCGAGCCGCGGGGACGGAGGGCCGGCGTCGCACTTGCGCCGAAAGGTTCCAGGAAGACCGGAAGCCGTTACCGAAGCGCGAGCACGCCAGCACCCGCGCTGGCCACAAACAACACAGAACAGCCGCCGACACACCATGCCGTTGCGTTTCGTTTGGGTTTGGCACCGCTAATGGGAGTTGAGCCGTTCCCGTGCAGCGGATGTCCCCCCATAAACCACCAGGGGGTCCCCTTGTTGACGCCGCTGCCTGCTTTCGGGGTGCCGGGGCCGCCACGCCGACGCCTCTCCGAAGTCCTGTCTATTGACAGTTTCCAGATGTCTGGAGATTCTTTGTTGCCTGGCGCTTCCCCGTCTTTAACACATACAGCACCAAGGAGCCGCTCCGATGCTTCGGCGCTTTAGCGGAAGGAGTCGAGCGTAACAGTGCCGTTTAAGGATATCTACGGAAACGTAAATGCGAAGGAAGAAGCACTCAAAGAAGTATGTCGACTGCTGTTCCGGTGTCGTTTACGAGATACCTTTGACCTGCGGTAGGGCTTACATAGGCCAGACTGGGCGGTGTGTCAATGACCGGGCGGGGGAACATTTGCGGGCATTAAGGGGTGGAGGGACACATTTGGCTGACCATTGTGCGAACTGCAGAGCGTGCGAGCCGCGGCTGAAGGAGATAAAGATTCTTGGCAGGAGCGGTGATAAGACGGCACGTGAATTATTAGAAGCATTTCACATCAGGAAGAGGGGGCATGACTGTGTGAGTGATACATCAGTTAATCTTTTGCAGGCAGAATACAGATACCTTGAGCACGCATTGTGATATGACGATCTGTTTCTTTACTGCGCATGTCTCGTTTTATGTATATATTTTCGCTCTCTTACCTGCGAATAAATCAGATGAAGTTAGCGCCTGTCCTGTGTGTATCTCCTCTTGTGTGCGTTTTTCGTGTGCGCTTAAATTTCATTTCATTTATAGTAAATGCGATCAAGGCGTGAATGTGAGGCTCTTCTGATGTATGTGAAGGCGGATGACAATCCGGCATCAATTAAACCTGCGTTTTCGGTAATAGACAATAATATACCAGAGCTCTTAACGGCGTTTTGGTTAGGACTTGTGCGATCACGTCGGTCGCACACACAGTTGAGGTCACCCATGAACACGACATAACGATCACAACCTAGGAGAGTTGCAATGTCATGAAAAAAAAAAAACTGCTCGTTGCACCGGATTATTTGAAGCATACACATTGATAACCCTCCACGACTCGCCATACAGTCGAAAGTCACGACATATCAGACGCCCTTCTATGTCAACCTGGTACTTAAAGTCAGAAATAGGTAGTCTCTTCTTTATGAAAAGAAGCAACCTGGCCGAAAGACCCACTGAGTGCGACACACAGACGTTGTAATCTGTTAAGAAAGGTCGCAGGGCTATCTCTGTATCCACTTCACTTTCTATCTTAGTTTCTTGAATAGCGACAATGTCTAGCCGATTGCCCCAAAGCAATCGGCGTAACTGTACCTGTTTCTGCCTTGAACCGAGTCCAAATATGTTGAGTGTGGCGACAGTCAACTGCTGGTTAGACGCCATGGTGGCTAACTTGAGCTTCAATCAGGCATCCACGATGTCTGGGGGCATCACTCCGGAAGGTGAGACCTCCCTAGAGTTGACGCCCTTTCTCCTTGATCTGGAGCGCCGAGGAGGTTTCTTATTCTTTGACTTTCGACGGCGGCACTTGTGCTTGGCGGGGACACTGTCCTCCTCAGAGGAGGCAGAACTCGGAGACACACCGCGCTTCGAGGCCACACTTAAAATTTGCTCATCGGCATCACAGTTGCCGTCGGGGAGTGAAGTGCCAGGTTGGCACTCTGTTACCTGTGTGGCACATCCGGCAGGAGCCTCAGAAGATGTAGCAGTGCAGGCACTCGGCGCCGGAGCCACACCGTAGTCCTTGTCTTCCTCTGGCCCACGCACAGCACGTGCGCCAAGAGTGCCATCACTGACACTGCATATAGCTGGAGCCTGCTCCGCCAGGCATCGACGCTCATAATCTGCAGACAGCTGCTCCATCTGTGAAGGCTGGGTAGGCTCATGCTGCACAGCAGGAACGGTGTCAGACAGCGGGTCAGTAGTCGCTGAGTCAATGGGCTCAACGGCTGGCGTGCCACCAGCCGCATCCAAAACTTCTGTTGCGTCCATCAAATGCTCCTGCAATGCGTCGTCCATGGCACGGGTGCCACCACGTAGCTTATCAGCATACGACACTACGCACTCCTCTGTAGTATGGCCGAAACGCCAACAATCATCACACCGAGGAGTGCGGCAATGACGGCGTATATGGCCAACCTTGTGGCAACGGAGACACAGTGGTGGCCTTCCTGGCACTAAAACCAGACATTGTACACCGCAAATTGTCAAAATGTGAGGCACGTCGTTGACAGTGACGCCATCAGCAAGAGTCAAGGCAACGTCTCGATTCAAGGTGCGCATGCCCTCCATTTCTGGAACCCTCCAGTGCTCCACTGTGATGGACGTAATCGTTCCGCAAGCGCGAAGGGCGTCCCGAATGTAAAAATCTTCAAGATGTTCTGGGAGCCAAAGTATCTTGAGCTTTACTGTCTTCGGTTCCGGGTCAATCACTAGACAACGGCGGTTTTTCACTTGTAACTCCTGAGTGCTCACGAGCTTAGCTTTCGCTAACGCTGTCTTGCATGTTATCACCCATACGTGAGACATCTGAAACTGTCCGATAGAGCTGATGTCACAGAGGTCAATGACACCCCATAAGGCATCTCTGAAGTCCTGGGCACGATAGGGACGGCCAGCAAGGTCCGCATGCAGAAATACGGAGTTAAAAACCAGCTTACCAGCAGGCAGACGGGGAAGAACAGTACGGTAAGTATTACTGGCAGCAGAAGCCGCAACAGTACCACGGCCTAGGGCCGATTTATCCATTTCTGCGGAGAGCGCCAAAACGCGACCGTTCTTCTTCTTCTTCTTCTTCTTCTTCTTCTTCACCTCTTTATAATGGCACATACGGAACGCCGTCTTCGTCTTTCTCCCACGACCACAAAACAGCGCGGAGTGATACACCTCTCTATTTTTTTCTGCGGATTACTTCCACAGCCTTCACAGCGTTGCACATGATGTATGAAACGGAGTATAGGGCGGTAGCACCAGCATGCACACCTTTCTCTGAGCATTATTTTCAGGTCTAATGGAGATTGGATGTTCGAGGAACGACATGACTCCATTGGACTGCCACGTAGAAGATGGTGCAGGAGGCATGAAGGCAAGCTGCACAGACATTAGGACTGTAGGGCGAGCCCTGTAGAGACACAAAGTAGACTCTTCCTTCAACAGAACTGCATTGCAAGGGAAGGGAAAAGCCGATTATAATATGACATGGTTACCCATTACTGAAGTATTGTGGTGTAGAGCACTGCTTGGAATTTTCAGGAAAAATGAAAAGGAGCGAAGAAATAGAGGTGAAACGATAGAAAATAGAGAAAATAGGAGAACTAAACGATAAATTTAGGAGGTGAAGGAGAGGAAATTAAAAAAAAAATGACGGACGATAAAGCGTTGTCCGGCCAGTGTGAACTAGGTGCGCTAGCGCTTCGGTTTCGGGTTTCGGTTTGACTAGAGGGGACACCTGCCCCGTCTTAAGTGTATGATGCGGCAACGTTCATGTTTTAATACACCTTATGTATGCGGAATTGGTCCCTTTCTCCTTAACATCATCATCATCATCATCAGGCCTACTGCAGGGCAAATGCCTCTCTCATGTCTCTCCAATTAACCCTGTCCTTCGCCAGCCGCGGCCACCATATTCACCATAATTTTCTGCCGCCCCCTGCTACACTTGCCTTCTCTTGGAATCCACTCCGTTACCCTTAAGAACCAGCGGTTATCTTGCCTTCGCATTACATGCCCTGCCCAAGCCCACTTCTTCCTCTTGATTTGAACTAGGATATCATTAACGCGCGTTTGTTCTCTCACTCACTCCGCCCGCTTCTGATCTCTTAACGTTACACCTATCATTTTTCTTTCCATAGCTCGCTGCGTTGTCCTAAACTTAAGCTGAACCCTCTTTGTTAGTCTCCACGTTTCTGCCCCATAGGTGAGTACCGATAAGATACACGTGTTGTATACTTTTCTCTTGAGGGATATTGGCAAACTGCCATTCATGATCTGAGAGAACCTGCCATAAGCATTCCACCCCATTCTTATTCTTCTAGTTATTTCCTTCTCATGATCTGGATCAGCTCATTAGACATAACATAGATCCCTGTGAATCCTCATACCCCTCCTTACGCAGCGGTACAGCGGTTGAGCGATGCGCCACTGCCCTGCGATGACAGGGGCTGCCATCGGTGGGGCTTGTGAGACCCACGTCGCTCTTTCCGAACAACCTTTTGGCAACCAAGCATTTATTGAACTTCCACCTGCCACAGGTGGCAGTTTGCTCACAATCCGGTGGGCAGGTTTTGATGACGTCACAACGTCGCGTGACCTAGGTAGCCCACCTGCCAAGGTGGGCTCCTTAGGGCAGTTTGGGGAGGAGGGATAACCGCAAACTTGACAGGACTGAAGATCGAGAAGAGGACAGGACGAGCGGGACGAGCGGGACGAGCGGGACGAGCGGACGAGCGGACAGGACGAGCGTTCTCGATCTTCAGTCCTGTCAAGTTTGCGGTTATCCCTCCTCCCCAACATGTCTGACCAACTGGCCCAAAGCTTCCCCTTGTTGATCCTTAGGGCAGTTTGCCTAGAACCCGGTGGGCAGAGGGACAGTTCAGACAACGGCTAAAAGTGGAAGCTCTATACTCCGTTTCATACATCATGTGCAACGCTGTGAAGGCTACGGAAGTAGTCCGCAGAAAAAAATAAAAAGAGGTGTATCACTCCGCGGTGTTTTGTGGTCGTCTAACTCTGTATACTGTATGTACATATTATTATGTTCTGTTTTGTAATGTCGAAGCCCGGAAATAAAGAAAAAAAAAAGTGTTTTGTGGTCGTGTGGTCTAACGCGTCGCTCCGGAGTGTCGACAGGCAGTGGCGGTGCGTGGGTTCAAATCCCGGATGCTGAAACTTTTTTTTTTTTCGAACATTTTTTTTTTCATCGCAAGTTGAATTTCGCGTGACTTGAATGAGAAAACTCGTTTTGTTCAGAATCGCTTGAATATTATGGCGTGTTCTGAAATGAACTGCATGCATCTGTTCATTTGATGCATACCGCGTTAATGTGAGCTGTCCGAAATTCGTTGTCAATGAGATCGCACCGGCTTTTGGTCACCAGTAGCGATTTTCTTCCCGATTCTGCAGCATTGTGACTATACTTTTTAGATGCAAGAGAGATGTTTGTGCGAAAGATGACGTTCATTCGTCGGGCTTAATTAATTAGCACAGTGATGAGCGCTCCGCCGTGGCCCGATTAACAAGTGGTCTGCAACTTTCGGGTCAAATTATTCTTGCACACACCACCTCGATATGGCCTGTTTTCCCGTGTTAAGTGTTAAATTTAGAACATAGTGTTGATTCACACAGTGAGAGAAAATAGTACTGCCTCAAGAGTTAGATTTGTTGTCGTGCACAAATGTATACGAAGGCAATACAGAGGCAAGTCAGCTTGGCTCGATTTCCCTGCTCTCCTTGAAGAGCATAAGCTGCTCAGGCAGGATTTTCATGCAGCCAGGTAAAAAGAGGTCCAAGCTGTGGGAGCGTCAAGTAAGAATGCAGAAAAAGTTGTACAACGCTAAGTAAAAATATTTTCAAAGAGCAATCAATAAATGAGACAGGACAATAAAGAATGCTGACCCCGCAGTGTTTGCGAGAAATGGTTTATTCTGGAAACAGCCGGTGGTGCTTTTTCAAGAGCCACGCTATGATATGGAGCATTGTCCATGACGACAATGCTATTGGACGGAATGTTTGGAAAAAACTTGTCGGTGAACCACTTCTCAAAGTAGTTGCCATCCATCTCAGAGTGGTAGTCAGCGTGGTTTCCCTTTTTTGCTCTGAAGAAGTCAGCAGTGTCATCCACGAATCCTGTTGCACTGCTCCCACCATGTACAAGGATCAAACGGGCCCATTTGCCTGAAGGCGCAGCCAATTCCGTTGTTAAACCTTTCAGGAAGGCATCCTGCGATGACTTTACAGTCTTGTCCTGCCATACGTATTCTTTTGTGTGCCCTGCGTTGACCCAGGTTTCATCCAGGTAGACGATGCACCTGTAAATGCAAAACAACCGAGTACACGAGTCAATGCTTGTAAGTAAACAAATACGCTGCAGCATGTAAGTAGGCAATGCACAGCAACAAACGCACTGCTGACCCCTGTCTCACAAACAGCCGCTCAAAGACACTCGAGAAAAAGAATTATCTCAGCTTAATTGCTCCCTTGTTCGTGCTTATATTTCACGCCCAGGCGGCATTTGGTAGCCAGTTTATATTCACTGTATGTTTGCATGGGGTACTTGGCTAGTTCGGCAACGTTTGAAATCTCTTCACTCGCGGCGACTGCGAACAAAAATTGCCAACGTTCGCAGCAGTAGCGCCAGTAACTCGCACCACCGGAGCAACTGGCAGAGTACAGTGGGTGTCCATTCGTTCCTACGGTGACGACGTGGTGGCACTACCCATTGCAGTGCTACATTTTTGGCAGTTTTGCTTTTCTTGCTTGCCGCACCAATTGGGATTTAGCGATTTAATCTGACCCATGCAGACACGTGCCCCGCCGAAACGTAGCGCAAAAGTGGTCGTGAAACATCACCACTACGCAAAAGGTCGGCAACAGCAACGTGGTTAAGACGATTTCTTCTAAATGTGTTATCCGGAAGCAACACTCACTGTTCCAACTACGAATTTGCCAAGCTAACATCAAGCTCTATGTGAAGCCAGTCTAAACGTGCTGCGTAAGAAAATAAGCAAGGAACGACCCGTACCTGCCCTGTCCTCGGATTTCCTTGATCGCCCGCAGGTACCTGCGAAGCCAGGCGTTTTCTTTTATGAAATGTGAATCCGATGTCCTTCATCAACCTCCACAATGTGGTTTTCTTGAAGTTCGGCAGGTCGTCGTCCTCATTGCCAGCCTTTAGCACACTGCCCAGTGTTGGGACTTCCCTCTTCGCGTACATACTGTGCACTTTCAGACGGATGGCATGTACTGTGACGCTGTCATTCTTGACTATTCGCGAGCTTGAAATCTTCACGTCGCGAGGTCTTTTCTTCGGAGACGCCACAGGCCCGCACAGACGCTCCGCCTTGATTTTGGCAACGCTACAGGTTGATACTCCGGTGTCCTCGCTCACAGCACTCAGTACTTCCCGAACAGACTTCTCCGGAAAACGGATCCTGGTGCGGCAGAACACATTCGCAATTACTTGCTTGGCGTGCACGAACCTTCGGGAAAATGCGTACAGGAGAGCTGGCCGCAGCCACAGAGCTGAACGCCATTTTCTCAATAGTGAAAGGGAGGCGGACGGAAAGAGTAAACACGGCGGCCAGCGGGGACAGCGAAAACGTTAGATGGAAAAAGACTACAAACGCGAAATACAAAATTACAGATCTCGACCGATTCGCTCGCAATAACATCGTTTTTTGTCACGCTGATGACAAATGTATTATCCACGAAGCCTGTCGGCAAAGCATTTGTTATTATTCGCTCACCACAAGCAACGCACTATTTTCTGTCACGGATGCAGACTGCGCAAAAAAGAGCGCTAGCTTTGACAGCGTTGTACCTGATATATGAAACGGAGTATAGTGCTCATCGTCACCATAATTATCAGCCTGACTACGCCACTGCAGGGCAAAGTGTCTCTCCCATGTCTCTCTAATAAATCCTGTTCTTTGCCAGCTGCGGCCACTTGATCCTCGCAAACTTCTTAATATCATCCGCCAACCTTAAATTTCTGCCATTCCCTGCTACGCTTGGGAATCCACTCCGTTACCCTTAACGACCAGCGGTTATCCTGCCTTCGCATTACGTGCCCTGCCCCAGCCCATTTCTTCGTCCTGATTTCGACTAGGATGTCATTAACTCCCCGCGTTTGCTCTCTCACCTACTCCGCTGGCCAGCTCTTTTTAGTGCTAACGCACTTAAAAGAGCTGTCCCACCGGGTTAGAGCTGGATCGAGACCACTCAACGGCGCATACCAGCCACATCTCGACACCGCTACGTGTGAAGTTCTTGCAAGGACGTACCCACTTTGAATGGAGAGCGAGGAGCGTTGTCCGGTCACTGGCAGCACCCAGAGTAGAGCACGGACGGCGCACGACTCTTGCGACATGGGCTGCATTGCAGGATTCTCCGAGTTGTGCGCTCGCCAGAGTTTTCCCCGAGTTTTCTGGAAGGCGGTCAGTGAACGAAGATTGCGCGGAATGCGCAAGAACGGCAGAGAATAAAATTTGAAGGTAAAGCCGGGTATGTAAACGAAAGCGCACGCGACGACGCGTGCCACGTCTAGGCTTCAAGCACATCAGATTGCGCAGTGCAAAGTGTCAGCGCCGCTCAATTTAGCTCCGCAAATGTTGCAAACTGCAGTAGCGTAACATATCCGCTATCTGTCTACACACTCGCCGGAAGCCGTTTGCCACCCCATTCATGGGCGCGCCAAAGTCGTGTCTCTGCTTTCGGGCGCTTAGTCTATCCACGGTCGAAGGCGAACAGTGCACACGCGGCGCATTCTGTCATCATCTCTTTTTCTTCGAGAACGGTGCATGCTCGATAGCACCGCTTCGTCATCGTAGTCATCGGTGGCTAACGCCTTGCAAGCAGCTTCAGCGACGCGCCGACAGCTTTTTTCTGCGTGAGGCGGGGTTAAAATGGAAGTTATAGGGTTTTTTGCCATCGCAGTCCGAGATAAGAAATCAACTTCATGCGTTATGTATTTTGGGCAGTGATGCTCAGATTCGTCAGCGAGGACGTCCGTTGTACCTGACATATCAACTCGGGAACGTTAGTACGCCAATATCGGAATAAGTTGTGCGGAGTTGGCGTCGTCGACTGTTTGAAACCCTCACAGCCGGAGCACGCAGATCGAATGTGGCGGCTTGAGAGAAAAGGGAGAGATTAGGTTTAGAGGGGTTTAACGTCCTAAAGTGACTCAGGCTATGGGGACGTCTTAGTGGAGGGCTTCGAAAATTTCGATCACCTGGGGTCTTTTAATTTCGCCTACATCGAAATTCGACCACCGCGGCCGAGATTGAACCCGCGTCTTTCGGTCCAGCAGCCGAGCCCCGTAACCACTGAGCCACCTCGGCGGCCAGAAACGGGGAGAGAGGATAATAAAGTGGCTTGATGGGCTTATTTGGTTTTGCATTATCCAAAACAGCGCTGGAAGACACGGACAGAAGGGTGAGACGCACACGAACTGCTTTGAACTGACAATTGCATTTTATTCATGAAGCATTTCTATACACATCCAGTGCAGATAGAACAGTCGACAATCAGTCCCATCACATGTTCCGTTGCTACCAACATATTCTCCTATCCAAAAACGCCGCTTCTTTCGATAGAAGCTATGCTTTTAAGTATCTTCACAGCAAGCAAAAAACAACCATCAAAAACTTAGCTAGAGAAAAGCAAAGGCTGGTGGTGGTTCTATACATTCATAAAATATCCCACAATTTCAAGAGAGTCGCTTCTCGGGTGAAAATAAAGGTGTTTTTTTTTTTCAACACCTGACAAACTGTCAAAAATATCTAAAATGAGACCATTAATTCATGATTTACAACAGCGCAGCAAGAACGGACAGAAGGGAGACTTAGGCAAGACAGGCGCTGATTTCAACTGAACTTCATTACAGGATGGGACGAATATATTGTCACGTAGTGGTGACTGGAGTCCGGAGAGCAGGAAGACAGCGAAAAAAACTTCCAAGCAAAACTCCTTATTTGGGCTGACTTGCGCCCGCAAAGAACTGAATGACCCGGCGGCGGAGCAACAAGCGTGGTCGGCGGTCGTCGAACAGAATGCCCGCCGCTCTCGATCGTGCTCATTTTAAAGCTTATAGCGAACTTTCGAGACAAAGCGTACAAAGTTACTATAACATTCTGGAACAATGTAGAATTGGCTCCGCCTGGATGCGATCAATCGAGGTAAATCTGGTCGCGTCTTGTAACACACACACAAAAAGAGTGATAAAGAGGCGTGCTGGCAGCTTCGAAGAATGAACAAACAAACACTACAAAGATTCGCGGCATTGCTCGATCTTCCCTGGAAGAAGCATCGACCCAAAGCTTTAAAACAAATAAGGCGACTAGAAACAAAAGAAATGGATTGTGCAAAAATAAACATCGAGTGTGGAAATGCAGAGTCTTTTAGAGCGCATAAAAGGGCTGTAGACGGACGACATGGACAACTTCTGGTCGTACGCGAAATCCCATTCGATGGCGCAATTCCGAAAGACTGGCGTTCTCTTGAGCAAAAGCAGAATATTAATAGAGGAGAAAACAGGCCGCCACTGTGGCTCAGTGGTTGTGGTGCTCGGCTGCTGACCCGAAAGACGCGGGTTCGATCCCGGCCTCGGTGGTCGCTTTTCTATGGAGGCGAAACGCTAGAGGCCCGTGTACTGTGCGATGCGAGAGCGCGTTAAAGATCTTTCGGTGGTATAAATTATCTGGAGCGCTCCGCTACGGCGTCCCTTATGGCAGGAGTCATTTTCGGACGTTGAACTCCATAAATCACCAACGAACAATCAGTTGTGGTTTCTCAAAACGAGTTAGATATCCTAATGTGCCCGTCTATGTTGATAGCGGAAATATACTTCTTGGGTTATCTTCAACTAGCCGAAGTGTTTTATTGTTGCTGGACATTTGAACAGCTATTTCGCGCCTAGTATGCCTGGTTTCGCGTTTGTTTGCTCTTTGCAATATTCGTGCTGTATGTTTTCTTCCCTTCCTTGTGTTTGGCGCATGATAGCCATAGTTGCTTATGCGCCATAAAACCCCATATAACTAACAATTTCTTCCCTTCCTGCGATAAACGTCAGTTGAAGTAAGCGCCTGCCTTGTCTAAGTCTCCGTTCTGTACGTTTTTGCGGCGCTGCCGTAAATCATGAATATATACCAACTCGCCCAACTTTCTTGACTCATCAGTGACAAAGTTTTCTGGAAAAGAAGATGAAGGCACGCAAAAATAAAAAGAAAACACCTATGTATGCGCATGCGCAGAAGGAGTTGTGTACCGCATAGCGCTGACATGCGGGAAAGCTTACGTGGGTGAAATGGGTCGATGTTGATAATAGACCTAAGCCGAAATAGACCTAAGCCGAGAACAAACAGCGCGGGAAATTATCAAGGCAAAAAAGAATCGGTGATTTTAATGACACATGCGTGAGCAGCACGTCCATATCGCTTCTAGTGAAAGAAAGGGCATTTTTGAATGTGGGCAGGATGAAGGTGACGAAGGAACATGTAACGGGTCTGACTGTCGACTGTTTTATCTGCCCTGCACTTACAGGATGTTTCCTCTATCACTTGCCACCAAATTTTAAACATCGGATTTTGACCTAGAAGAGTGTATGTTTTTTTCAGCATAGCATTGTCAGCAGGGTGGTACATCAGAATGCAGCTAAGGCTTGCTACCTAGCAAGCAGATTAACTAATACTGAATAGTTAACTTTTAACTACTACTGGTTGGTTTAGTTGGTTTGGTTTATGGGGTTTAACGTCCCAAAGCGACTAAGGCTATGAGAGACGCCGTAGTGGAGGGCTCCGGAAATTTCGACCACCTGGGGTTCTTTAACGTGCACTGACATCGCACAGTACACGGGCCTCTAGAATTTCTCCTCCAAAGAAATTCCAGCCGCCGCGGCCGGGATCGAACTCGCGTCTTTTGGGTCAGCAGCCGAGCACCATAACCACTGAGCCACCGCGGCGGCTTTTAACTACTACTGTTCGGCTCCTTAATTATTAATGTTGGCTATTTCGACGAGTTGTGTGCACTGGAGACGTTGCTTTGGCTGCAAGTTTCTCGCAAGCATGTATTTAATCGCGATGCAGCCAAAGTTTGCTGGGCCAGCAGCCGAGAGTAACCGCGCTTTCTAAATTCTAAAAACTGATATGGATATAATGATAGGAGTTAAAAAGTTAACTATTCAATATTAGTTAACCAGCCTGCTAGTTAGCACGTCCTATCTTCATTCTGATGTACTATATACCCCTGACAATCCTATGCCGCAAGAAACACTCTTCTAAATGAAAAAGTCCATCATTAAAAATTGAAGAACCTGCTAGGTGAAACACACTGCGTATGGAAATGCGTCATGAATAAAATTCAGTTGTCACTTTACAGCAGCGCGTGTGTGCGTGCGGGAAAGAGAGAGGGTATAGAGCAGAGCACGGCAGGCAGAGAGAGGGGAACGGAGGAGGTGAAAGCTGCAGCGGGCAGCCGCTTTGATACACCATGACTCAGAGCCTGCTCTGCGGTCTTGTTCCGGCGTTGCATGTCGCTTTCGCATGTCTTTACATAGAAGATAACACAGCTATGCAGCATGCGGTAGAAAATTAACGCTCACGAGGGTATGCCGCATGAATCCCAGTGATCGCCTGTGAATTTTTTCGACGGTGAAGATTGTTGATGTCTGTCAGCGCGGCTCTGCTGCAGCCAACACGTTTGGCGTGGCCCAACCGTAGTGTGCACGCGCATAAGAAATACACACCACACCCGGTGTGTGCAATATGTTTTCGATCGATAGGATAACTGAGGCAAAAATGACGAAACCCCAGAATTCAACTCGGGACTGTCGTGGTGGCGACAGCAGCAGCATTTTGGCCCATCGCTTCTAGCGACCAGACGTCAATGTGACGATCAGGTAAAGGCATAGCGCGCCTGAGGCAGTACTAAAGACTTAGATAGACACAGAGCTGTGTCTGTCTACTTCTTTCATCCTGTCTCAGTCACGCTGTGATTTTACCTGATCAACATGTACCGACTAGCTCAAGAAAGTAACCTCTTTCGAAATGACCGACTGGAGCCGTTCAGTGAAAACCGACGGAGACTTCTGGGGTCGTTCTCCCCTGCCCGAAACGTCGGTGCGCTGGTTGCGTGACGAGCTAGGCGACGACCCACGTCTGCGGAGGCTTCGTGGCGGGCCTCAGTCGCTCACGGTTGAAGGGCAAGTTCTCTGTGTACTCCGACTCCACAGGACCGGGATTTTACATTGAAGCGTCGACGCAGACCGGTACACTGGACGTCACCATACCACTGTGAGTCGATGTATAAGCGATGTCTCAGACGCGCTGTGCCCAATTGGGGACTCGCTATTCCCAATGCTGTGACTGATCACGCTTATATTAAGGAAGGTTTGCTTGTCCGCGGCAGCATCAAGGCCGTCGTGGGATGTGCGGGCCGCATATAACCTGGATTAAAGGCTCCTTTGTGGTCTAACTTTGGCGCGATTTGCGCGAGTCAGGAAAACTAGGACAAGATGCGTACACTCACTCGCTGTAATGTTTGAGAGATGAGTAGACACTGATCAAAACACCATTCATCGCAATGATCGAACACTTGGAAACTGAAAAGTGTTCGCTACTCACAACCAGTTACGGTTTCGGGTAGTTGTTCAACTTTAATAAGAAAAAAAAATTAACTGAAATAAGACGAGTATAGGCGTAAATAAAACACTGGTTTGTTTAAGGCAGCTTTGCAAGCTTTGCTCCGCATATCATTTGCTTTGCGATTAAGGTACATACTCGGGCAGAAGTGTTTTGCAAAAGAAATTTCCGTTCCAAGAAATGGCTACCCAAAGGTGTGCATCTGGAATACAGCTATGATTTGGGTTTTAGGTGATTTTGACTTTAGATAAATTGTTCACTTGTCCTCTGCGGGTTCCTTCTAGTGTAATGTCGAAACATGGGTCAGCGTTACAGTTTAATTATGTTAAAAATATTCAGAAGCGAGCTAGCCACAACCTAACTACCGACAATCTCGCTTTACAAAATGGGCTCTAGTCACGCTATAATTAATCTGCAGTAACCGCATTTCTCTTGACGTAGTCTAAAACTTTTCAAATGCACGATACCTAAGCTCCCGATTTTGCCTCAGAAGTGCAAAGAAGCGGCGAAAAAATGTAAGCACGATGATCACAGGCTAACGGGCATATTGTGGCGTTTTAAGAAATTAATGTGTGCATGCCAACTTCACGGTGCTGGATCATTGATCTGCCATCAATTAATTTTTTTTCGCATCAATCCAAGGTGAAAAAGTGACCATTGTTGATGAAATACCAGCTCCTCCACCGCCGCTGTAGGCGCTGCGTCACCTCTCTTCACACATGACAACACAGTTAACCTGCTGAACCACCGTTCCAATTAAATTACACGCACAGCCTGCCAAGTCACGTGACAAGAAGCTTTGCTTCTCGTGCAATTTTTGCGTGAAGTGAAAGCCATTACAACAGGGCTGGGAGTACGACTTGAAAAAGTATCTTCGATACCGCTACCAGCTATCCTGAGAACTGTATTCCGATACCAGTACAAGATAATGGACCAAATTTAATTTCCGATACAGATACTCGACACTGTATTGTCGGTACTTATATACAACATTAAATTCGCCAGTATTACTAAAAGTGGTAATGCGATTGGCTAAGTTAAACTTCTGTTTTTTTCTTCAAATTGTAATGTATTTGATATAGCGCACTGTATTTGAAAGGGTTTAAACGGATCCGGCGGAATGGATATCTCCAATTCATTAAGCTCCTGGATGCAGCTGGTTTTATTCAAACTTTAGCAATCGAATGAAGCCACGGAGACGTTGAAACGATCATTTCCGTAAGTAGCCCAGCATAATCATCTTGTTAATGCTAACGTTCTTAATGCGAACCGGTCTCTGAGCACTTGGCAATACACTCTCCAAACACGAATACGCCTACATGGGAGCAAGAAGGAAGTACAGCGTCCTCCAGCGAACTACTTTTTATAAAAGGGAGTGCGTTTAGGACATCCTTTCTGATAAGAGGGCACTTACGAATAAACTGGAAAATATTTGTTGCTGCTGTATTCGCCGGTAGCTTCTGCCTGTGACCTGTGCTAAAAGGTGTAAGCTCCGTGCGATCGGGAAAGTGGAGCAGTTATTTCCCCAGCACTATTTTAGACAGACTTTTGAAGCCGAGCATTCTTCGTTAAAGGCGAGTAGAAAAACAACAAGGAATAACAGGCTAAAAGTTTTTATTAGGCAAAACATGCCTAATGAAAATGTGCAATAATGTTGCGGGGTGGCAAGCGAAAGGAGAAGACAAGACGGAATACAGCCATGATGCAATATGATTTAATGGCTTTGCGCCTAGCGCGCGCGCTCCGTCCCGAGCCATAGCCCGCTTCGTCGTGTTGTTCAACTCACCAATACCTTGCTAATCTCTGTTGTTTAGATGTTTTTGTTGCGAAAGCAACACTACGCGAGTCGTCGAGCCACTTCGCGGAGCTGAGGCAAGGCCATACTGCGCGTGCGCAAGGAGCAGTGACGTCACACGGAGCACAGCTGGCGCGCCGCCGCCGTCGCTGCGCTGGTGACTCACAGGTGCCACCGCCGCGCTTGCCAGTTGCGCATGCGCAGTAGCGGCGAATAGCCAGCGTGCCGGGGCCGCCGCCGCTGCCGCGCGCTCGGCACCGCCTCTCTTTCTCTCCTCGTTGCTTTCGCAATCCTCCAGGTTTAACCAGAGCTAAACCACTGCCAATTTTTTTTCAGCTTCCGGTCGTAAGTAACACCATTTCCTCAAACCGTCGGTCCAGCCGCCGCGACAGCTCAGTTTTTATGGTGCTCGGCTGCTGACCCGAAAGACACGGGTTCGATCCCGGTCGTGGCGGTCGAATTTCAATGGAGGCGAAATTCTAGAGTTCCGTGTACTGTATGATGTTAGTGCACGTTAAACCCCAGGTGTTCTAAATTGCCGAAGCCCTTCACTACGGCGTCCCTCATAGCCTGAGTCGCTTTGTTGATGTTAAACCCCCGTAAACCAAACCAAATCAAACCTTCAGTCCTAAAAAAGCATCGCGATGCGGCTGTGCTTTAAGGAAAGCAACTGAAAAAAAAAAAGCCTGTGTATACGCGAGCACACGAGTACTTCACCTTGTATTTTATGAAGTTGCTTTTAACGTGAAGGCGTTGACGGTCCCGTTCAGCGAACCGCCTATGAGTGGGCCTGTCGAGAAAACGTGGATATGTCGAAAGGGTCTTGACGTCACAACCACACGACGTCGCGCAGGTAAATAAAGCACCCTACAACAATCTCGTCGTACAAAAATGAAGACGCCACAACACAACTCCGTATCGGTGTTACAGGGTCGTGACGCCATTTCACCACCATTACGTAGTGGCTCTGATGAAGTTCTGCGCCAAATTGCGCTGTAAAGTAAAATAGTTGAGGTGGGCGCGAACCGCTGCACCTTGAGTCACGAGCCGGGTGCACTACCCCTCGACCACTGAAGAACCTCTTTGTTTATCGCTTTAGAAGGCGTGGAAACACAATGCAATACAAGTCAGGGAGTTATTTACAAAACGGAAGCACTCTTGGCTGGCTGTGCGCGGACGAACTTTTTCAGTTATTCAGGTGTGTTATATTTCGAAACAGCAATACACTTTCATCATCGTGGTCCCTGTCCTTCATCACGTGATGTATTTTTAATCGTTCGTTCGACTTGACTAAAGGAAGGCGTTTGGGGGAAATATAATTAAAAAATAAAATAAAGAAATATAATATCATAACATAAAGAACAGTGTACGTGTGCTAAATGGACCCATTCACACTATCGCGCCATACCCTTAGGGAGATTAAGTGCCCCTGAATTTTTATCAACGGATAAGAGAAGCATAGCCACGTCTTCTCATGGATACTGAAGTTATAATTAAGAAACTTTAGTTCCACTAGCACATCTTGTGAACTACGGCTTGCTGTAGCGTTGCTCCTCCAAAGGGAAGGAACACGTTCAATGAGGACCTTGGTCTGGGCTAGTTGGTTCGCTGTTTTTCTTCGACACATTACCACAGCGCTATGGAACATGCACACTGGAAGAAGACACCCAAAACAGGACAGAATGCGGAAAGGAAACAGGAAAGGAATCCGGCGCCAGCGGATATATTGAACCCTGTCGGCGCTGATAACCCCATTGACCCGCTTGTGGAAGAGTGCGTGACATTTATCGTACTTACAAAGTGAACAACAAATGTACTGTAAGCTACTGAGGGTGAAGGCAAAGGTCCTCTATTTCTGTTGGTAAGCATCGCAGCTGGAAATATCCGATAAGCGGTGTTGTTATTACCATAACGGTCGCCCTGTCTCCTTGTCCTTTCTGTCACCGAATATGCAGAAGCGCAAGGGTCATGTCGACTGTCTGCCATCAGCAAACACATAAGAAAGACCACTGACCAGGCCAACGGCACTGGCCTCATCTTTTCCAAATTCTTCCTTTTTTTTCCCTTGCGCTACAGGATTAGTGAGCACCACCGGCCAAAAGTCTGACTCGCGGTAGTGCCAAAGTACACATGCTTTTTTAATATCGAATATCGTTAAATACACGATATACTACAAATGTGTTTTCGATACCGATACTCCGATACTTCATTTCTGGTAAGCGGTACCTAATACCGATACACAAAATGTATCGAAAGAGAGTAACAGAGATACATGTATCTTCGATACTTCGCATGCTTGCATGACATGACACGACATGACCGTGGCATTCCCTAGCGGTGCAAGTGAAAAAGCAATGAATTACAAATTATTCTTAATCGCATTCAGTGTCCATATTGCGCAGTATAAAATGCCCATGAAGCACCATAAAGTACGTAACGAAAATGCACTAAAGCCATTGTTTCCACAACTTACCTGGGCAGGTAATGCACTAAGTGGAATGTAAACAAATGAAAAAAGGTATCGACAGTTTGTTCCCGTGAGTTGTACTTCGTCGACCTCCCGCGAAGCACATGAGGTGGCGCCCAACTGGTGATAAACCCAGATTTACTCTAGACAACCCAATGAAACTGAAGGCGTACCGAGGGTTGAGATTTATTTTCTGAGACCATTAGTTAATTAATCGTAGAGCGTGGCCAGAGCTCGGGGAGATTCAGTTTCGTCAAACCCACGGCATCCTGCATAGAGCCCCTGCATTCTGCTACTACCGCCAAATTTTATGCGCGTTTTTGTGCCAAGTCGGATTGTTTCTGAACAGAGCTGTCCGCCTGTCCACCCTAAACTATATGTTGTGTTCTTTTTTCAGTTGCAGCCGCGGCTGAACGTAATGAACAGTCGAGAAGTGGAAGACGATAAACACAGAAGGAACAGGAAAGATAGAAGGGAGGGATGTCCGTACGTTGCTTCGAAAACGAAACTACTGAGGAATGGAGCGACATCATATAGTACAGCGAGTAACACTTTTTTTTTTCTGCAAGTGCATCAGCCATGAGAAAGAAGGTTGCTTGTCTCTACCTCAACTTCACTTGCGACGCTGCCGCCTTGAATGAAAGATGACACTCAATTTCCTTACCCGAGTGCGCTATGCAGGGCTGACGGGAAGGGGCAAGTGTCCTGCACAAATCGCAGGCTGTTGTCGGGTGTTCCACCCTAACCACGTCGCCTCTGTACGTCGGCTCAGACTTTCACATTCAATTAATGATGCCATGAAAGTGCGGTGCGCCTTTTCCACGCCGAACAGTTTGTTCTTTGACAAAGGGGGAGCCCAGTGGGAACAGCTGACAGCACTATGAAGGGCTGTGGCACTGCCTATTACCCATGAAGAAAACAAAATAAACTCGAGAGGGAATGTTATGTCATGCTCCCATCCTCTGCAAGTCAATCTCTCTTGAAGCCATTCGCTTTAATCTTCTCTATTCGGGCACGCTAAAGTCAGCTCCACGTGAGGACTCAGACCCGGGCCTGGCCAATAAAACGCAACACAGGCTTTCACATGGGGCCGAATTTCTTTCTTTTTGTTTTTCTGGGGCTACACTGACTTTGGTCCTGATATCGAGCGGAGGTTACGCTGAATCGCTAACGGGTCCCGCAAGTCACCCGAAGCCACGTCGAAACCTGCGCAGACCATGCAAGTGGTGCGCGTAGTCCGCCGGTCGCACTCATCCAGGGGTAACGAAAGAAGCCTTGCTTCGCTCGTCCGCAGTGACTCCGAGGGCGGAGCTCGTAATGACATGGAGAGCAGAAGTTCTTCTTCCTGTGGTTGGACGGGCAGAAAAGGAAGAGTGGGAGTGTTGAACTGCGGCACGGTAATTGCGTTCGCGACCACAGAAGGCCGCGAAGTTTGTTGAGACGTTCGTCTGACCATTAGAAGTTCGGCACTTATTCCTAGCTTATGCAGTCTTCGTTGGCTGAGCCAAGAACCCGAAAGATGCCAGAACCGAGACCGCGAACCAGCTAGAGAATCCGCAAAAGTCGCTGCGGTCGCTGTGGACAACGGCCCCGCCACAGCGGTTGCATGCATCCGGGACAGTGTGGCGAACGCAGAGTTGTTGCTAGGCAACCGGGAGCCCGCAGTCCCGCTGTCTTGTCGGATATTCTTCGTGTTTTCCTCTTCCTGGTATTGGTTGGAGAAGTGCCGTGTTTTACGACAGGTGCCTGTATTTCGAGGTCGCTGGGATTGGTTTATTTTGACTACTTCTAGTCTCTTCACCTTCGGACACCGTGAGGTCCTTTCGAAGCCAAAGTCCAAGCCGCATCTCTTTGCCTCTGACGATGTAGAGTTCATGCGGCGGCGGGACCACCTCCATTACCGTAAGAATTTCCGCATGCGCGGCATTCGCTGCCATCGTTATGTCCACGCCCTTCGAATTGGTTGCAGCGCTTCCGGGCAGACTCCGTAGAGGAGCAGTCGTAACAGGAAAGATGCGTTATCGGTGTAACCTGTTCTCCGGCCACGAATGAACGTGACTTCAGTTCTCGCGTGGCCGGCACGTGACTGAACGTTAGGTGATCATCTTCGTCGCCGCAGCGTCTTCCTTCTTGACCGTGGCATGGAGAATATCTGGGCCTGGAACAAGCGAATGCTTTCAAATAGTGTTTGTAGTTAATGACACAGCAAAAAGAATTTCATTTATTAGCACACGCGTGCTTGGAAGTTCTATAAGTAGTTATGTTGCTTTTTCCAATACAATAAGTCAATTCGGCCGTTTGTGCCTAAGGAATGGTGAGAGATTGTTTTGTCAAGAAAATCAAGTTCTTGATTTAGGACCCTACCGATAGAACATTTCTTTGGCCAGAGTAGAAGACGTGGACTTTTGCTAATGGAAGGAAAGAACGAACGGGCTTTGATTTTAATTTTTACAGCTTTTCTGGGCGCGCATGGCTCTAGTATTTTGCAGAGGTTATCTTCGATGCCTCCTCTATGCAGTGGGCTTGCTTTTCAAATATGCCCTGACCCTAGTCAGTTGCCATTTAAAAATTTTGCAGGGATGCGGTGGCCACAGCTGGCAAAGGAGAGGGTTAATTGGAGAGACATGGGAGAGGTAGCTTTCAGAAAATTCGGTATGCGCGACTTTAGAGGTAATGTATTTTTAATCAATTTCGTGGTCATGTTTAGCGTTGAGGTGGAAATTTTAAGAAGTTTCGATTTTTAAATTTCACAACCTTCAAGCGGAGCATGCTTTTAGCTTTGAAAAATACATAGCACTTGGCTATTCTCGACTTCAGAAATGCTTTTTTCATCCTTGTCTGTGGTCGAGTCGAGCAGAAAGGCGCGAGTTTTCGGATGCTTCATCCGCATATTCTTGAATAAAGCATTTCTGGAAGATTTGCACCTTTTTTCTCAGGAACTATAAGGCGTAAGGAAAGAAAACTTTGCCTAGATGTCAACCAATATATTTTACATGACGGCTACCATAATCAAAAGCCTAAGTCGATTTGTGTTTTAACGGCTAAAAAAAATGTGATGTTTGGAATTTTAATGTACCGAGAAACAAAAATGGTAATAAATCTATTTTTTAACGAACATATTTTCGTATCAGTAGTATATTCTACGCTCATGCAAAATTTCAACAGACTGTATTCAGTAGCTTTAAAGAAAAAGGTACATTAGCAAAAAAAAATCTTTGCAAAATTTTGATCGAGTTTTTAGCGCCGATGCAAGCTGTATCTATTTAGAAGATTGCAAGCAAGTTTCGTCGCAGCAGTTTCTATTTCAACTGCTCTACAGCCAACCTTCGAAAACCATTTTCAAAGCCTCATCTCACCTTAGAACGCCTTGACATACAGGGTGTTTCACCTAAGACCTTCTGCAATTTTTTAAAATAAGCTATTTGAATTAGATGCGCGCTTTTTCTGGCATAGCATTGTCAGTGGTGTAGTACATCATAATACAGCTAAGACGTGCTTACTAGCAGGCTTGTTAACCAATATTTAATAGTTAACTTTTAAACTATTACCGTTGGGCTCCTTAATTATTGAGAGGCATGTAGCCCATCGTAAGTGATGTCCATATCCGTTTTTAGAATTTCGAGAACGCGATTATCCTCGGCGCTGTGGCGCAACAAATTTTGGCTATTTCGACAAGTTTCGTGCACTGGAGAGGTTGCTTTGACTGCAAGCGTCTCAAACCGCATGTATTTTGGCGCGATGTAGGCGAAATTTCTTGGGCCACAGCGCCGAAGATAATCGCGTTCTCGAAATTCTAAAAACGGATATGGATATTTCTTACGATCGGCTACACGCCTCTCAATAATTAAGGAGCCCAACGGTAATAGTTTAAAAGTTAACTATTAAATATCGGTTAACAAGCCTGCTAGTTAGCACGTCTTAGCTGCATTATGATGTACTACACCACTGACAATGCTATGCCAGAAAAAGCGCGCATCTAATTCAAATAGCTTATTTTTAAAAATTGCAGAAAGTCTTAGGTGAAACACCCTGTATATGCAGCGGCGCAAAGCTTTACACGCAGCTTTCTGGTTAACGTCCCTGCCTTCCCGCTCCCTTTCACCTTTTCTATAGCAGCTAGTTTCAGCAAAACTGTCACTGTGCAACGCTAGGACCGCTGTTCCCGCATGGCTGTAGTCGGATACAACTCAAGAACCAAGCGTCTTTTCCCCGTCAAAGGACCCTCTTCCAGCCATTGGTGCCGGCCAATTCTCATGAGCCCGCCAGCGTGAAAATGCATGCAGCGGCAAATGAAAGGGAATATTTCCCTCCCTGTATTGCAACACCGATCCCTGCACTATCACGCGAGCAGGTTCATGAGAATCGGCCGGCACCATTGGCTGGAAGGGGAGGCTTTGTCGGGGAAAAATCCGCTTCGTTTTTTAGTTGTATCCGACTATACAGAACTGTCTGTATGCATGACCCTCTTTCTTTATGCCTTGTTCGTCGAATGTGAGTATTTTCCCGTAGCTTAGAGATTACTGAGATGCAACTCATTATTTGAAGGCTTTTCCGAATGCCCTTGGCAACGACCGAGCTGTGATGTGAGTGTTTTCTTGTGTCTTACGTAACATTATTGCATTGCGACTGTAAATACCGAAGGCTACACCGGAGGCCAGGGAAGATTTTAGGGGAGGCCGAGCTGAATTGATTCTTTATTCTTTTGAGGCCGCAATGAGGCCGCTCAATTGCTACAGGGGGTCACGGGCATGGAGTACGACACCTGTTTACGATGATAATAAACTACAAAAAAAAACCTCTTTTACTTGCGGTTTTTCATCCCGTCACTTTCACCCAGCGAAGCAATCGAATAAGATAGAAAAATAAAAATAAAAACTAAAAAGAAAGCAAAATGCTTGTGCCGGATTTTATGCGCCGTCTTGCCCACAGATTGTCGCACCACGCTTCTGGAAGCCACCGCGCAGATGAGATACCTGACGTATAATTTAGACCACCTGGGATTTCTATGGTAGGAAGAGAGAAAAAATGAATTCACTATGGCATTGAGAGGGAACGGGGTCAAGGGAGCGCCTCTCACAATTCGCCGATCTATGCTGAGTGTCAAACTGAAAATGACCGCATTCAATGCAAAAGGACAACCTTCGGAACGCCCCAGAACATTTTTCTTTCACATCGCACTTTCCGAGGCTCCATGTTTTCGTAGTCGTTCCTGTCTCTCTCGCAAGCTCCGCTGAGAAAAAGGTTACATTTCTCACCGTAGGGGCACAAAGGCACCTGCATCAGTTTAAATTTGATAGAAGGAAGCAGAGATCGATTTGTAACGCAGTTTCAACTGGCGACGGACAAACGGTAGGCAGATGCTATTTATAGCAATGTGCGTCACTGCGTTCGAGCACGTGTGAAACCACCGCGCCTGTTGATGACCTTTAGCCAGCACGGCATCTGTGGCCGTGACCTCCAGAGGTCACCGTGATTGGACGCTCCTTGTTTGAGCAGTGTCGGGAGGCGTTGATGGCACACGTGCCCTTGGAGTTTCCGGCGGCGCTTCTAGTGGACAGGAGGTATTGTTATCGTTAGAGCGCTGATAACATCGCTGCCAGTGAGGGGATATGGTACTTTCAAGTAATAAATAAAGCTTCGTGATCACATCTACGCTCAAGCCTTGCCCAAGCATTTCCTTTCGTCTCAGGTTGTAACTGTGTTCTTGGAATACGCCGTATACGAAGTTCACCATGTCCAGTCTTGGGTATGTGGCTTTGTGTGGGAGAAGGTCGAAGCGTGTTTGGCTTCTTTTTTAACCCTTCAAAAGCGTTGTAGATACTCAGAAAGCTTAACTGAAATGTAAATTTGGAGCATGGACTCATGCTATAGACATCATCGGGACGAGGGCAGGCATATAAACCTCATGTTCGAATTTATTCATTACAGATTTAAAGCCCTGCGAAGATGGGGCAGATAACAGCAGACATGGGGAGCGTGTAAGTGGCTGCCAGTCCCAAACAAGGGCCGCATGTTTCTCTGCGGTACGCACATGTCAACGATGGTATTCCGTTTGCCCGTACAGCAAAACAGAGACTGAAAGCTACGCGTAAACGGATGCAAGGATGAAAGATAAAATGTTTTGGGCTGCACAACAGGCTTACTGAACACGATAGAATGCGCTGAAACTCCTAAAAAAAAGACTACATTTGCTTACTCTACAGACTTTGAGGTTTAAACGCATGATTTAGAAAGTACAGAGCCCCAGTAAGGATGAAAAGGTAGTCGGAAAGGCTCAGTGAACATTTCACTGGTGCCACATGGTGTGAATGGGGATGCGGCAGTTGGGCCCCGGAGGAGTTGTCGGTCCACGTACCACTTATGCGTGAATCGGTTTCGGTCAGTATATGCTATCTCGGCCGTCAAGATGGCTGCTTGAAGGGTAGAGTGCCATCAGGACACGCATATAAGCCTTTATCAAATGATAGGCTGAAACTTTGCCGAATGACTGGATGATTTAGACACAATTGGAACAGCACTGAATGGTTAGCAGTGCGCTTCGGAGGCTTGTCGAACGGTAAATGACTTAATCAGCGGTGAGTGGGCAAAGCGCAGTGGGAACTATACGTAAAATTACGAAGCCTAAATACATAAGAAGCGGCCATGAGGCCTGAGAGTCCATTAGGTAACATTGCACACCCAACAATCAGAATATTTGAATTGAATTATAACTGGCTTTTTTTGCATAAACATGCAATTTATGGGAGATTTAAAGCAAGAAAATTGATCCCAACAACCTGTCTGGCTTTAAACCCTGTCTGAGGAAAGCGGCGGCAGGCGTGCACTGTATTAAGACCGACAGCACAAGCAATAAAAAAAAAAACATTGAATTGATTGAACGTTAAGCCAGCAAACAAATATACTGAAAGAAAACCGTAATAGCTATAAAAGTTAAAACAATTCCGCAGTTTGCACATGTGTGACAAAAACAGTAAAAGAACCATTTGGAAAATAACACTGTGACAATTTTTTTTATTTATTTTGCCCCACGGCGGTATTTATTTCTTGTTCGGTTTCTTCATAAGCTGTTCGTCGTGGAACCGATTGATGCAGTGCTTACTGTTGACGCAAATTTAGCTCAAAGTGAGTAATTCGTCTTGCTGCTTTTGTAATCTAGTGCTCCTTCGTGCGCCTTAGCCTAGTAAGTACACATCAATTTGGCACGCTTTTGGTATCGACTGCACGGACGAAATGAGGGAGTGTGAAAGACAGCTCATGGCCACACCTACAGCCGCACAAAAACACGTGAATGCCAGAACATAATAAGAGCTCCGGCTTCCGGTCATTGAACGACCTCGACTAATTCAAGTTGAGTCCAGAACCACTGCTTAAATGCCTTTCGGTCTTTTGCGCGTATATCCGTATCGCGTTGAAGTCACGCTTCCCTGACCCAGATTCGGTCGCTAAGCACATGCCGTTCGAGGGTTTTGTCCTTCACAAAGCTGTTCACCTGCGCTTTGGCCTTGCCGCCGCCGCCATCACCGTTTTCATCATCATAAACATAGTCATCATCCTCATTGACAAATGGCCGCCGCGGTGGCTCAGTGGTTATGGTGCTCGGCTGCTGACCCGAAAGACGCGGGTTCGAATCCGGCCGCGGCGGTCGAATTTCTTTGGAGGAGAAATTCTAGAGGCCCGTGTACTGTGCGATGTCAGCGCACGTTAAAGAATCCCAGGTGGTCGAAATTTCCGGAGCCCCCCACTACGGCGTCTCTCATAGCCTTAGTCGCTTTGGGACGTTAAACCCCATAAAACCAAACCAATCATTGACAAATGACAAATACAACGAAATAAATGGAAAGAAGGATAAAAGAAAATGTAATACTGCTGGACTAGAGGCAGGAGGTCAGGACACGTAGCTTGACGTTATTCAGTTCTCATGGCCGCCGCCATGTTTCCATTAATTTGAACAGGGTTTTGCAACAGATAACGGAAAGTTGGCCGAGTTGGTTGTGCATATGCTTGGTTTGGTTTATTGGGGTTTTACTTCCCAAAGCGACTCAGGCTATGAGGGACGCCCTAGTGAAGGGCTCCGGAAATTTCGACCACCTGGGGTTCTTTAACGTGCATTTATATCGCACAGTACACGGGCCTCTAGAATTTCGCCTCCATCGATATTCAGCCGCCGTGGCCGGGATGGTTGTGCATATGCATTGTAGTGGACGAAAACATGGACAAGAGACGAGAAGACAAGCTCTTGTCCGTCTGTATATACAACAGATAGTTCATTACGGCATCAACTATCCAGTTTCGAGCATACAGCTGGCCAGATTTACAGAGCTGACATTACTTCCGCCACGTACTCTCAGCGTCAAATGAAACGCGAACAAGAAAACTGAAATGAAAACTGCAAAACTGGAAGACATTACTCTAGGGAGGCAGAATCGTTACCGGTTTACTTTCGCATCGAAGGGATAAAGACCATTCTTAGGAAGCGTTTATACGCCACAGCTGCATTTCTACTCCAGCCATGAATACTTTTTTTTTAATTTTTCGTGCTCGCATTGCAGTGGTTTTCCATTTCATTCGACGCTGATGACCCACACGTGGAGCCATGGGGCCCAATAAGTATATCTGCGCTAGAAAATGCTGCCCGAGGACGAATAATACGTTCATGACGAACACAGCCTTGCACATTCTGCTTACTTAATTGCAGTAAAATTTTACAAGTGTGCTCTATATGATTGCGAACATTTCATTAGCATGCACGCATTACAGATGCAATTCAATCCAATTCTTTTCACGTTTTTGTACTTCGAAGAACTTGGCGCCTGAGACCAGTATCCGCTTGGTTAATCATGTTGTGAATGTGTAAATGATATGGTATCTGAATTAGAAAAATAAACGCCAGCATTCGGTTCACTTCATATTTTGTACACCGGGTGCGGGCAAAAAGCATCTCGTGCAAATTTGATCACACATAATGGGAACACCCTTGCGCGAGGTTTTCCGCCTGTCACAGCGCCAGATGCGGGTATAATGCGCAACTGACGCACTGTAACATAATCTGGCCATTGTCACACTCTGTGGTCGCACTGTCTATGCAAGACGCCTGCAGCTAGCACTAAGCGAGCTGTAGCTATAATATAACGCACTCAAGCGTTCCCACTCTATATGTGCGACATCCTTGCACACTGAGCTTCAATCCGGCTTTCCTCTTCAGCGCATAGCTCGGCAAGAAAAACGCGAACTCGTTTTGGAGGTGATATACGCTTTTAATCTGGCAACTGACAAGGCTAAAAATTTTGTCATCTTGCCACACACACACTCCCCTGTTCAGAACAGTGTTTCTCTTGGCCATCAACGCGCAACGCAGAACCTGTTTGCCGCAGGTTATTCTGGGCGGGAGTCATTTGAGGTCGGTAATTCAATTCAGAAGGCGAGAAAGAACTGATGACGTCGTATGCCGTGCGGACAGTAGCCTGACATCAGTATAATTAGGGGTTGTTTCACACCGACGTAACACTACCGGAAAAGATGTTGCGATAAGCAACGCAACGCTGCTTTAGACGCGGCAACATTTGTAGCCTTGCGAAACGCCTTTTTAGGGAGCCGTCATTGCTCCTCGTGTGAGAAAAAACTCTTGGTAAACGCCATACCGGTCAAGGTGATCTCCTGTAGTGTGGCAGGGTTACAAATAGCATCGCAGAAAGTGAACACATGCTCATATTGACTTTATCTCTTTTTTATTTTATGCCAATGAACTGGTTTCAACTTTGGGAATATGTACGAAGAGTAAACGACCAATAACAGCTGTGTTTTCTGGAACTGTAAGATTTTGGGCAGCGTAGCTTCACTGCAACGTTATGAACTTGTTGCTTATTATTTAATCAGGAAATGTTAGCTCTTAGCAGGTGCAGACGATGAATTATTAAGAGACTAATATTACCGTCAGGATAAATGAAAACTGCCATAAGGATAAATTCCTAACACGAACAGGATATTACTGTGTCTTCATTAATACAAAACTAAAGTACTGTAAAACTTCTGCTTAAAATTTGCTTGGTAAGAAATATTGGCAGCTGATACAGCAGATGGTCACGATTATAAAGTATTTTTCTTTTGCAGACAAGCTGATTACTTCATGAGTCGCTTTGAAATTTCAGACGTACTCTGATCTGCAGGTGGAAGAGAAACTGCTGATATTCTTCTACGGGTGGTATCGCGCTGTAATCTTGTGAATAATTAATTACTGCTCAGCTATCCTTGACCTGGTGGAATTTTTGATTTTTTTATTCGAGCTGTTTGCCATTAGGCATAATGAAGGAGGGAAAGAAAGTTATAAAAAGGAGATTTCTTTGCAAGAGACATTTTTTTCCTCTTAGACACAGGTCTGGGTGTTCGTTGGTTAATCGATTGCAAAAATAGTTTTTGTTCTGTTAGTTAGGAGGTATTTTCTTTTTATCCTTGTGGCATCTGATCATTGTGCCAAGAGCTCTCCCTATCCCTTATTTCCTCTAATTCTTTCCTCTGATTTCGTGCACTACGATCCAATAGGGCTAGCCATCCATGCTTGTAGTTATTTTATACTTGCGCAGTGCTCAGCGTTATCATCATGCCGCCCAGCAAACAGGAAACGACGATAAAACCTCTAGCTATTTTCGTCTCTGTGGCTACTGGCGCAGGCTGCTGACGTATCTTCCTTGCTTTGCCAAATTTAGTTTTGTAGAAACTATACACTGTGATTAGGAATGTCTAGGTTGCTGTTCTCGCTTTGTGCGCCCGGTACGTTCTCGTCGAGCAGTTTGATCTCATCGAGATTGCGCGGATGTGCTCCTGCAAGCCTTGGCACGCTGCCATGCTGCATTGCGGGGACTTCATTTCCGCTCAAGCGAACCATTTAACAAAACACTTTATTGGTGTTCCGATACGAGATTGGTAAACAACTGTGCTGGTGAGCATGTCGATCTAAATGGACCACTGAGAACACCTCCGTTTAAATTTTAGTCGTAATAAAAATCAACTGCTTGGCTTTGTGTGGATGTGCTGATGTTTTTTCGGCCGCAAAAAGCACATCTGTGCCTGAGAAGGTTGAGGCAAAAAATGAAACTTTTTTTTCTTTTTGAGCCACTCGATTCAAATTCGGGATGTCAGTTGCAAAAAGGACTCTGTGATTACCGAGTGGAAGTGATGAAAGTGAATGGTGGCGTGGCTTAACCTCAGAGATGCGCACAAAAATAAAAGGGTAGACATTATTGCAGTTTGCTTGTGAAAACGGCCGCTGGCGGCGATGCCTATATTTCGGTTTGGGGAATTTCTTAGCTTATAAAAGCGCCGTTTCCAGTGAAAGTAGCCTTTATCTTTATAGAACGCGGTAATCTATCGATACCGATCAACTTCCAGCTCGTCGTCAGTGCCCCTATAATGCTTGTTTCTGGTTTTGGTGTCGCGTGCTGACATGAAAACGTAATTATATATTATATGAACACCGCAGCATACATGCAGTTGCGTTAGCCTGTTATCTGTCTGTTAGTTATCTGCTCTTTCAAATTCTAGATACTATTTATCTCCTCGTGAGAGCTCTCGCTCAAGGCCCATCCTTCATAATATGTTCCTTAACGCAAAGGGCAATGAGATTAATCTTTAATAAATACAAATTAACAGACTTTTCCTACTGAGTTACTTAAGAATACTAACATTCTACCTCTTGAAAGAATAGCCAAATTAGCGCGCTAAATGTCCATGTATAAGTTAATGCACAAGCAGATAACCATGGATACTTCGAGGTACATTGGATATGATACAACAAGGGCCACAAGGCATAATCATTCACAAACACTCAACGAACAACTATTTCGTACTTACAGCTTCAAATTTTCATATTTTTCACGAGCCATAAGTGAATGGAATATGCTAGACTCGTCAATTATTAACAGTCCATAAGTTGTTAACTTTATTTCATTGCTTGTGAATAATTTATGAGAAGCATCATTACAAAAGCATCCAATTGTGATTTTTATTTCCTCGTAGTTTTGTCTGTTTATTAGTTTTTTTTTTCAAAATGTAGAAATACTATAATTATGTGCATTCGTAAACCCATTCTTCCTTTTCGCGCTTTATTACCGTGTTATCCAAGCCACTACAAGTTTCTGTTAACACTAACATGTTGCCAAACCTGGCTCATTCCAATCTGTTAAGTGCACTTGACAATGTTATATGTGTCCTTCCTGCTATAATCCTGGATGGAATTGGCAGTATCTGTAAATAAATAATAAATAAACGCAGCGTGACTTGGAAATATTTAAAGCGTTGACCACGGAAACGCAAAGCATTGTCAGTGTTCTGTTCTCGACTGAACGAAGACCGAAACTTTAGAGAAGCTGACAGTTTGCGTTGTGAAGCTTTTTAGAGTCCTAATTTTAGCTATAATCTCGCTAAAAAATGAACTTCGGGACGTAATGCCGGCATCAAGTTCCTATAGGCGTCCCAGAACCAGCTCCTTTTTGTATGCTGGACAGAGACCACATGTAGCAACACAAATTTCATTGTTCTTTCTCGCGTCTTACGTTTAGCAGCGTTATTTATTGGAGGCTCCATCCCGTGTTTGTTTCTCAAGAGATTCAAGGCTAGTAGACGTCTTTGCTCCAGGTCTGGAAAGGTCCTGGACTACTCCATGTGCGTGGCGAATTAACACTATGATTCGAGTAGTCCTCGAGTACGCCTCTGTGATGTGGGATCCGTACCAAACCAAAAACATTGAGGAAGTGGAGCGCATCCAACGGCATGCAGCCAGGTTCATTTGATCCAATTATCGTTAACATTCATGTGCTGCTTTGTATGTTGAGGCAGCGTAAGTAGAAGCCGCTCCAGTTGCGCAGAAAAATCGCAGGGTAAAATTTTTCTACTTGCTACATCACACCAAAACAGGATTGCCACGTGAATAATACATCTGTTCTGCGTATCACCGATCAACAGGGCTACGGCCGTGTTACGCCCGGTCTAATCACTTCTAGAAATCTTTTCCCTTGCCCAGTCAATCAATGGATCCAAGCACCACAGGTAATATGCGCAATATTGGAAACGTATTGGCAGAGGTTGGTACAACAAAGGGCCGGAGTGAAACCATCCATTTTCAGTATTGGGTGTATTGGCTGTGCGGTTTGGGGAACCGCCTGCCTGGTTTGGTTGTTGAATGTAATAGCGTTAATATTTTTGAGCGTTCTTTGCAAACATTTTTTTGTAGCCCTCTCTTTCTTGGGCAGCACCGCTGCCGGCAGTATTTGGAAATAAATAAAATAAAAAATAAACACATTCAGCCGGAAAGTTTCGTCAGCACGGAAACCTCCACCAGTTACACAGTCCTTCGCCGCGCGAAGTGTTCTATATTGATGCGCAGATTAAGCTCTGCTTTGTTTCTTCTAACGGGTTTTCCATCTGACCTATGCTGCCGTAATGCAGTCACTAATCTGGCGTCAGAACCCGTGCTTCTCCGCGTAAGCACAGGCCCCGCACCTAAATATAGTGCTGCAAGGTTACAGTGGGCCACGAAGACCGGACGTGGCCTTGGTAGGCGGCGCTCCCGGTAGAGTTATAGGCGAGGCAAAACCGAGGTTAATCCGTGCTGCATCTGGGTTGCCCCACTGCTGGAAATGCAGCAGGATATACCTTTGTGCTGCAGGTACACGGCGCGTCAAATGTTCCCAGGCCACAGGGTTTACTTTTGAGTCTTGTAGTGTGGCGTTTATGACACCCCCGATCCTTAAAGTATATGTACGGTGGAAGAGAAGTATCATTCTCACTTCTGAGAGCCTTGGCAGCTTCATTGGCGCCTGAAGTGCCAGGATAAAGTGCTGAACAGCAGACCTTGTTCCCAGGGAACTTTTGAACACCCCCTGTACCATGCTGTTGCAATTGTCGTAATGACACCCTCATGGATTTCTAGGTGTTCTTGGATGTTACCGCCTGTGCTTTAAAACCAGTTGACCTTAGACCTGTACTGGTGAGGTGGGCTTCCACTGAAGCCCATGTATTGCAGCTGTAGATGTGCAAAAGACGCTGACCCGCCTCAAGACGAACGTTCGATATAAGCCCACTAGACCCTGTGCGCATGATAAGCACAGGTGGAGAGCTGCCGCAGGTTTTTCTTTGCATAGGTGTCCACGTGGACCTGAGGGGACGCACGGAAGGGAGGGAAAAAATGAGTGGACATAGAAGACAGCTCAGCAGGATACCAGCCATGAGAAAGTCGAAGTGTAGCAGTATACTGCACTTCATGCGTTCTAAAACTGGGGAACCAATGAAGGCCGTAACGAATTGTGGAAAACACGTGGCGTTTTGTGCCAATCATACACGTTGGCATCGTGAAGGTAGCTGAAAACGCTACGATAGTGTGGACCTGTCGCGCAAGCTTGTTGTCCATTTACGTGGTCACCATGCCTGCTACTGGCCTTTTTCAGTGTGGGAAGATGTGTGGCTGAATGTGTCGCGAGGTTGCCACGCCATCGTGCAATCGCGGAGGGAGCTCATTCGGGGCAGCCGGAAGGGTGTATCAGTTAATGAGCAGCTCCTTAAATATAGGGGTGCCCGAAGCTGATAAATCGCGAGTTTGTACACCATGAAGTCAGCTGCCTGTATTGATTTGTATATGTTCTCCGATAATAGCGGCGAACTCTCAGCAAGGCGTCCATGTAAACATAAGTAAGCGTGGAGATAGTGTTTCTGAGGTCGTTTTTACTGTCCACTAAGGTCATGCGCGAACTTCATCCGGACCACTAAGGCGGCGAGTTGGCGCACGAACTAAAGATCTTTTAAGGATGAAAGCGGGAGGAGTGGTGGGGGGCTTAGTTGTTGTTATTAGTGTCTCTTGAAAACGTTTTCTCTACACAAAACTGCTAGGAATAGGAGAGCTCCATGGTTGTTCAATGCACGATGTGGCCTTCTATCCATTGGTTATGGGGCCCAGCAAGGTATTTCGAGACACTGCTGCATTTTTGTTTGTTGCGGGAGGCCTGCGATCACGCGCATTGCAGCTCTTCTCAGGCGCTCAGAGAAGATGAAAATTGGTTTTTGAGCAAATTTAATAGCGCAGTAACTGTCGCACTTCTCGGTGGACACCTCAACTTCGCTGTGAAAGAAGGAAGGAAGGTGGGAGTGACGGATGAAAGAGAGAAGGAGGCGCCGTAGTGGAGTGCTGTGGGGTAATTTTGACCGCCTGAGGATACTTGAAGTGCACAGACATCGCACAGCACACGGTCGACTTTTGCATTTCGCCTCGACTAAAGGAAGAAAAGACGCTCATAGAGAAAGATAAAGGGGGTAGAGAAGAAGAGGCGGGGAGATTAAGCAGAAGACATTTAGATTTAGCTACCCTATACCGGAGAAAATAAAGAGGGAAGAGTATTCAGAGGTGAGTTAGAAAGGATGAGTGTCAGGTAAGGAGGCAAGGACTTTGCATGCCGCAAGGTCATAGCCTTTCGCTTATGAACGTCGTCCGTCCCTTTATAGCTGACGATTGCTGTGGCCAGGTACTAACACTGAGCTTGGAAAAAGCACTTTTTGCGAATCTTCTAACGAGGCTAAAGAAAGAATTAAACAAGCGAGGCAGCTTGAAATAATCATTCTAGATTCTTAAACAAGCGGTTCGGCGAATGAGTTTAAGATTTGACGATCAGAGCGTTGCATTTGTTTTATCAACGCTGAAGAAAACCGTTAAAAATTTGACAAAGCACTTTTAAGGGTCTCTCCTTAACGACAAAAAAATTCTATCGCGATAACTTCATTTCCGCGCGCTGTAGCAATTTCGGCTAGTTTCTCGGTACCGGGAATGTAGTGGTTCCGTGTAGTCACGCGATGAGCTTTGCAGGTACACGAAACTACATAGAGCGCTTCGGAGGGGCAGGTTTGAAGATGCTATTGGACACAGGGGCGTTAGCCGGTAGCCACAGCATCTGTTCTGTGTTTCGTCACAAACACGAGCTCAATCGAACCTTATTAGTTCCGTGACGTTGCCTATACCGGATGGGTGAATGTCGCCAAAGGCAACTACCACATTCAGCGGTGCTGGAAGACAGTTGCGAGAGTGTCTTCTATTTGCTACGGAATGCGTTCGCCCGATTTTACATAGTGTTGAGACATTGGGGCATCCCACCGCTGCCACCACTGTTGGGACTGGGCCTCCGAGCCTGGTCACCACTGTTGGGACTGGAGCATCTCAGCCTGCTGCCACTGTTGCGCAGAGCTGAGCGAAGAAACGGTCGAGGCGACGGTGAGTCAAAGGACGTTTATGTACAGTTTGTACAAGGGCTTTACATGATAGGTACAAGGGCCGAGAGCACCACGGGTTAGAACAAAGAAGTAGGGCGGCCCCTGGAGAGCGTCGCTATGGCATGATGGCTCGTCTGCTACCCGTCTGCTGCTGCTGCTGTTGTTGTGGTTGTTAGAGGCTGTAGAGAATAGGAAAGAGGAAAGGGCACGGGCCTGTGGCTGGTATGGATACCACCACCACTGCCTGCATGCCGATAGAAGAGAGGAGTAAGGAAAGATGGAAAGAAGCGCGGCTCTGTTTCTATAGCCGCTGGCCCACCGGTGACCAGTGCGGCAGCCAGCCGTTTGAACGCTCCGATCAGGTCACGCCACAGACCACCGTTCGAATTGGACGAATGGTCGAGAGGAGCTTGGCCGTTGAAGGTTTGCAGCCTGGAAAGGGCTGCCGGCGAAGCGTCGTAGGAGCCTCGAGCCGACGCTAGAGAGGAGGAGGAGGAGGAGGAAGGGTCTGCGCCGGCGAGCCAGGATGACACATGTTGCAAGCCGCGACATGTCGGCGAGTCCGGGCTTGCTTTGCGCAATGGCGGACGCACGGCGCTGGTTTCCAGGGGCCAGCGTAATGCGGGCTCAAGCACAACAATAGCCAGCTGTGTACATCCTTTGCAGTGAGGGCCGAATGATAAAGAAGGAACTGATCTGTAAATGCCCCCTTTTCAGTTTCAGTGCCCGGATTCGCTTATGACATCTCCGGAGGAACATGCATACAACCGCACTTGCTCGTTTTGCTTGAAAGCCCGCATTACGCCTTCCTGAGATGTATTAATTCGCTGTCTACATTTATTGGCGTACTCCCCATGGTGCGCGCAAGACCACGTAGAACACACAGTGACATTTGAATTCTAAGCACTGGCGTTGCTGTTAGAGCGTCTTCTCACCTTGCCGATGTGGGTGGCCTTCCACGAAATTAAGTGCAGGTAAAGCAAAAAAGGAAGAGCGCCCCCATGCGGCAGATTCAGTTGTGTTCGGCGCCACATTGGTCTGAAGGCACATCTGCAGCTATGTGCAGTCGTGCACAAAAGTTAGCGGGATGCGAAATATATATTTCTGGTTTTTTGTTTGAGCATGTCAATGAAAAGCATAATTGCATAAGGAGACATGCATGCTCAATTCGCTGGAATGAGTACCAGCTTATTTCTTAATGACGTAAAGCAGACAGTTTTATTTTCCCCGCTAATGCACTCGCATTCTGCTAACTTTTGCAACCATGACTTCACATCTGCTGCACAGGCACTGATACGGTAGGTATGTATACCTACCGTACGGCTCAAATACATATGGCAGGCAGTTAGCGGCTCGTTTGCTGGTCACTTGGTTTTTTCCGCCGGAACTATGAAGAGGAAAACAAGTCTACAAAAAGCAATTTTCCTTAGGATTTAGCGCTTTCGAACTGGCACATATGCTACTTATATGTGGAGAATGGCAGCACGGTTTGCTGAAAAAGGTATTGTTACAGCGCTGGGACATTATGTCTTTGTCGATTGCGAAATAACACGCAACAGCACCTCTTCGCTCGCGCGGCCACGCCACGATGAAAGGAGCCCTTGAAGCCAACAAGGGGAGGTTTGTTGCTATCGAATAACAATCTTTGATGTTTCTTTTTTCTCCCTCATATTGAAACCAGCGAACTTTCGGCATGCCGGACACGATTCCGGGAATTACCCCTTCTTGCTTACTTAACAATGCGCCTCAGTGTTTTACGTACCGACAAACAAGGTGTACATCGTAGAGAAGACGAGATGGCGGCTTATCTCCGGGAAACTGCGCAGGATGTCGCGTCCTAGGCTCAACTTCAAAATGCTGTGGTTTCAAAACAGCTGGTTTTTCGGGAAAATTTTGAACGTCAGCGTGTCTGCCAGCGAGCTGAGCGTTGATTGCTTTGTGCGCTTAAAAGCGATCACGTTTTGGGTCTGCATTTACGTATGTAGGCACCTATTTTCGCCCTTACGTCCGCAAGTGATGTATATATGCATGAGTGTGCCTGCACGAAGGCAGTTTAAACATAAAAAAGAACGAAGGAATAAAGGCGAGCCGAAGTAGAGGTAGGAGAAGGGCAGACGTGGTTGAGGAATTTGGTTTGGGATTAATGGCTGTGGGCTCAGAAGACGGCACAACAACCATTCTTTGTGTGGTGGAGGCTGTGACACATACACTGAGCTGCTTCTGGGGGTATGGCAATGTTCGATTTGAATAAGAGTTTCGAATATTGGGAGGAGCGCGAATATTTGAGGGAAATCGAATATCATAGAGAGCATCCATAAGCATTATTTTCCTTGTTAGCGGAAAAGCAGCCACTGCCACACAGCGGCATGGCGACCTGTCTAGTTGGCCCTGCAGTGGCGCTTAATAGACTTTTGCCATGAATAACCTCTAACTATTCATTCGATTTTGCGGTACATTACTGAAGGACCGAGGCGATTGGGGTGAGCCGCTTGCGAAGCGTAAAAATTAAGCGGAAATTTATGCCTAAACGCTTTTTTCGGAACATTTTAGTTAGTTATGTTCGAGTTTATGGCGCGTAAGCGACTGAAGCGATCATACGCCACGCACAAAGAAAAAATTCTTCTCTTGGTAAATAAGTGCTTAAAGTGTGTTATGACAAATTAGGCATTATTTAAAATGCTAGCACATTTCAGGAGCTTTAAAACAAGTATGGGGCTTTTGAGTGAATCTTCTCCAATGAGTAGCTTGGGGTGCAGATGTGTGGGTTGTTGCTTAGACTTGGAATAATGATATTCTCTTGTATTTTCAATTTTTTAGGTGAGATCAGTGTATAGTTAACGCATCACTATTTCTTCTTTTCGGAGTAGACAAATTGTCAGACTGATAAAACGATAAAACTTCGATAAAACTTCCTGGTGTCTGTGCGATTTCTCGTTTCCCAAAATGGGCTTTACGAGACATTTGCTGTTCACTTCACTATCTCAGACATCCTGCCATATATCCCTCAATTTACTGCGCGCTAACTTTATGTAATATCTAAAGGGTATATTAAACCTGTTTATTTTGCTGTTTCGAGCTCATGCAATACACGCAAAAGCTTTCTCATTACCGTTAATCCCAGCGTGAACTGAGACCCAGCACAATCCAATATGTCCTGGTGTCATGAAATTTGAAATACTGTGTAGGATGCTTCGAATTAAGGGTTCGATAGCATCTCTAGTGTGTAGTGCAGTGAGGAGAATTAGGAAATCAATGTAGATGATGCTGTTCTCGCTGTTCTCATTCATTACTTTGTCTACTGCTACACAGGCAGCATAATAATGACTAAAATTTGATGCATACTGCCGCACCCGTAATAGGTTTTTCCAATTTGTCTTGTACTACAGCATTTCCAAAGTTCACTGCTGTTTCTGAGCCATCTCTATAAAATTATGTGGGACTCGTACTTTTCTCCTGGTGCCAAGTATTCTTGCAATATGTGGTCATGTAGTGCTTGCCTTTTGTGAAAATGTGTTAATGAGAAATCAGGCACCGACGGGACGGCTGTACAACGGTGACAGTGAATTTCTTGAACTGGATGGTGGCACTAAACGTGTCCAGCTTTCCTGGACATTCAGTAACTGGCGCCATCTATTGGCCGCCGGTGGTAAACGCCGCTTAACTAAATATATCGAATATATTAAACGTATTCTTGAGGAAACCAGAGAGTCCTGAGAGATTCTGCCCGAGAATGGTGGTTATCATGGCCGACTCCTCCTCCTTTGTGCAAAATTTGGTTTATAAAATGCTTACTGCGCTCACATCAGCTATTTACAACAGCCACAGGTAATCAGTGGAATGTACCTAATATAAAAAATTACCGCGGTGATATTGAGTGTTTAGCGCCACTCGGCCAGTGGTAGCAGCCTTGCAAACTAGAAGCGTTTGTCCAGATTTCTTGGTCTTGGATATTTGCTAAGGAATCTGGCATCGATGGCGCAGTACATGAGGTGCACTGCTCCAGTGTTTGATGTGCACTGCGCTTTGCGCAGCTCCTGTGAGACAACGAACGGCAGAGGCGAATAGGAAAATGGCCGATGTGTTTGCGCTTGATTTAAAACCTTACAGAGTCGCCGCAAACTGCAGTTTTGCAGAATCTATGCCAGAACTAGGTTGAGTCTCCAACCATGCATCTGGGATGAAAGAGGAGATAAGTATGGTCTCTAAAAGCGTTACCGCCACTGGCACCTTTAGTAGCAAGATGTACAGATCGTATGCTAACGAGAGTTATGCATGGTTGCATCGGCTTTTCATTACAAACTTATGATGTTGGTCCCATGGGTATTAGGCATTGTGCTGTAAACATTCCTAGCGAGCTCAAAGAGACGGGAAACGATTGGAAGAAGATATAATGTGCGGAATTCCTACAGAGCGGATAGAGAACTCTCTACCAATGAAGCCATCTTCGTGGAGATAAATGTGAACGGTACATTGCTTCAGATATAGAAACATGACAAAGCGCAGGTAGCGATGCCAGCTGTCTGAGAACAAGGTGGATGCCGCGTTGTTAAGGTGTAGAGAAATCGAAAGTGCCCAAGATGAACGTCTCTCACTTGGACAAGTATAGAACAGCTGCTTGTTACATGAACGCGAGTGATATTTTGTGTCTATTTTTTAATTCAGACTCAAATAATTTTTCACTCTTGCAAACACAGTTGTGGTGATTTAAGCTATAATATTTTTCCTGCACTATCTCAGGGCATTGTTCACTAGTACAAGATAGTTTTTTATTTTCGGCTATGATGTTGCACAGCACGATCCTCCTGAGCAGAACCACGCGTTAAGGCTATGGATTTACTGACTTATTGTTCCACAAAGCTCAATGCTCCAAAATGTGAAATAGAAATGCTCTTTAGTGCATTTGCTTTCTATTATTCGACATGCTAAGCTTACAATTCATATTCGATTGTATTAAAAACGATGGTATTTTCACCACTCTATCGGTTGCTTTTCAGTTAGATTCAACGCTATTCTAGTTTATTCTTCTGCATTTCCGTGTCTGGAATAATTACTACGCTATATGCACGTATATGTGTATATGCGTTCCGGGTATGTATATTCTGTTTAGGTGCGTGTTGCAGGTGACATTTATGCGTGTGCATTACGAGAGTGGTTACGTGCAGGCACATCTTTTTCAGACCCGAGAAGGTGTTGCATATATATTCAGGTCCCCATGTTTTCCTTCCCTTGTCGCTTTTAGGTCCCGCACAGTAGCCAGGTTTCTTCCTAGGAGTTTGACTATGCACTTTCCTGCTAGCCGGGTAAGCCCCCTTCTTAACTCCTTTTATTACCAAGCACAAGTAGACGCTTAAAGTGTGACATTTTTTTTTGCTTCAAGCCTTTAGGTAACGCAATTGCTTGTTAGATTGCCAATAAGTTACGCAGGTGTTATTGCGTATGACAGAAAACTGTCATTTTCTACGACAGCTCAATAATGCAAGACAATCTCCTCTCACAAAATGTTCTCCACCAGAAGGCTTCCTTTAAAGCATTTCGCGTCGGCTTTAAACTCTTCCGTACCATATGTGCACTGGAGTTTGTACTTTGCCCGTATCGAAATTTCAAAAAGACAGCGAAACAGATATGCTAATGAAAAGACTGTTTGCACAACATTGTTGCGAAACATTTTGCAGCAGAGTCATTGCAGTGAATATCACTCGTAAAATGGTCGAATAGACACGACTGCTTGACACATAGCTTTCATTCGTGCGTAATACCGCTAGTATAATCTACCTCTTAAAAAGCATAAATGAATCTATATAAACACAGCTGTCATATAGTAATGTGATTCGGAAGAAAACATCGTCTCCATCAAGGATAAATGATGCTTTCAATACTATCACACTGCGCACGATACAGACCTGCACTGTTCCGTGAAGTACCGAGGATGACACAAGCTCCTCATGAGTAGAAAAATATCGGACCAATTGTGTCCGTTCAGCAGGGGCAAGGGCGGGATTTTCATGTCACTGAGCACAAATGATCTCGAGAAGCACAGCGACTGCATCAGTAATATTTCATCTAGCCGCAAGCAGCCGGTGTTATCTGGCACCTCTCTTTTTGCGGCGAAACTTAACACAGCCTGAAAATTTTTACGCCTTCTAGCGAACCCTTCGGGCGGTGATATCTAAGAATTCTCCGCTGATTTACGCAGCTTTTAGCGGAATCTCGATATACAGCATCCGCAAGCATTAAGACCAGACTTTGCCGTGCGAGAAGCGACCTTGTGGAAAACAGCAGGGTCGGGTCATTCGTTGAATCGCGAATATGTACTGCCTATGAGCGATCCCCACCTGCCGCTCCAGTATTTCACGCCGAATCCTACGCTGCAGGAAGCCGGACGGACCTTTAATCCTTGTTTGCGAGAATTGCCAAAGGGCGCTGTAGATTTCTAGCATGCCACACGGAAATGGCCTCCCTGCAAGAAGTCTTTTGCCTACTCGAGCAAACATAATTATGGGGCTTAATCAGTATAGGCATATCTGACCAATCTGGCAGGGAGCCATTCTGTGCCAGGCGTTGGTAAGCGCGTTCGCGCAAACACGCACGCAGTCACGCACGCTAACAGAAAACAACTCCAAGTTGTTTGCACCCGTCGGAGGTAAACACGGCACGCACGGAAGCAGCCATCACAGCGAGCGAAAATAATGATGCCGTTTTAGGATTCACGAGACTCGTTACGTAACAATATGCTTCGCATGCGCAATGAAGCGAAGGAACGACGCGCGGACAAGGCCAGGCGAGGCCAGGCGCGGCGTGGTCATGTGCAGTGGCGCATAGTCGCCTGTTTACGCCGGTCCGGAACAAGGAAAAAGAGTACGGCATTCCACATGTGCCAGAGAACGGACAAAATATAAACAAACGGTGGCGTTCAAAACGAAACCCTTCAAATCACAGTCACTTTGTCGTGTTCCATTGTGGTTATTTTTGACGCGCTGACATATGTACTGTAACCTATTAAACTCTGCCAGAAAAAAGCAACAACACATAGTTCAAGGAGACGGGAGAAGGCGACATATGAATGATCAGCGAGATCCATCCGAAGGAGACAACTCAGTCTGTCCAGGACGGAGCACGAAAAATGCACAAACACAACAGTTCTAGTCGTCCTGCGTGTTCATGTCGGCTGCTCTACTTCTGAAAAGAATTACCAACCAGGAAAAAACGCCCGCGTGGTTTTTGAAATCAGTCCACATTAATGAACACTAGATGGTCTGGTTTGGCTTATTGGGGTTTAACGTCCCAAAGCGACTGAGGCTATGAGAGACGCCGTAGTGAAGGGCTCCGGAAATTTAGACCACCTGGGGTTCTTTAACGCGCACTGACATCGCACTGCACACGGGCCTCTAGAATTTCACCTTCAAGAAATTCAGCCGCCGCGGCCGGGATCGAACCTGCGTCTTTCGGGCCAGCAGCCGAGCGCCGTAACCACTGAGCCACCGCGGCGGGTTGAACACTAGATGGTCGGAACTAAATCGGAGCTCCCAACCACGCCGTTTCTCAAAGCCTTGTTCATATTTGCGGCATTAAACCCGATATACCTACCATATACAAGCTAGTCCGCCATTACACAAATGACAAAAGTCAACGCGCAGGAAGTAAATCACAGATTTATCAACTTTCGTTCATTATAGGCTAGAGGTCTCGTTATTTCCTGCTGTTTATTTCAGATTACATTATTTTCCCGGTGCCGCTGCGTGGCAATGCGCAAAAATTCTCGGTAAATAAATTTCTCCCAATTTGTTCTTCACATGTTACAAGGCACAGCCATAGCGATAGAGGAAAAGAGGGGCTAACAGAATGGACAACGGAGGTCAACACAGCTTGGCAAATATGAAAGCAGAAATAAACTGTAATGTTTTAAATGAAATGAAGATGAGGAGTCGCAGAAAAAAAAATTCCTGAGGATGGCGCCGGAGATGAGAGACAAAATTTCAGCCACGAGGGCCGCAGTCCACTCATTCAGATCTGTGTGCAGATGTGCAACCTGCCACTACGGGCGTTGCCTGAGGCACACACAGAACGAATGCTTGACTCTTGGTTCTAGATTGAAAACTAATTCTGCCTGTTTTTTTTTTCTGTGAAATACGCGGTCCTGTTCTTGCCTTTGCACATAGTGTTGAGACGCTGTATAACATGAAAAGACACTGCGTAAACTTTACGCCACAAAGATCCTAGAACTCGTTTCCAGTGCCCTGGTACCCAGTCGACTATGATTTGAAATATTAAGGCATGATGCCACCCTTGAGAAGAAAATGTTTTTTTTTTCAATAAAATGAAATGTATTTCACTATTTCGAATGGTTAGGCTTACTATGTTATTATCATCAGTGAGCATAAAGCTTGGAAAAAAGAAAATTTTTAGGCATGATTTCTGTAAAAGTGTTAAATGTGCCTTTCATGCCAACAGTGATAACTTGCAAACAAAGTAATCTACTTCATAATGCTGGGACATTTATGCAGATTTACATATCTGTGCAGTGAACTGGAATAAAGAGATTGTCATGAGTTCTTTGGCAGTTATCGCAAAAAAAAAAAAAATTGAAAGCACACACCTCTCGCGCCAACAGCGATAAATCTCAAACAAACCAATGCCCACCACAATGCTTCAACGCTTATGCAAGTCTATCTATTAGCTTTGCAGTGAACTAGAACAATGATTATGTAATGAGTTCTCTGGCAATTATCGCGCAAAAACTGAAAGCCTGCACAAAACTGGTCTTTCCTAAGTCATGGATACTGAGATAACAGGCTCCAACGTTAAACTCTATTAGTGGATTCAGATTTATCGTAGTTTGCTGCATGTATTTATATGTCAGAAATGAGCGCACAGAGTTTCAAGACAAAGCTTTCACTGAGTTATATATGTAGACATAACACAAAATGAAGAAATTTTCATTTTGAGAAAAGGTTTGAAGATTACAAGGTCTACGTATATACGCAAGCATGGTGCAAGTAACAACGTAGCCTGCATTTTTTGAACGGCTTAAGATGGAATCATTATTTCTGCAAAAGGTAGAGGTCCTTTTGGGGTTATCAAGAAAGTAACAATAAAAAACGTCATTTCTTGAAGAAAATTGGCACTTCAAGAGTGTTCTCATACGTCCAAAAATTTACAGGGTAAACTAGGCTACGGTTTAGTTAAAACATTGCGGAAGGCGTCATGTCTATTTCTCACTCCACGATGGCGTGTCTGTACATTTTCTCCCCATTTTTCTTTTCTTCTTTCTCTCGTCGTCTTCATCTTTTATTTGTCTTCTTCTCTCTTGGCCGCTTGGATTGTCTTGAATCAGCTTGGAGCGATGCGAAAAACTACAACGGGCGTCAACCACACTTTGGGTCAGGGTGGGGTCCCAAATCTGGCTCTCGTCGTAAAATTCTAACATACAGAGCCATGGTTTGGTTTGGTTTATTGGTTTATTGGGGTTTAACGTCCCAAAGCAACTCAGGCTATGAGAGACGCCATAGTGAAGGGCTCCGGAAATTTCGACCACCTGGGGTTCTTTAACGTGCACTGACATCGCACAGTACACGGGCCTCTAGAATTTCGCCTCCAACGAAATTCAGCCGCCGCGGCCGGGATCGAACCCGCGTCTTTCGGGACAGAGCCCAGCGCCGTAACCACTGAGCCACCGCGGCGGGGCGAGCCGTGGTTTGTGACACGAAGGCTTAAAAACGCGTGAACATGGCGCCCTTTGCCTCCGCTCAACGGGGCATCGCGCAATAAACAGTGTCAGGCGGAAGACCTGCGCAACATCTTCACGCATGCTTTACTTCGGCTGATAATGCTTTCTGCCGGGCTGCAGGGCCAAGATGGCGGTGTTGCCCACTCTGTCCTTCGACACCGGTCTGCTTTGTTATCGTTAATGTCAAGCGTAAAATGACCCTGTGAAATAAAGCACTTCTATACGGCCACACAGATAAATGTTGAATATGATAGGATAAAAAAAAGTAGTCAGAATCAGCAGATGTCACTGCATTCAATAGTTAGTAATATTTTAAGAAATGAACTTTATAAACTACAACGTCGTTCTTTTAGCAGCGTATGAACCAACAGAAATAAGTTTTCAATGCAATAATTCTAATTAAATATAATTAAAATTAAAGCATTGCCAACAAGAACACCACAGAGTGCAAACACCTTTTTTATCCTCAAAAAGCGGGTGTGAATAGATGTTCTGTGGGATATTTTACTTACTAAAATGAAATAAAGAAGAACACAATCCGGGAACTCTCGTCAGGAGTAAAGTAATTGGACAAGAAAAGACACTCAAGGCTAAACACCACCATAAAGGTTCTTAAAATTACCTATAGCAAAGAGAGGCATCACTATTTGAGGAAGTTCCTAAAAGAGGGTTCATCCAGCGTGAGTATATCTGAAATTGGGAACTTTGTACTGGCTTTTACTGGTGCTTGGCGAAAAACGCGCATTAAGATACGGAATCGTAACAGCGACTCTATTCAAAGTTACATATTCTAAGAAATTTTTATAAACTGAAAATTTGGTATTTATGCAGTGTGGAAGCCTCTGAGCTATTCCTGGGGTCTTCTGAATTTCTAAAGGGCCCATTTTAGAGGTTTGCGTATAGAAACATTTCTACTACTGCACTTAATTCACGTTTTCCGATTATTACTACACAATCCCAGTACGGTGGCCACACTTCCCATCATTCCTGACTTAGGTTTGGTTTGGTTTATTGGGGTTTAACGTCCCAAAGCGGCTGAGGCTCTGAGGGACGCCGTAGTGAAGGGCTCCGGAAATTTCGACCACCTGGGGTTCTTTAACGTGCACTGACATCGCACAGTACACGGGCCTCTAGAATTTCGCCGCCATCGAAATTCAGCCGCCGAGGTCGGGATCGAATCTGCGTCTTTCGGGTTAGCAGCCGAGAACCACAACCACTAAGCCACCGCGGCGGCATTCCTTATTTAGGAAGAGCATTGTCATAACGGTGCAGAGTACCCTGATTGCGAAGGCTAAATTTATAGAGGACAGTATATCTTTAAAGTTGTGAAGAAAAATCTCATTAATTTGACGAGGCCAATGGGCTAACGGTGCAGAAAGTGTTTACGGAGTTTCTGTGCGCGATACTTACTCATTCTTTCACAGTGCTGATCCGTTCGATGCTCAGACATCTTCTGCACATCTGAGATGTCATTTTTTTTAGAATATTTCTCGAAAAGTAGAATATTTCTCGAAAAGTTACCTGTTTATTTGGTCGACGAAGAGCCGAGAAGATGGAATTCTCGACAGTACAAACTTGGACAAAGGAGAGGAGAAAAGCTTTAGTTATTCGACGAACGGTTCGCAAGTGAATTTACCTTCGACTGTTTGCATGGAAATCAAGTGTTTTTGAAGTGTAGGAACCATGTTCAGTTTGTTCACATAGTTCAACATCGAGCATCGCGGTCCTTTAATACGCGTTCCTTTAGTGTGCATTCTGCAGAATCTTATCGCAGAAATATCTTTGTTTCGCATAGCATCGACCAAACACAAATGTACTGGCACACCCCACACCATATGGCGAATAATGGCGTGCAATTTGTTTACATGTTCCAAAATGCCTTCGTTTCGTCCCCCGTCAGAAGTATACAACCCAAGGGGTTTCCTTGTCAGGTCTGCAGCATGCCTCGTTATGCATGCTTAGCGACCGTAATACTTCGAAAGAAAAATGGCTTTGCGTCTTCAATCCTCCCAAGGTTTGGACTGCTTAATGTTATAGGGAGCCGCGCTAAAGAGCTCAGAAGCAAACCCTTTGGGCTGTAGACTTTTGACGGGGGCTGTACGTACCAGTGCCCAACCTTGTCTTCTGTATTTCGCGTTTGTTATTCTCTCGTGGTGGTACATTATCAAAGCTCTTTGTAACGACTTTGTATCTCAATAACACGAAGCTCAGAACTAACGTATTAGAACACCTATTTGTTTGACTGTTGTCAGGCGGTAAAATTCACACTGCTACGGACAGGCTGAATGTTTTCCACTCCTCAACTCGTAAAGCTGTTCCACTTCTCAAATTTGTCCAGCTATTAAGATCTGAAAACATGCAACACGTATAAGATGAGATGAAAAATAGTCATGTTTTATTGCGAGAATCAGTAGGGGCGCGTCTTTGTTCCCCCAAGCCGGCATTCAGCGACAAAAGCTTGCCGATCACTGGTAAACTGGAAGAGTTTTACCGCCGGTTTGACCGTCAGCGTAAGCGAAGAGTCTGACTCACGAGCAGCACACCGTCATGTCTAACCCCACGACAGTAGAAAGCCTTCAATTCTTAGAGGTGATCGAGTGACGCTGGGTTCTTCGAGGTGATCGAGTGTTGCATCGAGCTAGCGTCACCACTGGCACGCCTGGTTTGTCTCAAGGATGTAGACTCATGTTCCGTACTTTCGCGGCGGTTTGCCTTGGATACTTCCGGAGGCCGCCTATGCGCGAGCGCCCTCGTTTTTCACTCTCCCGTCTGCAGGAACAACTGGCTTTCTTGCAGTTAGGTGTCCTTTACCTTCTAACAATTCAAAACCGTTACAATTTTCTCTAACTAAATGTATGCTTTGTTGACATTTGCCTAGAAAGTGGTGCTTAGTAATATCCAAAGCTCTATTTTATCACTTCTGGTCCTCGAGTTCGCTTAGTTGACAAAATTAAGCTTCTGAGTTTGTTGCACCGTGTAGTCATGGACAGAAATTTTCGGGATAAACTTTCGCAGAAAAATGTTTATCTCAGGTGGTCGAAATTATTCCGGAGTCCTCCACTACGGCACCTCTTTCTTCCGTTGCTCTCTCACTTCCTCCTTTATCCATTCCCTTACGACGCGGTTGAAGTGTTCAGCGAGATATGTGAGACATACTGTCGCATTTCCTTCCCTCAAAAACCAATTTTCAGTTTTCAGCGTTGCCTCGCTAATCGCGTTACTCATATTTGTTCCAGCGGATGGAACATGCGTTTGTCTTCGTGCTTCTATGATTTTGATTCACCTCTGTTGCCTGACCACGCAGAATTTTTTTTTCAACTTCTTTCTTCTTTCACTCTTACCTCCCTCCCTTCCCTTACGGCGCGGTTCAGGTGACCGCCCAGATATGTGAGACAGATACTGCGGCGTTTCCTTTCCTCAAAAACCAATTTACCAATTCCGGATCCCTAGAATATTTGTCTACATGACTATATTAAGCCTGCTCGCAAGGAGAAAACAAAACCAAGGACTCAGGGCGATAGTACTTTTAATGTTTGAGTTATGCAACTTAGAATCCACGCTTCAATGACCGTCCCAGCTAATTGCAGTGCTTTGCCGAAGCTTCATTACGCGGGCGAGAACTTCACGCGAAGTCATTCACATTTCATCGCCATAGCAGGCGGAAATCGCTGCCTGAAGTTCTCTCTGGCCTCCAGAATTACTCTCACACCAGGGAAAGGAGGCGGATAGTGCATCTGTGCAAGACTTCAACACTCGCGTATGATGGAGATAAAGATTTCACACGAAGCTCATCATCTTTCTTTGTACCTACTCTGTTTTACGGGACAGTTAATGCGATGCCCTGAATTCTACCTATGGCACCGTAATTCCTAGTGTATGGTGTGGCTGTCGAGGTCTTGCTAACACATTCGGCGCCGGAGAGCGGGGGGGGGGGGGGGGGGGGGGCTGGCTTTTTATATAGTTTTACGTTTGTTCAATGTGTGGACTTCCATTTTTCAGAATGACTGCGATGCAACTCGCAACGCGTCATATGGTAAGGATCGCAATGTTGGGACTTATGAAACGAGATCATAAGATAAGAACGAACAGTACATAGACGTTTCTGCGACACCGAACTTCCGCCACAGAAAAAAAAGAAAACGTCAAGTAAACGCCCCAAATGACAGTCTGCAAGCGACGTCCCATTGTGAACCGTGTAGACACGAAAAAAGCACGTGATCGTTCGCTGAACTCCGCACTCATCTTCTTCACGGCGACTTCCCCGCCATCCTTATCTCTACATTTTTTTTTATGAGCAGGCAGGTTACGAAGGCGCTTCTCAAGGGATATTTTGGCTAAAAAGCACAAGAAGCAAACCGAGTCCACTTTGTGACTGAGCAGGACGCAGAAGGGCCGGCGCTGTTTAAAGCATACAGAAACTCGCTGGAAGAGGCACGCAAAAAAAAAACGCATTCAAAAGAATGACGTTTGCAGCCCCGGCCTTACGCGGTCAGAATGGTCATTATGACGTCAACGGACTGACGTCACTCGGTGCTATCGTTAAATGTGACCTATTCACTAAGTCACTGGCTGACTCTTTTTTTTTCTTTTTCTCACCCTCTGCTGCAGTTTTTTCACCTCAAGAGCCGCGGGTACGTTGTACAGTGAACAGGAGCGCAGGCAAGAAGAAAGAATGCGCATACCATTTGTGGGGTGCGCTTCCGAAAAGAAGAAAAACCGGCATGCCCGTAGGGGTGCCATTACGCCCCCGGTTATTGGAAAACATACACTTTGTGGAACACTCATTCACGCAAAGCGAATGGCATGACGTTGAATTGGCAGAAGTGGGGACGAGAACGACTTACCTCCGCTCGAACCTTCTTTATGATGTCCTACGTATTGCTGTTCTTGTTGTTGCAGTTTATGAGCCTTGTTTTTCGGGCAGTGCACAGATGCCAGCTCTGGACACGGGCACGGAAAAAGTTGGAAGTTTTTGAATCTTAAGAAAATTGCAATGAAATACTTTTATCAACCTAGTCAAATTCAGCTGTATTTTCCCAAATTCATAATATCCGCACTACGCCTTCTGCGGTGAAGTGGCTAACTTATACCACACGGTATGGCATGGCTGAACAATCCAGATATTTCGGGAGTCAATGCCTTCAGTTTTTTATCACATCATTTTAGAATTTTTTAAATTATAACATCAAACAAACGATAACGCTTTCTTTAAGTAGAAATTAAAAGTTTTCCTTCTTAATATGTGATTCTCATTACACTAATCTTATTTACCCTGTGTATCACGGCATCCCTACAGTGCGTCATTGTACTTTATTCTGTATTTTATTTGTTGTGTTTAAGTCTGTGGTTTTTGGATTTCACACTATGTACCTGTTATTTATTGTATCAGTTACTTCGCACTATAACTTGTGTGAATGAATTTTTTTTTAGCCTTGTTTCGCATTTCACTGACTCATTGCCTGTTGAAATTTATTCTCATGGGAGGTTCCACAGGTGGCTTTCTACTAAGGGACCTCTCGCTGCACATTGTTTTAACTTCTTTTTGAATCGCAAATAAACTTGAAACTTCAACCAAGGACTGGGAAGCGGAGCTGCCCAGCCTACACCCTGAAGACCAGCTTTGGCTGTTGAACCGTCCAAGAGCGGCAGAATCCAATGGGCTCCTGAAATGAGGGTGCACCCAATTAACCTGGATTTATTATGTTCATTAAATGTTTTTCACAAACACAAAATCTTCAAAGCTGAAATCGAAAAACATATTTACGGAGTAATATCTTCGTTTGGATTAGTTAGTCTGTGTTCTAAAAGAGTGCAGCGCAATGCAGACAAGGATGCAGAAGCGTACTATCACGATGGAAAGAAAAGCGAACGAAGTGCCGTCTACGCGCTTCGATGTTCAAATTTATTTTGCTTGCGCTTTTACCTGGGTGGCAAAATAAGACAATAGAGTCGTCCTAGAGTACATCACGGACCACTCTAGTGTCTTTTTGCTACCACCGAGGTAGAAGCGTGATGACAAGAAATGCGAACAGCGGAGAGCCTAGTCTCCGCTCTGTTCGCGTTTCTTTCCATCGCCTCTATACGTGTACCTCCCTGCCGTATCAAAACGCGAACTGACAAGACATGAGTACAAAACAAATTTGTTCACATCGTGAACAAGCAATAGAAAATAATCACTCGGAACTGTGGAACAAGGCCTCTTTAGTGTTTTTGGCCATGCTCGATAGATGGTGGTGAAGATATTCTGCTGTAGCTATAGCTTTCTGGTTTTGCGATAGTGTGGGCAGATTATAATTATCTTCTAGGAGGTCTGTCAGAATTGGAGAAAAAAAGCTTTGCTGAACGCCATTTTCCAGCCGGCGTTTTGAAAATGGTATTGACGATTGTAAAAACATTCCCTCCCCTTACACCCTCCTTATATATTTGTACCCTACGCCGTCACTTCTGAATGAAAATCATGTCTGAGCCTCTGGTGCCCTGAGAATAAATTCACTACTCACACTACATATTAAATACCATTATGAACGTCTGGAATACATCTAATTGCCAAAATCACTGCACGTGTCTTTTAGTCAGCCGTATTAACTTTCAAATTGATGTAGGAGAAAGCGCCTTTTGCGCCTTTGTTGTCAATTTCTTTTCGTCTGCATCGTTATCAATAATTTGTACAACCTTATGAGCCGCGCATGCCTGCCTTCTTCTGTCACAGATGTGCAAATTGAAGGAGACAGGGAAGCTTCCGTGCAGGAGAGACTCTCCTGTTGATCGTGCGTTCTGACACGTCCGCCTCTGCGACCGCGTTAATTCCGCACACATGTAGCGAGGCACAACGACCGAATGCTGACGAACTGGAAATCCAGCTGTTTCCTGCTCTCTCTACCAAACCAAAACATCACGAAGCAATCTGTGATCATCGACAAAAAAAAAAAAAAAAAAAGGAAAGAAAAGTCAGCTTGAAAGCAATGACAACTAAAACTCGGCAACTAAGGTGCGTTCACTCCTTCGCACGTGCCTTCACGTATGTGCTTCGTAATCATTCGTAGTTCCCCAGCCGAAGCTCAAAGGAGGTCATCCATATTAACCAGCCAGCCGATGTCGTATATTTAACAGCAGGGGCGCTGGGACCACAAACCAATGTTGCAAGTTCCCCTCACCCTAACTTTTATTTTTGTTTTTCGTTTCGTGTCATTCTGCAGGAGTCTGCTGTCACTTATTAATGAGGACCCAGCAGCGAGAGGGGCAGGCAGGAGAGGAAGAGTCAGCTGCTGGCTTGTATACACGTGAGCGCGGACGTGCATGCCGATGACGTTTTGTGTACACCACCGCGGGCACGTAAGCGGGGTTTTAATGGGCGTTCAAGGAAGCGAGTCTTGACGACAAAATTAACTTTCATTAAGTGACGTCAGTGCCCCGGATGTTGCGTCGTGTGGGTTTCAGCGCAGTGCAGTGTAATGAAGTACTGGATCAGCGACTGTGACGTGAAAGGGCAACGTTCTGCCTCTCTCCGTGTCATGGAGATGTAAATGGTTTGTCCCTGCACTTGCTCGATACACGACGAAATAATAAATACATACTAGTCTTCGAAAAATAAAGAAGATCTCTTGATTTTTTTTTCAGCAAGTCACACTGCAATTTTTATCGAGTAAAAACCTTGAGAGGTAGGTCAGCGCTGGAGAAATGGTGGATAAGCAATTTCCAGATATCAGGCTTGGCAGCGCAATAGCGGAAGAAGTACGGAGGGAACATGGTTTGGTTTGGTTTATGGGGTTTAACGTCCCAAAGCGACTGAGGCTATGAGAGACGCCGTAGTGAAGGGCTCCGGAAATTTCGACCACCTGGGGTTCTTTAACGTGCACTGACATCGCACAGTACACGGGCCTCTAGAATTTCTCCTCCAAAGAAATTCCAGCCGCCGCTGCCGGGATCGAACCCGCGTCTTTCGGGTCAGCAGTCGAGCACCATAACCGCTGAGCCACCGCGGCGGCTGGAGGGAACATAAAAGAGTTATAAACTATCGAAGCAATAAAAGAGAAAAGTGTTTTTTTTCTTGGCTTGCTGGTGCATGATCGATAAACAAACTGTAGCGTACTGAGAGACGAAGACGCAGAAATGCTCGTGCTTTTCGTCACCGTTTCTTTGCCTGCGTGTTCTGCTGCGCTGCAGTTTGTTTATCGGCAATAAAGGTCAGCCGGGAATTTTTTTTTCTCTTTCGTATACTCACAATGTATTCGAAACAAGAAAACTGCGAATCGTTCATTGCTGCTTATATTAAAACCATTGAATGTCTGCGAATCCTGGTGAACTTCCTAAACAAAAATCGATCTCGATTAAACCGATCTCGTCCATCGAGGCAAAGTGTGAAGAAGTAGCCCCGTTTTCCGGTGTACAGTCCTTGTGAATAGTTTAGATGCCAGCTTGTTTCGAGGCTAACCTTTTTCTTCCGTTTCCCGCCTCTGTATGGAAGCCTGAATTCTCTGGATGGCCGAAAAGGAAAGTTCTTTCCACCTACAGATAATTCGGAGCGTTGTGGATGCTATATGGGCCGTCCATAAGGTGGTGAGGCGGGCTTTCAATCTATGCTAGAAACTCGTCGTGCTTCAGGGGCATAGTCACAAGTGGAGTCGGGAATCTAAAGAGCTTAGGAAATTTGTCTTGCTGCTCCTCACTTGGCGTTCAAAACGACAGCGGGAGAGGTTGGACTAGTGTTCTGGGGAGTGGGGACCTGATGGTGTGGCCCGCTGACGGCACATATATGCCCCAGCTACAGTAAAGAGGACATTGAGCTGAAGGCAATCTCTACAGTACCCCTATCTCTTTCGTGCAGTGCTTAGGTCGCCTAGGACCAGCAGCAGAAACTGCTGCAGCTCTCTTGCGGTAAGCCCGCCACCAGCTTAGCGGCTAACGCACAAGGTGCGCAAAATGTATACTCCCTCCCTCTCTTGCGTTCACTGCACATGTGTAGGTTGCTCGCCAAGCAAATTCCTTTAGCTTCTTTTAGAATTGTCTGGCTGTGCTGTGACTCCGACACACAAAACTTACCGTCACAAGCGATAAAGTAGAGCAGAGAGTAGAACATTACTAGCGGGAACTCGTATCGATGGCTTCACGCAGTATTTAACCAAGACAAACTTGGTTTCAGCACAGTGCGCAAGAATACCACGTGACCAAAGTCAGCACAGCACGCTTAAATGTCTACCATAATCGGACGCTCCACTGCGCACAGCATGTACGGAAAAACTAAAACGGTTATTAAATATTCACCTTCCAAAGTAACACAGTGGACATCTAGGCACGTTATGCTTAGTGGTGAGCTCTGCTTAAATTTGAACCACTTGAAGTTCTTTAGCTCTTTGATGCCCATATTAATGCCCCTAGCTTAATGTAATTTAATTTCCTTGGCTCATAATCTTTCATCTTTTTAAAACTATAAATACACTACTGGAATTTAGTTCAAAACAGTTGAAAACTTACTTTGTGCAAATTTAATCTGTATCCTTCTATCTTTCATTCCTTCAGCTATTATCCAAGTGTTTACGAACTGTTTTCATATTGCTGAACTGTTTCTTTTGCGTTCATTATGCACAAACCTTTTGTTAGCTTCTTTGAGTTGTTCTAGACGGATATATGCGTTGTATAAGATTTTATTGATGTACACTTCTGTATTGTTCATGAATTATTATTTCGTTTTTTTTTTTACTGCTGCCTTATCATGTCATGATTTCCTGGGCCTTTGTAAAGCTGTTTGTACAGCCTATATCCAGACTATTGATCCAGAATTAAGCGCTTGGTGAAGATGCTGAATTGCCGAGAATTTTCCTGAATGTCTATGTCCTGTAATCCTGAATCGTTCGTGTGTCGCACTATCGCGTCACCTGCGGCTGAAATGTTGTGTCGCAATAGCCACGTGCGCAGTGCAAAATGTGCATGTTGTGATTCATAGAAGAGTGCATATAAAAAAAAACAGGGTCTCATCTTCCTTGGCTCTATCGCGCTTTTTCCAGAGCGTTGTTGTGCAAGACGAATACTTTGACTCACAGCCGAGACCAGAATACGATTTGAGGTACAAAGAGCCTTAAAGCACTTTGAATATGCGGGCCGTCGAGTGCGGTGCGTGAGAGGGAAACTTAATTTCTCAACCTTGCCCAGTGCATCTTTTCTTTTTTTTTTTGGTTTTATCTCTGTGTTTTTCTACGGGTGCATGACGGCATAAGTACATGCGTGTGGTTCAAATGAAGGCAGGTCAGTTTCGAATATGCGCCGACCCAAAAGACGCGAGTTCATTCCGGACGCGGCGGTCGAATTTCGATGCAGGCGAAACTCTAAAGGCCAGTTTACTGTGCGATGTCATTGTACGTTCAAGAGCCCCAGGTAGTCGAAATTTTCAGCGCCCTTCACTGCGGCGTCCCTCATGGCCAGAGTCGCTTTGGGACGTTCAACCCCATAAAACCAAACTTTCCGGCTCCCCCCATTCCAGTATACCTTGGTCTTTGCTGCGGAATTTTTCTCAACAGATATGCGTAACAAAATTTCCCAACACCGTGCTATGTCGAACTGGCACGCTTTGCTTCTCACTTTACACACGTTGGCTGTGCGTCGCATTGTGGAATGTCTCGGTTTATCACAGCAGCGCGTGGTTCGTACGTACGAAGGGCAGCAATGGAATGGCATTCACAACAGAACCCTCAGTGCATGGTGATCTTAAAAATTACGCAACAATGTGCAAACGTACCGGCGAACGAACTAGCTGAGCTGCACCGCAAGGCGAGGGGCCGAACAGCATTGTGCAGCCATGTTCGAGGCAGGTTCGTTAACCTCAGCGCTCATGTGCAAGGACACATTGGAGATGAGCACCATCCTAAATGCAAGGTTGCACTAAACAACTGTGAAGGCGCTCTCTTTCAATGACCACAAGTCTCTGTTTATGGACTCCTTGCAGTAGACACGTCATCGCATGTGTAACTTTATTTGTGTGTCAGTCACCCCTACCTGTCGTTTGTAAAAGAGAGAGCGCCTGTTTTTTTTATAACCTCTAGATTTACGTAATACCCGAGTGGGTAGATGACCTAAACATGCAGTTCAAAATAATGGCCTGAGGGGCGAGTTGGTGCATGATGAAATGAATGGTGGCGCAACATAGACACTAACAAGAAAGGGACACCACATGCGCACACTACCAACCTCATTCATTCATTCATTCATTCATTCATTCATTCATTCATTCATTCATTCATTCATTCATTCATTCATTCATTCATTCATTCATTCATTCATTCATTCATTCATTAAACATGTAGCTGTGGGTTCGGTGCCCGCTCGAAGTTCATTGGAGGCGACACGAGAAAACTCTACAGTACTCTGACTTAAGCGTATGTTAAAGAAATACAGCAAAAATTAATCGGGAGGTGTCCGAAATGCGTGTCTTACGGGCGTATAATGCTATGTATCGTAAATTACTAACAAAAGCGATGAAAAACAGCATGTAGAGTAAGAAACCCGGAAAAATTCTTTTGAAAACGCCGAGATGTTTGCAAAGTTGGTTGCTTATTGTTAACATGCTCTAAGTTCTTCATTGTAATCCATCGGTGGGGCGCCGTTCATGCACGTAATATCGCTTTTATACTTTTATACAGGATAGTTCGGTCAATTAGAAGAGAGTACACTCTAAAGAAAAAAAAGGGCAAAAAGGGAATAATCTCTCCTATAGCACATTTTATTTTGTAAAAGTGAGTGCGCTAGAGCACAGCAAATTATTAACAGGCATATTATTGCTTAGAGTGAAGCCAATTTACAAAAAAATATGCAAGCTCTACAATAGTTCAGCTTGTTCGAAGTTGTTGACAAGTCACCTTGACGAGCTCTGCGTTTTTTATGCGCCTAATTTGCTGAATAGAACAAAGGGTTAATTAGCTGTGTTTGTTCTAGTGATTTTTATAGTGAAATGTTCAATGCAGAATGGTTAAAGCGTGTTTAAAAAAATCCATTTCTGTCTTTCTTTTGTTCACAGTAACTTCAGCCTAGTTTCTATTTTTTAAGTCAAAATAAAGCTCGCAAGAATTAAATGTCACCTCACTAGGCGCGCCCGCTCCTCGATGTTCGCTCTATCGAACGCGCCACGATTAAATGATCTCGGTTGTATAAAGCCGCAATGAATTAACTGGCCATCGGTCACGGCGGCGGTTCCGCGATGATCGTGGGCGCATTCTTTCGTCAGATTCGTAATGTTGCAGCCGGATTACGACCGCGTCGGTTTTCTACTAACGGTTTAAGAAAACCTGTAAATCTGTCACTGTATTAGTTTTATGGACGAATACTATAACACATAGCAAGAGCAGATTAAAGCGAGGCAGTTGATTTCAGAACCCCGCATGTTATCAAGAAATCCTTTTACGTCGCTTTGGTTTGGTTTATTGGGGTTTAACGTCCCAAGGCAACTCAGGCTATGAGGGACGCCGTAGTGAAGGGCTCCGGAAATCTCGGCCACCTGGGGTTCTTTAACGTGCACTGACATCGCACAGTACACGGGCCGCTAGAATTTCGCCTCCATCGAAATTTAGCCGCCGCGGCCGGGAGCGAACCCGCGTCTTTCGGGTCAGCTTTCAAGACAGTGGACTTGTGCCTGAATAGCGACGTGGTCGCGTTTCTACTGCGGCGTAATTTAGCTGGAACAACCTGTTTACACCTCTCATAGGCGCTTCTGCTTTAGAAGCTGAGATTTATTTAAGCCGGAAGCGTTGATAGTGCACCCGATAGGTGACGAGAGGAAGTTAAAAAGCACGACTAGTTCGCCGTGTGTCGATCGCAGCATCCGATGGCGGGCCCTAAACGACGATATGTTTCGAAATATTCGCCAACTTGCTTCCAAGTATAGCAAATAGGGGTTTATAGCATGTCCTTTCCCAGGAGGCGTCGGCAGGGAGCATTTGCAATGACAATCTATTAAGGAACTCGGTAACGATCGATACGCGTGTAGCATGGGCGTTTCAAAAGCCTTCGAACTGAAAGCGATAGTATATCGATTAAACAGCTGATTGAGAACTGCCACATGGGCAGCTCCAACGGCCTTCAAGTCAATAGTTATCGAGGAGATGACGGAGGGGTGATTACGAACTGCCACATCTCCAACGGCCTTCAAGTCAACAGTTATCGAGGAGGCTACCGAGGGAAACTCATCGAGATTTCGAAGGCCTTTGGGTGGCAACAGCTCGCCCTCTGGGATGCTCTGCGTTGGCAATTTCGCAGCGTGCCACGGACAGAAACAGAGCAGCATACAGTGGTTAACCTATTACGTAACGTAGAGAAGGAACTTATCTTACAGGCATAACAATACAGCCCGCAATGCAAACATGGCTTCCTGTCGAAAATTAATATTACTCAAACTGTGACCACCCAACTTTGAGCAGCAACTTATCTTATACCCCTGTCAGACTAGCAAATTTAATGTCATTCTGATGAAATTACATTGGCTCCTAATGTCATTAATCGGCTGCTACACGAGAACATTTAATGTCGTTAGGTTCGAATGTCATTCGCCATCGAATGAGTTTGGGGATTCATTCGATCTTGAACCGAATGCCTACTCTGGACACTAGATATGCAGCAGAAACAAGCGACGTGAAAAAATAATGAGCGCACTGCCAAAGTTCGAAATTGTATTTATTTAGTTCTGCTAAAAAAACGTTAATTATAGTGTGAACCTGTTCACACTAGAGGCTCTTGTGGATAGCTATTACTCTCGGTCTCAGCAGCCGCCAACGCAAGCGGCGAGCGTGAAGCAAGGCCTTTCCTGCGGCCGTCGATCATTTTGGGCTGCGTGTTTCTTGCCGGTTGGCGTCCCATGTTCGTTTAGCTCGGAAGTACTTAAAGATGTAGCTGAGCAGTTCACCTTTTGCAAGTCATTTCCACGCTCCGCGCTCTTGCGCGCGCCGCCGTGTCAGCTATTTTGTTTGTTTACATTTATCGAATATGTAGTTGATCTCGCATTTGGCTTGGCTTCTGATGTCTAAAGTGGTGCATAATGGCTGGAAATAATATTTTAAGCTTATAATATTGCACGGATATGTTCTCACCCGCTCTTGAAAACTACACAACAATGTAAACATCTTTATGCGCGCTGATGCCTTTCAATTCTACTTTTTTTTTTACTGATCGTCACTGCCATCATTTTCGAATGACATTATTTTTTACCGAGTAGCACCGAAAGAGACCGAATGACATTTGACGCTTCGAATGCCATTCGGTTCTAATGACATTAAATCTGCATGTCTGACAGGGGTATTACAGGGATAAAAATGCAACCCGCAACGCAAACAAGGCTTCCTGTTGAAACTGAATATAACTGAAACTGAAGATTACTTAACTTAGAGGATTAACTTATCTCACAAAGACAAAAATGCTGCCCACAACGCAAATACGGCTTTCTGCCGAAGTTGAATATTGTCAGCCGTACGAAAATACGTGGCGACTTTGCACTGAACAGAGAGAGAGAGAGAGAGAGAGGAAGTAGTTTAATGAACGGAAAAATGGAGAGGTGAGCCGGCGGTAACGTGATCCTGGCCTGCTACTCAACACTGCTGAAAAGTTGTGTTGTGTTGCGTTGGGTTTGATGGCGCATAAGCGGCTAAGGCTACATGCGCCAAGCTCAGGGTATAGAAAATTGTTTTGTATAGGATGGTATACAAAAGTGTAGATCAATGGTGGTGTAATGGGCCTAAAAAGTTATTTCGTGCAACCTGGTAAAAATATAAGATAAAAATTAGAAGTGACTTATAGAAAAAGCTTTAAAGAAGGTCAGGTAACCTCTGCAACCATCCTTGGGTGTGCAAGGATGTCGAGGCTCGTAACAAATCGAATAAAGACCTCAGCCTTCTTCTCAGGACGAGAGAGTGGCCGAGGTGTGATTTAAAAAATCTTTTTGTTGTAAAAAGCTGACCATTATTTATTACATCTAGAATTTTTTAAAACACCTGCACAATTTAAAAACTTAAAAACCTTTGAAATGTCAACAAGTGCAGCTCTTCTCCGCATAATTCACATTTGGGCTTGTCTTCCTGTGTCAACAGAAAATTATGTGTGAGGTATGTGTGTCCTATACGAAGTCGGCAGATAATCACTTCTTTGAAACGTTCCTGGTGGGTGCTCAAAAGTGAACAAGTGCTGCTAATGCACATTATTAGAAATCATCATCCCTTTGCTTTCCAACATTTTAGAATAATTCTCGGGGCAGTTGACACACGTACGAAACCACGGATGACGATGGCGATGCCAAATGTGCCTGGTGGGTACACATAGTCAGTGGATTTTGTGTTTTTTTTATCGTTCATCCTATTTGGACATGTAGTGAAGCTAACTAAATAACGGCCCCCTTCCACCCTACAACAAAACGCCAACTTGAAGTCGTAGGCAGGACAGGCCAGTACAGGGCACGTTCTTCGGAGCTTTCACCTCCAACCCAACTGTGTAGCATTCCTAATGATCCTCAGTTGAGCGCAACGTTTTTCGCTACTCCTCACACTGGGGACATGAGCAAAGAAAGCACCTGGTGCCGAAGCATTGAAAGTTACATAAACCGATGTTCTGCCGCCAAATTGTTTCAGGGAATGGCCGCAGAAACTAAACGCACGCATAGCACAGGTGAAGTGGCCGTGCTGGCAGATTGGGAAGCAGGCCGAAGTAGGGTGGTATAGTTCAAGGAGAAAGAGGCGACCTGGTGCAGATATACTGAAAGTTACATAAAACGATTTTCTGCCGCCAAATTGTTTCAGGGAATGGCCGCAGAAACTAAACGCACGCATAGCACAGGTGAAGTGGCCGTGCTGGCAGATTGGGAAGCAGGCCGAAGCAGGATGGTATAGTTCAAGGAGAAAGCGGCGTTTCGGCTAGTCTCTTGGTTCCCTCGCAGGCGGTCCCGGGTATGACGTCAGCAGTCAGTTCCATTGACGTCACAGAGGCGGAGAGCGTCGCCTTCTTTTAGCTGACCTTCCCCACCCCGCCGCTCACTGCCCACTTATCTATCAGTACCCCGCTTCCACTCGGGGCACCTCCTAATCTCCGGTGCCGATCCTGGAAGCACGGCAGGACCACTGGGAACGAAAATATGCGGTAGCTGTTGGGTATGGAAGCGAGGCCGCGAGCGCAACCCCGCAATTCCTGCATTTTGTTTGCTCCGGCCTCGTAACGCCGTGCGCTTTCTCTTCCGCGCCTATTTATTTGTCGTTCTATCTTGCGGCATTAATGCCGGAGCGGCAACAACAACAACAACAACTGGTCGCTGAAGTCGCTTATCTGCCAAAAAAAAAAAGATGGGCGCATTAGTGACGCAACCAAAAATACATATATAGAATGAGGAGAGCAGGACAGAATGCTAAAGTATGTGGAAAAGGAAGTGAAAGGGGGAGGCGATAAGGGGGGGGGGGGGGGGTGCGTGCGTCTTGTATTGATATCTCTCTGCTGCAGTAACAAGTTGGTCGGGCGTGCACTGGACAGAAATTTTCCGCTCTCACGGTCAGTGCCGTTCGCGGCGGACCAGGCAATGACCGGTTAAGGCCGCAGGTTGCTATTCTCTGAATACTCTGCAGCGATTTCATTCTTTCGGCGTTTTTATTTCTTTTAGTCTTTCTGGCAATGTGTGCTTTTCTGATACCCTTTTTCTTCGGTCGGGAAGGGGTAGAACATCTTCCGGTTGCAACCGCCACGGGTTCATTTGAAGTGTGATATGCATACTCCCGAGCTGCGCTTACGGGCTCTTTTAGAGCGGCAGATGTTGGGCAGATGGCTTCGCGGAATGTCGAAGCCGAAGACTCCTTTCTTTACACGCTGGCGAACAAGAACGTTTTTTTAGGAATGTCGGGGCCATTGCAGCCACGAACAGAACGTGCGATCTGCGCTCATGTGATTCCGTGCAGTAGCGCAGAAGGAGCAGTGAAGAAATGACACCCATCGTTTCAACTTCTTAGAACCGGATTTATGATGAGAGGCCTGAATTTTTTTTCCCCGCATCAACTGGCACGACAACTATGGGTTGCTTCCCATCGTGTATATGTCCTGATTTTTCGTACGAAAAAGTAGAAAATCAGAGAGGAACCTTTGGCAGAAACCGAAGGGCATAAATGTCTAAGCGTTTGAACTGCTGCATCTCAGTCTCCACAGAATTATTTCGGTAGAAATTTTAACTAATCTATGGGAATAGGTTTGGCCTCGTACTTCCCATGTATCTATTTATTAATTTTTAATTTCTTCATTCATTTATTCACACATACTGCAGGCCTATCACACGCCCATGCAGGAGTGGGAACCATGCAGAAAAATAACAAGGAAAAATTTATCAATTAAGTGGAAAATGGAGGTCATAAAGATTCATTAGGGGCGAGAACAAGTTATCATGCCACGTATGGAAAACAAAACTAACAAAATACGTCACGGGCACTACACACAGCTACGAAAAAAAAAATCCCTCATTTTTAAACAAACATTTCCGAAGAAGTACTCCGAACTATGTCATGAGACGATTTGTTCCAATGAGATATCGCAAATGGGAATATTGGGTTCTTTCGTATGTTAATGGGCTAAATGGCAGCTGCATTGTTTTGCTTTCGTTTAGTTGTGATGACTTCCTGAGAATCTGCTTAAGATAACTCAGTGTGTTTAGTTGAAAATTAAAGTAATACGCATGTTTACATCAGTTTTCTGGCAAAACGATGTGCGCTAAAACATTTTTTTATTAACCGCTATATGGAGACATTAATAAGCCCTGTTTTCCTTTCAGCTACTATGCGTAACATATTCAGATTTATTTTATATTAATCCGCATTTCCACTTCTTTTACCTGAATTGTAAGTATTTTTTTCGCGAATATTTACAGTTGTGTAATGTTTTATTCGAAACCATAATTCTTTTTACTAACTGGGAGCAAAACTCTCCTAGAAAAAAAAAACAACCCTGCGCAGATGTGCACCATTCCAGTTCAGTAGTTTTGCACCCTTTTGTAGATCGATCTGGAATGAAAATCAAGTTTGCATTTTTTCTCGTGTTTCTAACAATAGGTCGAAAGTAACAAGAAATAACACTGAAATATTTTAGCGTAAAAAAAAACGCAAAATGACTTCAGCTCTTTTTGGTACAAACAACATGCGCTGAAACGTGCTTGCAGTAAGCGCTAGCCATGCAGTCAGGACCAATGTCAATTTTATTCTTGTGTGCGGCTCACTTTGCCTCAATGGCCTCCTTTCTGATCTGTTGTGCATCGCTCCCAGTAAAGTACATTTGACGACGGCCCACACCACGCAATCATATCACGATTTAGCCCACCGGGGATATCCCAGATGCCTTGGGATGTAAGAGGGAATATCCCAGTACTTCGAGTCTGGTCATGTTGCCGTCGCTGAATGTGAGTGCTCATCTTCGATGGTAATTCTGATAAGCACATTCGAAGGAAAACATTCACTAGGTGCGCGTTCAAGACAACGCATTCAAAGGCTCTTTACCATTCTGGGTTGGTCCGTACACATACTTCCGCAGAAGTGTTGGATGTACGTGCTGAGCACTGGAAAGCAGAGTTAATGGCGTTAAAAACTGATTTGGGCTATTATTCTACCACGAAAGACTCATTCGTCATCTGACTTTTCTATGCGGAACTTTCGAGGATTTTCGAACAAAGCCCGTGAGAGGGGTCACTGCTGGTAGCCAGCATGCGGGAACACGTGGGCTAAATAGCCTTACTAATGTTTGCTAACCGTTCAACCAGAAGCAACACAATGTGTTTAAAATAACCCCAAGGAGTGAAGAAATCGCACGCCTCACATGTGGCAAGAAGCACGCGACGTAAATCATGCCAGCGTTCAGTAAAACATAAAATGTATTTTAATCAAATGTTGATGGGCATCTCTAAAGATGGAGTAGATTTGTAACAAGGAGTAAGTACTCGTTGACATCCACCCAAGCGCAGCCATACGGTTACAAAGGAAAGCTATACAGGTTTCTCAGAAACTTCGTAGTTAAAGAAAAATTCGTCCTGGTCCGGGGTACGAACCCGGCTCCACCGCTTCACCGAAGCAGCCACTCTACCAAATAAGCTATCTGGGACGGCAAGCTTTTGTAGGACGAGGGCGATTTGATCAATAACTCGAATTGGGAACTGTGTTGGTCAAAAATTTAGGGGCATCCCCTAAGGTGGAGTAGATTTTTAATAAGGGAGTAATTGGACATGAGAGTGGTCCCCTCTGCTTTTCTGTTTTCTGCGGCCGTGACTAAATGCCCTGGCCACATTGACGGTGAATTACTGCGGCATCTATCTTTGCTTCACTCCAGTTGCGATTATGCATGAGAGAAATTTCACGCGCTCTGTAGGGCCCAGCGGTAATACCTTGAGTTTCTGTAATATAAGTGGTCCTCTATGTTTCTCCCTTTTCTGCGGCCGCGACTAAATGCTCATGCTGTATGCAACGGTGAACGTACTTTGCATGCCTTGGGTAATTACATAAGACCCCGCTTCGGCAATTCAAGGACTGCTTGCCGTTTGCCGCCCCCCCCCCCCCCCCAACCCTTATGTAACGCTTGCTCTGCAATAAGCCTTGGAGCATTGCGCTCACGCACGTACCTATCGGCCGTTTATATTCACGAGGCTTATATACGTATATATAGCTGATCTCAGCGCCTCAATGACGCTTTCTCTTGCTCTGCTATTGCGATCGAGAGAGATAAACGGGAGAGAGTTGCATTACAGCGCGGCTTATTTTCTTAGCTGCACAGTCTGTTGGCTTATCCAAGTATAACTATCAACATCTATCTTGCGCTACTGTAGTAGTAGTAGTAGTAGTAGTAGTAGTAGTAGTAGTAGTAGTAGTAGTAGTAGTACTACTACTATTATTATTATTATTATTATTATTATTATTATTATTATTATTATTATTATTATTATTATTATTATTATTATTATTATTAGTAGTAGTAGTAGTAGTAGTAGTAGTAGTAGTAGTAGTAGTAGTAGTAGTAGTATTTATTTGGCCATATTAAACAATATACAATATGCTCTCGAGGTGAGGATAAAGGATAAAGACGAAACATGCCTCCTGACGAGACCTACACCCCGAATACACCATGTTACTTTTTCTTTCGCTCAGTCACGAACAATCGAAAGCTTGGGCCTTCCTAAGCCATTATTTCGATTAGCCTTGCAGATGACCGCATTGATTAGATAGTTCCAGAGGGCTCGAAGGTTGGAAACTGTAAGTAGGGATTCCAGTGATCGGAACTCGAGGGTGGCGCACGGTGAGATTAGTCGCTGCACTAATAAGCTGTACAACGCAGTGTGCTTTCTTTCTGAGCTTCCTATGTCCAAGGATGCTGTAAGGCGCCCAGGCGGTGTCAGCACCATGTGTTTGCGGTTCTTCACGGTCACTGTACCCTCCTACGCACAAGGCTACACCAGGGCCACTGTACACTTCTACAAAGCAGGTTAACCCATAGGGATTTCAGATAATAAAACATCTCGACATTTTTCCCATCATTTGTAGCCGTCTCTTCTTTACCCCTTCGTATATTGCAGTGCGCGCATGCGTGCTGTGTGGCTGCTTTTGGCGCCACACTATTCGTAGAATATGTCGTAACATGGGGTAACGTGTTTCTTTAACCTCTAGAAAAGAGTTCCTGTAGCTGTTGTACTTGGTGCGAGCTGAGATTGAGTAGATTCGAAAGTCTAAGTGTTCAATCTAATGGTTACCAAATTTTTTTTAGTTTAACTGCTTTAATAAGAGTGATACAACCAGGAAACCTCCTTTTCATTCCGTAGAAAATGTTAGCGTAAAAGTGTGAACAGAGTAGAGCAGTTTCTGCGTTGAATCTTGACGGCACGGCGAGTTGAAGACCACATGACAGCTGGCACCAGACAGCCTAAACGAATTCAATCAATGCACAGCACACAAACTCTGCAAAGCGACTTCCTGAGTTTTCTGTACAGAAGCTCCAATTTCCGCTCCGTCGGAAAACATGAATAATCGCAACGATGTACAGCACCCAGAGGAGCCACACCACACGCATGGACACTTTGAAAAATGTTAAGGGGACAAAAAAAAGAAGGCCGCAAATGGTGGGCAAAACGTCCATGTTTTATTAATCGAAACCTCTATGGGTGAACTTGCTTTCTAGGAGTGTACAGCGGCTGTGGCGTAGCCTGCTTCGTAGGAGTGTACATTGAGCGTGAAGAACAGCGAACACACGGTACTGACACCGCCTGGGCGCCTTACAACGTCCTTGGACATAGGAAGCTCTGAAAGAAAGCACACTGTGTTGGACAGCTTATCAGTGCAGCGACTAATCTCACCGTGCGCCGGCCTCGAGTGCTGATTACCGCAGTACCCCTCACAATCTCGAACCTTGCAGCTCCCTGGAATTATTTAATCACGTTTCGTATCAATGCAGACATCTGCACAGCTAATCGAAACACTTGGATAGAAGGGCCCAAACTTTCCATTGTTCGTGGCTGCGCGAACGAAAAAGCAACAGAAAGACAAGATAGGTGTTGGTATACTTATCCTTCGATAGGCCAAGAGGCGTTGTGGATAAGAAAATTAACCAGCCTTCAACGCCCGTCCCTCCCATTTATCTCTCTCGATCGCAATAGCAAAACAAGAGAAAGTGCCATTGAGACTCCGAGGTCGGCTGTATATACCTACATATACCTCGTGAATATCAACGGCCGATAGGTAC